>NW_022111368.1:39010569-39080693 GCF_000313985.2 Echinops telfairi
CCAATAATGAGAGTAGAGATACCAGGAGGGGAAGGGGAAGGGAAGGTGGGGGAGAAAGGAGGAACCAGTCACAAGGATCTATATATAACCCCTCCCTGGGGGAAGGAAAACAGAAAAGTGGGTGAAGGTAGACATCAGTCAGTGTCAGACATGACAAATAATAATAATAATAATATATAACTTAGCAAGGGTTTGTGAGTGGGGGAAGGAAAAATGAGGAGCTGATACTAAGGGCTCAAGTAGAAAGGAAATATATTGAGAATGATGATGGCAACAAATGTACAAATGTGCTTGACACAATAGACATATGTATGGATTGTGATAAGAGTTTTATGAGCCCTGAATAAAATAATTAAAAAAAAGAGAGTCAGAATAATTAAAGGAAAAAGGGATGCATTCACTCCTGCTGATTTTGTAGATTGAAGCAAACCACAAAGCAAGGAATGTAATTGATCTATAGAAACTGTAAACCGCAAGGGAACAAAATCTCCCTCGTGGCCCTCAGCTGGAAACTACTCTTGTACAAACCTTGACATTAGCCCTTTGAGTACGATTATTTCAGACTTCTTGTCTCCAGAGTGGTAAGATAATGAACTCACAGCTAAGTGAGTTCATTAAGGACTTACTTAAGCAGAGGGTTAGTGAAAAAAAAAATAATGAAGACACTCAATGAGTTGGATTGGCATATGAAAACAATGCTACTTATTGCAATATAAATAATGCAATAATGGGATCAAACATACCAACAATAGTAAAGATAGTGCAGGACCAGGCAGTATTGTATTGTTTTAATTTGGGTCACTGTGAGTTGGAAACCACTTAATAGCATCTAACAGCAAAGCCAAAAAATTTGTGATAAATTTTCACAGTATCAATAGGAAACTAATATACTGAATTATATGATTCATTACCTTGTTTCACCTGTTGTTTCCATTAATTTCATAAGCAGTTATTTAATGAAGGCCCATAGATGCAAGGTCTACTGACAGGAGTTATTGAAGTGTTTATCTAGTCAGCTTCTATCTGCCTACTACCCAGACATAGCAAAGGCATGTATTAATTTCATGTTTTATAATTGTATTTATATATATATATAACTTTATTTAATATAAAACATTAACTATCTGTAGCTCAACCCTGATTCTACTGATCCAGGCCTAGGTTATATAGATGATCATTGCCTGTGGCTAAATAAGAGAATAAGACATTTTAATGCCACATTAACAACAGCATTCTCAGCACTCTCTTCCTGCTAAGTTTGCTCTCTAAAATCATAGAAAATAATCAGTGGTAGAAGTAGGACTTCAAGGGAGGCTGTTAGGCTGCTAATCCAAGAGATTGGAGCCTAGTCACTGTATTGATTTGACTCACCAGGATAACTTTATAAGCACAACTGAGAAAAATGGCGTGCAGTGAATATAGCCTAGTACTGAAAGAGAAAAGAACATACTTAACTATATGACATAAACTAAATTGTCAAACTTAATAAAAACTCAAGCTAAAACATTAACACAGATCACTAAAATTGTTCACATTATCCAAAAAAAGAGAAAGGCTCTTTCAGGGTGATGGTGAGAGGGAATGACTTAAAATTGCGTAGATTTGGTAACACTTGCTCTGAATTGCTGCTACGGTGAGAAATATCTTGAGTTGCTTAAATCAAGAGCACCTATTAAAACAAGTATTGCAGTCTGTTCCATATCTAATAGCAAAAATTGAGATGAAAACAAAGCAACAAACCGACACTAACCTTGAAGAAAATCGTGCATGGAGGCGGGGCTGGCTCACAGGACAGTTCGATCCGAGGTATCTAAGACTGAAGAGAGTGCTCTTTTCCTCAGAGTTCTGCTTCCTCTCACTAGCGTTCTGCTTTCTCAGTTTAGCAATGTGCACACTATTACTGGTTTGATGCAGAAATCGCAACTCTGTGGCCATAGGAGTGGACTTTAAAGGTTTGTAGAGGATAGAGCCAAAAGATACTGAACATTGTCTACCAACTTTTTGAAGGTCTCTCATTAATGAATGGATTAGAAAACTAAAAATGTTGTAGTATGTCCTTAATAAACAAGGGGATTTAATCTGACTGCAACACCCCATGTTTCCTTCTAATCTTTGAAGCTTAGGCAATATCTTAGAAGTGTAATGCATGCCTTTTAAGGAAAATGCTTCACTATTTTCCCTTAGATTGAGCAATGTCTCCACTGTATTCATTCTGACTTCATATTATTTTGAGTATAATATCCCTGTCAAGCCTAATGGCTTTTGTCTTTGTGCTAAATTGGAAACATAAAACATAAGGCCCTATTAAAACTTTTGTTGCAGGTGCTGAAGAAAGTGTTGAATAAATTAGATTACGTACATTTAAATGTGCCTTTAACTGAGGATAAGTACCCTCACAATGAAATGTACAAGGGCCTAGAATTAGAAAACTGAATGAGTAGGACATACTCATCACATCTGAAATGTATAGAACTCAGGACAAAATGCAAGCCTAGCATCGCAGTTTTGAAAGATTCTATGGGTAGAATATTGAATGATACAGGATGCATTAAGTGTAGGTGGAAAGAATACACAGGGTCACTGTACTAAATAGTAATAGTCTTCAATTCACAATTTCAGGAGGTAGCACATGAGTAAGAATCAATAATTCGGAAGGAAGAAGTACAATAGCACCGAAAGCATTAGCCCAAAACAAAGCTCCGGGAGTTGGTGGTATACTTATTGAAATGCTTCAGACAGCTGAAGAAGCACTGGAAGAATTGTCAGATGGGAGCTGAGCTGACAGCAGGTGATTGAAAAGCTGCTCAGAGCTGGGGGAGACACTTCAAGGATGCTGTAAGAGACCAGGCCTGCCTCCTCCCCTTCGGTGCCCTTCAAATTCAGAATCAAGGAGCTAGCCATTGCACATAGCATTGAATGTTGTTGCTCAGCCCCAGATGTGCAGACAGAAAAGTTGAAATGAAAAATTCCTCACCTTCTCCCTTCTGCCTTGCCTGAACTATAAAACTTTCCAGCCAGTGGGACTTCTAGGGCCCCCAACTGGGGATCCATGAGCCTCACTGGGGAGCTGAGGATGCTCCCATCCCTTTCTCTGCTCCCCTCTCCCTTTCCAGAGCTCTGAAATAAACCTTTGATTTTTTTTTCTACCTTTGCTTTCTTGCTTTCTTACCATCACCAAATCTACCTTACAAGCATTAGCTTGTCTATGTCAGGAAATTTGGAAGACAGCTACCTGGACAACTAACTATGCCCATTTCAAATAAAGTGACCCAACAGAATGCTCAAGTTGTATTGATATCACATACAACTAAAATTTTTCATAACATCATCCAACAATGGTTTCAGCTATACATTCCAGGGAACTGCCAGAGTTTCAGGCCAGTTTCAGAAGTGGATGTGGAACAAGGGATGTAATTGCTGATATCAGATGGATCTTGGCTCAAAACATAGAATGCCAGACAGATGTGTATTTGTGTTTCATTGAACACGCCAAGACTTGGTGATTCTAACATACTGTGGATAACCTTGCGAAGAAAGTGAACTCCAGAACCCTGCATCATGCTCATTCAGAATTGGTCCACGGATCAAGAGGCAGTTGTGTGAACCAAACTAGGGAATATTACATGGTTCAAATTCAGAAAAGGTGTGCATCCAAGTAGTATTCTCTCACCATACTTATTTAATATGCTGAGCAATTCATCAGAAAATCTGGATTGTATAAGGAAGGGTGTGGTATCAAGATTGGAAGAAGGCTTATTAACAATTTGCAATATACAGAAGACACAAACTTGCATGCTGAAAAGGCATGGAAACGGAAGCATTTGCTTAGGAAGATCAAGGATTGTAGCTTTCAGTATGGATGACAACTGAATGTAAGGAGAACAAATCCTCACAACTGGACCAATAGGTAACATGATAAATGGAGAGAAAAGTTGAGGTTGTTCTGGATTTTCTCTTGCTTGAATCCACAGTCAATGCTCATTGCAAGACTTCTTGCACACTTTCGATTTATTGTCAGGAGAGACCAGTCCCTAGAGAAGGACATCTTGTTTGGTAAAGTGGAGGGTTAGAGGCGAAAAAGAGGCAGATCCTCAATGAGATGGATTGACACAATGGTTTTATCAATGGGCTTAGGCATAGGAACAATTGTTAGGATGGCACAGGACAATGCCGTGTTGTATTCTGCTGTGAGCAGGGTCATTATGGGTCTGAGTTGACCTGATGGCACCTATTAACAGCAATGCTCTTTCTTATCCTAGGGTTATACTTGTTCCCACATCTTTACAATACTTTAATTAATTAATGATATGTCTAATCCTTTATCTTTAACATACTATATATTGGTTATATATTCAGAACTGTGTATGAAAATGTTATTGAGAGTAATTGTATGTTAAGGGGAATCTAACTTGGAGGCATATTATGAGAACGTAGATGTGAACTGAACACAGAAATCAAGTAGTTGTGATAGAGAAATGAGATAAAATGGAGGGCTACTGATGTGGCTCACGAGATATGATGAATCGGCATCAAGCCTAGTTAGGCAGGAAAACATAGATTACTATCTACTTTATACACTAGGTAAAAGAAGCAAAGTTTTAGTGTAAAATGTTTTATTTTTAAAATCTATGTACCTACTACTTGTTCTTCATCACTTTTAAGGACCATTAATGTCTCCACTCTCCTCGGTTTCAGATTTATTTGTTCCTTGCTATCATCCATCATCTGTGCAGAGTGGGAAGCTTACAAACGTCCATCTTTCCTAGCACGGATTTGATACTTTTGTAAATAGCATTCTCTCCTCTCTCCAGTTCTGAGACAATTGTGAACTTAAAATAAAACAGCTCCCTTCAGTACTTTCTGACCTTATTTTGGGCCAACATTCAATTTGTATTTCTCTTTTCTGTGGAAGCTGCTTGATTTGAGTTTCAAAAAATGGTCATTTAGTTAGTGGCTTCAGTTAGTCTAGCCCATGCCAAGTTCTTCCTTATTGTGATTAGCCCAATGCCATGGTTTCCTGACATCACCCCCTCAGTTTCTTTAGAAATTTTATGACTTACTCTATTGCTCAGTGGCAAACATAATGTTTCCTGAAAGAGACCCAGATAACTCTTAGAATCATTGCAGTAAGTAAATTCTTGCTCTCTAGTTGGTTCACAGAGACATCTGAGCAAGTCTTGTTCGCTTACAATGGCCAACAATTACAGCTCAGGATTGTCTTGAAACCTGAGTTCATATGAGACATCTTTATGTCACTCCCCCCAGGTGTGATTTCCAAGGAAAAGTAATCTAATCTCTGTGCATTTGGAGAAGCAAGTGGGAGGCCATCAAGATGGCTGTGCCATTGTTGTCTCCCCACTAGTGTAACCTTTGCTTTTTTTAACGTTTTCTTTCTAAAATTTTAATAAATCATTTTATTGGGGTCTCTTACAGCTCTTATAACTATGTTGCAACCTTCTGATAAACTTGTTTTTTCTCTGTACCTTGGAGTCAATGAATTGGCTCTGCTGCTCCAGGGCATGAGCCTTGATTAGAGGCAACGCCTACAATGGTAGAGAGTGAGCATGTACAATAATATGTAGTGTTGGAATACTTTACTACATCATATACTTAAGGAATGACAGTATCTCAATTGCATGTTATCTAGCATGATCAGATCTGAGGAGCTTAATTGGACTTAGTAGGACTGATATGAAATTTATTTTTAAAAAGCAAATATTTATATAGTTTTTGGAAAATAGTACTCTCTTTTATAAAAAGAATCAAATATATTTTGTAATATTACTCTATGTTCTTTAGTTTTACCTTTAATATTACAGACATAATATTTACTTTTAACATTAACTTTAAAAGTTACATTTAACATTAATAACTTGGCATTTAACATTAATAACTATGGTAAATAACATTTTTCAAATAAAGACATGTTTAGTCTGTTATAATGATTAAAAATTCTACTTCCATATGCCTGTCCAAAATTTGAAGCTCAAATGACTTATCATGTCATCATTATTCTTTTTCTTTATAAAAGAATGGTAACAAGAAAGTCCGCCATTTGAAGCCAGCAGCCACTCCAGGAGAGAAGGATGAGGCTTTCTATTCCGGTAAAGATTTGCAGTCTCAGTAATCCACAGAGGCAGCTCTACCGTGTCCTGAGTTGGAATCAAATGGACTTGATAGCAGTGAGTTCAGTTTGTGTGTGTCTATGTGTGAGTGTGTGTGTATGCGCGCGTGCAACCGCAGGTGCATGTGGCTATCTATATGACTATGTCCTCAAATTAAAAAGATGTTGCACATTTCTTTTTTTCCATTTTATCACATGCATCCAAAACGTAGGCTAAATGGATTCTTGGCTGGAAATATCCATTTTTAGGTAATTTCAATACATCATTTTATTGAGAATTCTTTCTGATATAAGTCCTTCTTAGTACAAACATGATGACTATGGGGAAAATGGACAAATTTAGAGTGCTACAGTGTGATAGATTAGTTAGGTGACTAGGCCTTGTATTTTTTCTTCTTCTATACTTTTCAGTGTGTTGTGATGGTTTGAATTTTATCCTTACAAAATATTAGTCATAATTCCTAACCTTGATGCCTGATTATAATCCCATTTGTGAATGAATTTCTTTGTTTTGCTAATTAGGCAGAATTAGTTAAGGGTGTATCTTGAGTCAATCTCTTTAGAGAAATAAAAAAAACGAAATAAGCTAGCTGGAAAGTGGAGATAGAGGGATAGAGGCCAAGCCACGTGAAGATTGCCCAAGACTTTCTGTCAGCCATGAGCGATGTGCTTCTTTCTTCTGATAACTGACATAGAAAGTCTTTCCTTAAAACCACCACCATGAATGAAAAGTTCTAGCCTTTAAACTGAGAAAATAAATGTGTACTTGTTAAAACCACCCACTTGTGATATTTCTGCTATAGTAGCACTATATAATTAAGACAGATGCTAAATCCATTCATTTGTAAAGGAATCATTACTTCAATGATGTTAAGAAAGTTGGATTTCCACATACAGAAGAATGAATGGGATCCAAGCCTCAAATTGTTACCCATATCTACTGGGGTTTTGCCTTGGAGTGATTGAACCAGATTCGATAACTACTTCAAGTGGAATAGAGAGACAAAATCATTGAAATTTTATTAGATGCTAGTCTCTTTGTTAGGTGCTCAAATGATTAAAATTTCCACATATCTATGAGTCAGAAAGCTAAAAGGGTCAGCTAGAAGCTTAGTAGGGCTCAAGTAGCAGCTAACCTTACAAACTCAGGCGGAGCCCTTGGAAAAGGTCAAAGCTGGCTGTTGATGAACAATAAAGTTAATTAAATTTACACAGTGATGGCTCAAACCAAAATTGCAAGGATCTTGCTCCAAATGGTCTTGCTCACACCTCACAACATAGGTACAAAAACAAATGCTAACTGAATCAAGGACCTAAGTATAAAAAATAAAAGATTTAGAAGAAAGTATGGAATATGGCCATTGGCCCAGACTTAATCATGGATTAGCTCATACAGTAACAAAGGCATGACCATGGGAGGTAAAATAGATAAATGAGACTTTATAGAAAAGGTTTCTCTTTTCACCAAAAAAATTTATCAAAAAAGTAAATAAGCAATGTATAGTTTTGTAGGACATTTTTGAGATCCATATAGCAGATGATATTCAAAATATGCATAAAAATGCTGCTTTAAAACAAAAAGTACAACTATTCCAATAAGAATAAGAAAAATTCACATTTGGCAACAAACACCTGTAAAGCTTTTCAATGTCTTTAGTCATCAGTGAGATGTCAATGGAAACCTTGTCAGATGTTACTGAACTTCCACTAGAAGCGCTACAACAAATTATAAATAAAATTAAGTAAAAAATGTTAGTAAGGATGTGAGGAAAATGGAATCTCTGTTCATGGCTTGGAGGGGCTCTGGTGATGTAGTGGTTATACATTGGACTGCTAACTACAAGGTCAGCAGTTCAAAACTACCAACTGCTCCATGAGAGAAAAACGAGGATTTTTACCTCTGTAAAATTACAGTTTCAGAAACCCACAGGGGGTGTTATACCCTATCTTACAGGGTCATTATGAGTTGGAATCAATTCAATTGCAGTGAGTTTGGTTTAGGATTTGCTAAATTGTAATATAATTGCTAGCTGTAATATAATACAGGACAACCAGTATTTTAAAAATTCAACAACATCCCACCCCACCTGAAAACTCACTGCCATCCACTATTATGCCTTCAGGTCTCCTACACTTCCTCTCCTCATCCCACACACTCTACCAATTAGAAAAAAAAGAAACCAATCGAAAGCTCACTGACATTGAGATGCTTCCGCTTTAGACTGACCCAAGAGCGCAGAGTAGAACTGCTCCTTGGCTTTACCAGGCTTGCAGAGGAGAAAGCCTCCTTGTTCTCCCATGGTGCCGTTGAGAGATCTGTACCACTGACGGAGAGCTTAACCAATCTTGCAACCCACTAGTCCACCAGAGCTCAAAGTTCCTCAAAAAATTAAACATGTAACTGCCAAATGAACCAGCATATCCTCTCTTAGGTATACCAAAAATCATTAAAAGGTTTGTGGAAGAATATCATCATGTTTTAATTCTGATTTTCCATGAACTTTTTAAAGCCCCTTTGTATATTCAAGAAACTTGAAAGCAGCGATTCAAAGAGATCCATGTGCACTATCGCAGCACTGTTCATTCACAGTGGCGAAGAGTAAATGAAAGAATAACGATGTGGTTCAGTGGTGCATTCCATACAGACAACGGAACGCTACTCAGCCATAAAAAGAAATGAAGTCCTGAGAACATGGTATATGTTGCTGTTAAATGATGCCACATGCGTTCCCCATGACAATGACCCAACATACAATGGAACGAATCAATTCCTGTCTCTACACCATCCTCACAGTTGTTATATCTCGACCTTTCTCCCTCAATAATCTAGACATTCAAGCTCTATGTTGTTCTCTCAAATCTAATCTCCTGGACATTTTATTATATTCATACCCATTTGTTGCCATTCCCAATAATTTGATCATGATACATCATTGTGAACAGCTGCATATTTTATTAATGTGTAAATTATTATTTATCAGAGCCCTTTGGGCTATATATTTTACTGAGTTGATTAGATAATTATTCTTAGAAATTTTTCTGCCCTGTATTTTTATCCTTCATTGGAGATATAAGACAGAACATGAAGCCCAAATCAAATATATAGAAGATAGACAAATAGATGATAGATAGATAGATGATAGATAGATAGATAGATAGATAGATAGATAGATAGATAGATAGATAGATAGTTTTCTTAAATTAGTTAACTCATATACAGGCAAATTATAAAGTAATTCTTGGACCTCTTCTCCGTGTGTGTGTGTGTGTGTGTGTGTGTGTGTGTACGCGCATACTCATACAGGTTGGTAATTATAATCTCAATGTTAGAATAAAAGTCAAGTGCTAATATGTGACAATATAATTTTATGTTTTGAATTCTGGAGACTTAAATAACATTAATCTAAATGAGAATGTGATTAACATTTAAAATATTTGAAGCCTTAAAATCAAAAGGAAAGGTAGTGAAGAAAGCTGATGGTGCCTGGCTATCAAAAGATATAGCATTTGGGGTCTTAAAGGCTGGAAGATAAACAAGCGGCCAACTAGCTCAGAAGCAACAAAGCCCACATGGAAGAAGCACACCAGTATGTGTGACCACGAGCTGTAGAAGGGATCGGGTGTCAGGCATCAAGGAATAAGAAATCATGTCATTGTAAAGGTGGGTGAGTGCGGAGTGGAGACTCAGAATCCATTGGTTGGCAACAGAACACCCCCATGCTGAGGGGTTTTGAGGAGGAGATGAGCTAATCAGGGTGCAGGGTAGCAACGATGACACATACAACTTTCCTCTAGTTCTTTAATGCTTCCTCCCCACCAATATCATGATCCCAATTCTGCCTTGCAAATCTGGCTAGACCAGAGGATGTACACTGGTACAGATAGCAACTTGAAACACATGGAACCCAGGACAGATGACTTCTTCAGGACCAGCGGTGAGAGGGGCGAGGCCTAGAGGGTGAAAGGAGGGGTAGAAGGGGGGAACCAATTACAAGAATCTAAGTATAGCCTCCTCCCTGGGAATGGACAGCAGAGAAGAGAGCAGAGGGAGACATCAAACAGGGTAACTTATGACAAATCTATAATAATTTATGAATTATGAAGGAATCAGAAGGGAGGAGGGAGGGAGGGGGAAAACAAGCAAATTATATTGAGGGCTAAAGTAGAGGGCAAATGTTTTGAGATTGATGAGGGCAACAGGTGTACATAGGTGCTTGACTCAATGGATGTATGTATGGACTGTGATAAGATATGTACGAGCCCTCAATAAAATAATTTTTAAAAAAACAAACAAACAAAGAAATTATGTAATAGACCCCAAAGACAAGTATTAAAATGTTGTTCTGGTTGTTATTGATGGGTGCCATCGAGTTGGTTCCGATCCATTTAAACCTTCTGCATAACAGACAAAACACTGACCCGTCCTGTGCCTTCCTCACAATTGTTCCTTTGCTTGAGCCCATAGTTACAGCCACAGGGTCAAGCAATCTCCTTAGGGGCCTTCTTCTCCTTCACTGCTCCTCTACTTTAACAGAATGGTGTCCTTCTCCGGGGATCAGTCTCTGACAACATGTACAGAAGTTGTTAGATCCTCGCCATCCTTGTCTCTAAGAAGCACTCTGGCCATACTTCTTCCACGACAGATTGATATGTCCTTTCAGCAATTCATAGTGCTTTCAATATTCTTCTCCAGCACCACAATTTACATGCATTAATTATTCTTCTGTATTATTATTTAAATTGAAATTTTCACATGAATATTAAGCAATTGAAAATTACCTTATCCCTTGAGTCAGATTTAACTTGGTTCTCAAAGTAACATCCTTGCTTTTCAATACTCTAAAGAGGTCTTGTGCAGCAGATTGGCCTCATGCATGTGATATCAGTGATATTAGTCTATCATCTGGGCATGGTTGGGTTATCTTTCATTGCAATGGGTACAAATATGGATTTCTTGCAATCAGTTGGCCAAGTCATTGATTTCCAAATTACCTGTCATAGATTGCTTCCACTGATCATCAGCTTGTTCAATCCTTTCAAGGTATATTCTTTAAACCCCGTGGAGCTTTGTTTTCAACTAATGCTTGCAGTACAGCTTGAACTTCTTTCTTCAGCACCCTTGGTTCTTGCTCATAATACTATCACTTGAAATGGCTGAATGTTGTTTTAGTACAGTGACTTATAAATGATTTTCTCCAAGAACCAGTATACTGGGATAATAAGTTCTATTATTTCCTCAGCTACTCCAAGGTTACATGGATCTTAAATTTTCTGTTTTGAAGGTATGTCTCAATATTTATATTTTAGATGGAATTGCCTCAGGCATCTCTGCTTTGCAAAATTTCTTATTTCAAAAGTTCAACAGGAACAGTGCAGTTTGTAATATTATAATTAGTTCCAAATTTCAAGAAAGAGAATTTAGTGCCTTTTAGCTTTTAGGTCTCATCCTCTCTTTTATAGAAGGGTGTCTATAAATTTGGAGTCTTGCCTTGCTTCCCATACAGCATGGCATATAGGAAAAGGTTGGTCTTTGTTTTTGTTTTTTGAGTATGAGAAAAGTAAGTAAATTACCTGAATTGTCAAGGAGATGATTTTTTACTGAGAAATATTGATATCTAAAAATTAGTATTAACAATACAAATGATTCTTTCCTTTTACTATGCTTCATTTAATTAAATTTTTCTATGTCACCAAAATTGCATCTGACTCTCATTTATGACCTTTTCATATCAAACCAATTAGTTATTCATAAGTACTGCAAATTAACATTTAGTATTTCCTTAAATATTATGTTAGGATAAGATTTTTTTTTCACTTTCAGTTATGGAGGAACCTCCATCTGAGGCTGTACCTTTCATATGCACATTTTGTTATCTATCCATGATAAAAATATATAGTTCAAATGATTGAGATAAATGTTATTTATACTCTCACTAAATTTCTACATTAGATCTTATCCATGAAAAGTGGATTATTTCACATCCTGCTTACTAAAAAAATGAACTAAATACACTTTATTTAGCCAAACAAAACAAAAACTTTTTAGTGATAACTGCTCCTTAGTTTAGCCAATCAATACATCGAAGAAAAACCAAAAATGTACCCCTTCTCCCTGCAAAGTTCTAATGGCTAACTGCAACATCAACAGTTCAAAATAATGACCCACTACAAGGGAGAAGACCAGGGCTTTCTACTCCCATAAAAAGTTAATGTCAAAAAAAAAAAAAGTTAATCTCAAATGTTCATAGAAGCAGTTCTGCTTTGTCCTATAGGGTGAGCCATAGGACAAAGAAGGGTCTTCATCTACTCCGCAGTGAATTTAAAGTTTTCTGGGAAGCTCTAAAGAAATGAGGCAGTCAAGGGCACTGCAAGACACCAACACGGAGGTGGTGTCAGAGATGGTTGAATAAGGAAAGGGAACTTTCACTTCTAGCCAGTAAACACTATAGAGTGCACTGAATTTTTGGTGGAAACCATCTGGGTCACCTGAACTTTGACTCTCACCTGGCTTTGATGAGATTAACCTCTTTCTCAATGGGCTTCCTTGCAGTGATAGTATTCATTCATATGATTGGACACCCTGCCCCACTTTAGGACCAAGAATCTTCATCTTGATGATTATTCTAAACATCTAAGTAATTTTTCTTTCTGTTTTCCCGCCTATAATAAAGATACAAGAGTATAGCATCTTTCATGAATGGTCCAGCTAATTTAGAACAAAGGACTTATGAGAGCCAGTATGTCAGGAGGGAAGCTCAAAGGGTACTCCTCTGCTGTGGCTAGCATCCTGAAGAAATATGGGGAAACTCCTAACTCAGCCAGAAAATTAAGCTGTCCTGAGCGGAGAGTGTCAAAGAAAGAGTCATCTATGGGAAACTGGTGTCAGAAACTGAGCAAAATGATGGAAAAATTGAGGGGAAGGGAACTTGACTTATTACAATGATCTACACATGTTTTTTGTTTGTTTGTATTTACTGATTTGGACGTGTTTCATTTTTTATTTTGTTTTTAATTCGAACCCAACTATTCCAAAATTTAGTTATCAAGTAATTATCAATCGCTAGCACAATCAGTTTCGAAGCATTTGCTCCCTTTTCACACTCCTTGACACCAGCTCTCGGTTAACCCCGGAACTCCCTTCCCATGCCCCCAAGAAACCTTTATTCAATTCTAATCTATTTCTAAAAATTTGCCCATCCTGTGCTATTATACCAAAAAACATAGGAAATACATGACAGAAAGTCAAGAAGGCCACTAAAAATGACAAAAATGCAACAGAGATAAACCCCAATATAAAAAAAACAAACAAAATCAGAACATGTTAAAAAAAGTCAAGCAAAAAGTATACCAAAACACAGATCAAATAACAAGATTTTAACCATTCAAATGAGATTTATCATTTTTATATATTATACATGCATGTCTTCAATGCACCTTCCTCTTAACTTTTCTGCACCTATTATTATCGTCTTGTGTGCACATTTTCTGAAAACCAAAACTTGTAAGACATTTATTTGGGAAATAAGTAATACCATTTTCCCAGTAATTTATAAGCTATGATTAAAATTCTATGCAAGGTGCTTTTAATCAAAGTTAGTAGAGTGCCAAGACATTACTTAGGTTAAAACTCACACCAGTTACGTTGGCTGTAGCCTAACGAAAATTCCTTGACTCTACTGTGGTTGGTGGACTCTAGCCTGCTGTGACAGTCGCATAATCTCCTGTCAATTTACAAAGGAATGGAATCTAGCCTATCAATTATGTCTCATCTCGATGACATCATTTGGAGGAACAAAAGAGATGAATAGCTCACTGGAGGTCAGATACACTCTCTCCCTGTAATACTTTCCTGTTGACAAGACACATGGAGCTAGGGCAATGGCAGCCAGAGCCTTTTAGACCTCTATAAATGCCCTTTGCCTCCTAGTTCTTTCCTCTGTTCCTTTGACTTTCCTCTTGTCCCACTGTCATGCTCAGCCTTCATTTGGGTTTCAGTAATTCCTCTCGGTTACATTGCAGTTGATCAAGCCCTGTCAGGCCTCTTACACCCTCCTCACCACCAATTTTGGATCATTTGTTGTCCCCTTGTCCCTGGATTTGTTAACAGCACTTCCTTTCTCGCACCTTCCCCTCTCCCATGTTCCCCCAAACCATTGATCCTTTTGTTTTCTCTTCCAGATTGTTTCTCTAGTCTATCTTATCGAGATAGACCTATTTTCTCAGCAACAGATTGAATAATAATAGAGAAAGTACCACATTCCTGATTTTAACACATGCACTGTTCTAATTGAATGATTGCTTTTTAGTCTAGATCTAAGTTCAGTATGAGCGCAATTGGGTGTTTCAGAATCCTATTTTTTTTAACCGTGTTATCCATAGTTCATTATGATCCACACAAATGCCTTGGCATAGTCAATAATACACAGGTACGTTTTATCTGGTGTTCTCTATTGGTAGTCGAATTCCACTGACATCAGCATTCTTACTTGATGTCTCTACGGCATCTAGCTTGCCTTTCTGGCAGTTCCCTCTCTGTGTAGTGCTCCAATTATTTTTCATTATCTTCAGCAAAACTTACCTGCGTGTAATAGTAACTATATTGTTTGATAATTTTGCAGTGTTTTGGATCATCTTTATTGGGAATGGGCCGAAAAGCGGAGTGTTTCCAGTAGCTGATCAGGCAGATGTCTTCCAGCTTCCTTGCCATATACAAGTGAGCAATTCCTGTTGAATTCATGTGTTGAAATATCTTAATTAATACCTTTAAAATTCCTGCTCCCTGTCTTACATAAAGCCTTCAGTTGAGCTTGGAATTTTTTTCCTTCAAAATAAACAGTTCTTGATCAAATACAACCCTTTGAAAATGAGGAAATATTTGCCAATTGTTCTTGGTGCAGAACTGTGTGATACTTCAGTCTTTTTTATTCTTTCTGTATTCTTCAACACTTTAATCATGGAATATGGAAATATTATAACACGAGACTTATTTTTTAATCATTTTATTAGAGGCTCATATAACTCTTATCTGAATCCATACATAAATACGTTGTGTAAAGCACATTTGTACATTCATTGTCCTCATCATTCTCAAAACATTTACTCTCCAACTAAGCCCCTGGCATCAGCTCCTCATTTGTCCCCTTCGCTCCCTGTGCCCTCCTCCCTCATGAACCCTTGATAATTTTGTTATTATTTTGTCATATGTTGTACTGTCCAAAGTCTCTAATCACCCACTCTTCTGTTGTCTGTCCCCCAGGGAGGAGCTTATATGTAGATCCTTGTAATTGGTTCTCCCTTTCCAACCCACCCTCCCTCCACCATCCTGGTACCGCTACTCTCACCACTGGTCTTGAAGGGATCATCCACCCTGGGTTCTCTGTGTTTCCAGTTCCTATCTGTACCAGTGTATATCCTCTGGTCTAGCCAGATTTGTAAGGTAGAATTGGGATCATGATAGTGGGGGGGCAGAGAGGAGCAGGGGAGGAAGCATTTAGGAACTAGAGGAAAGTTGTATGTTTCATCATTGCAAAATCGCACGCTGACTGGCTTGTCCCTGAGACTCTTCAGTAAGAGGATGTCCAGTGGCCTACAAATGGGCTTTGGGTCTCCACACTGCACTCCCCCACCTCATTCACAATGATATGATTTGTTTGTTCTGATAATGCCTGATACCTGATCCCTTCGACACCTCGTGATCACACAGGCTGATGTTCTTCTTCCATAGGGGCTTTGTTGCTTCTGTGCTAGATGGCCGTTTGTGTACCTTCAAGCCTTTAAGACCCCAGACGCTATACCTTTTGATAGGTGCCACCATTGGCTTTCTTTGCCACATTTACTTATGTACCCATTTGTCTTCAGCAATCATATCAGGGAGGTGAGTACACAATAATATGATTTTTTGTTCTTTGATGCCTGATAACTGATTTCTTTGGCACCTCGTGATCACGCAGGCTGGTGTGCTTCTTCCATGTGGGCTTTGTTGCTTCTGAGCCAGATGGCTGCTTGTTTACCTTCAAGGTAGACTCTTGTGGACATATTTTAACTTCTTTCAAGAACAATCTGAATTTGATTATGAGTAAGTGATGCTCTGTTCCACAATTGAACAGTGATCTTCTTCTGGCTTCTGACAAAGCGCTCCTTCATCTTCTCTTTTCACAGAAGTAGTTTGAGTCTTGTACATTCTTTGGATAAGTACCAAATAAATAGTTGCTTTATTTGTTGTTTTTTACAAAAACAGTATTTACAATGAATAATTCATTGAGTTTGCAAAATTTTTTCATGTAATCCTCAAATCATTTCTCTCACGATAGCCATATTTCCCAAATACCTATGCTTCCTTTTTGTTTCAAATTTTGCAGTATAATCAACAGTCATGTTCAATGTATCTTGCTTACATATTTTATTAATATCAGACTGCGACATCTTTCTCCTGCCTTGTGGCTTGTCGGTTTGTAACTGAAAACTAACCGAAGTTCCCTGAGGATTCCTTGGAAAACCCTATCGCGCCGACGTTTTCTTTCCTACCAGGCCACTATGAGTGGAAATCAACCTGTGAAAAACAGACTTAGTGTGTTTGCATTTATTGTAACACCTTTACTTTGCAAAATTCCACTACAGAATACACATATATTTGAATGAAGAACATTTAAAAAAAGTTCATTATCTATAATGCTTAAATAGTAGTTAATTAAATATAATCATCATTTAATATAAAACCTACCATTGTTATTAGTTACTTTCAGACACATGATGCCTAGTGACAGATATATTTTTGTTTTCCCAAATATATAGCTGATGGGGTAATAAAAACAAACACATTGTAAGACTTTTATGAATAAGATATAATAAATCAATTCTTCAGTATAAATACTGGAGAGATATGCCTTGTTGTTAGCAATAATCATTACTGTAGCAGTTTATCTGCCTCACACTTAGCACAGGGTATATGATTAATGATTATGCCTTCACTTTCCTATTCATCATAACTAACATCTATTTTTTAATCTACCATTTTATTTTGAGACATTTGCAGTCTCATATACACTTGCAAGCAATAAGAAAACCTGTGTACCCTTGACCAAGTTTCCCTCAATGCTAACAATGCCAATGTTTGTCAACGTAACACTGGCGTACCCCCCAAATACCGATCATTTCTATAATCCCAAAGATCCCTCATGCTGCTCTTTTCCATTTGCCTCCACTCCAAACACAATCTGAATTACTACCAACCACCTAGGTCTTTTCTACTTTTATAATTTTTCCAGGAATGCTACATAAAAGAAATAATACATACCTTTTTAGATTGATTCATTTTCACTGCACATAATTCTCTGGAGATTCATCCAGCTTATTGTTCATATGAATAGCATTTCCTTAATAAATAATGATTCAATTCCTAATTGAAAATTCAGTTTTGTTTCCTTTGTTTAAGCTTATCAATTATTTTAAACTTTATGAATATATATTCTTTGGTTACATATGTGATTTGCAAACTTTTCTTCTACTCTTTAGTTTGCCTGTCAATTTTTAAACATAGTCTTTCCCAGAGCAAAAGTTTTTAATTTTGATGAAGTCCAATTTATCAAAATTATCCTTTTTAATTCATATTTTTAAAGTTGACTTTAAGTTCTCATTTCCTCAAGTACATTTTCTTCTCCCCCCACCCTAAATTTAAGGTTTATGATTTAAATTTGTCCATGATCTATTCTGTTAATATATTTGTAATGTGTGAGGATTAGGTAAAGGCTTTTCTGTTTGTTTCAGCATATCAATTTCCAATTGCCCAAACATCTTTTATTAATAAAAGTACTCTTTCTCTATGGCCTACCTTTTATAGTCATTTCTGTGTTTTCTTTTCGGAGTCATTGCTCTATCCCAAGGTAAACCAAGGCATATTGCTACTAAGACTCTAGTTTATGTATGCACTGGCTTATTCCAAACAAAATATGTTTAAGCCTGTCTCTGTGATCAGTGGACAGCCATAGGCAAGTTCTCTAATACACTTGTCTTAATCTTGTTAAAGTGTCTTTAAATAAAAGATCCAACCACAGCTTTGACTTCTAAAGGGCTCTGCGTGGCTTTGACTGGCAGCAATCTCTGATTATATAGACTCTGTGAGGGATTCCCCCAGAGTAATCTTGATGTACTTTCTTGAATGACATAGGACAATCACCAAGATTTATTAGGGAGTTAAGAAAATAGAACCTAACTTCATTCACCCATCAGCCCAACATGTCCCTTGGGTTCCACAACCCACCCACCCCTACCCCCACCAAATCCAAAGAACATATCAAAGGAGCATGGTTTGAGTCCCTTGAGGATACATACACTACATTTCCCCCAAGACTCTATTAGACCATTACCGGTCTTTCTTTGTTGTTATTTTGAGTTTTGCTACAAATTGCTCTCCCATTCTATTTGTGATCCCTCTCAAAGATCAGCCATGAGAGCTCCACACAACTTTTCCCAGGATTTGGGGTGCTGGCACTAAAAAGACCCAGGACTCTTCTTGATTAATTGCTTTCAAGTGTCTCTCATTGACCTAGTCTTCTTTACTCCAGAAAGAGAGAGACCATCTCAGTTACTGCTCACAAGCTTTTAAAATTCCCATTATTTCTGTCCAAAGCATAACAGAGCATTTTCTTTGTGGACTGTGCTTTGACAGACCATGATCAAGTCAAGGTCCACTCACAGAGAATGCTCATGACAAAGCAGAGCAGCCCCAAAGGGTTTTCTAGGCTGTGATCTTTATGAGAGCAACTTGCCTCATGTTTCTCGCACTGGGACACTAGTTGGATTCAAATTGGCACCCTTTTAGTTAGCACCTGAGCATCTAATAATTATTGCCCTATTTTGGCTACTTGTTCACTAAGAATAAAGTAGAGTCTACTTTTAGATGAACTTCTCTATAATATTTATAAGATTATATTGATTGATGCTATATACTGTTCTCATGTAACCATAATGATTTTCTGTCTAATTCTACATCAATGTTGAGAGATGTTTCTTCAAATACAATTCTGGATTTGTTTATTTTTTCCTTTAAGGTCTACCAATTTTTGTTTCACATATTTTTAAGTTCTGTTGTTTGGAATGTATGCCATAAGGATTACAGTGTCTTCTTGGTGCTATAATGTGTGTGTGTGTGTGTGTGTGTGTGTGTGTGTGTGTGTAGAATGACCATCTCCAGTGATCTTGTTAGTTCTAACATCTACTTTATCAAAATTAGTGTCACTCCTGCTTTCCTAGCCATTTTTATTATTTACTTTTAATTTGATTATATTATTATATTTGAGTAAGTTTTTGTTTGTTTGTTTGTTTTTCACTACACAGTTGGCTAGGCTCCACCCTATATTTAGGATGTTTACATAATTTATATGCAATGTAACCGCTTAATTAGGGCTTACGTTTGCTATTTTATTGTTAGTTTTCCCTCTTTTTTCTTAGTTTATTGCTTCTTGTGTTCTTTTACTTTTTGTCCTGAGAGTTACTTGAATACTTTTTAAAATATATGTTTTTATAACATTTTATTTTAGTTTTTAAATCATTTTATTGGGGGCTCTTATAGTTCTTATAGCATTCAATACATCAATTGTATCAAGCATATTTGTACATATGTTGCCATCATCATTTCCAAGACATTTTCTACCTGAACCCTTAGCATAAGCTCCTCTTTTCCCACTCCTTTCCCCTCCCTCTCACATTTGTGAATCCTTGATCAATTATCTATTGTTATTATTATTTTGTATTGTCTCCCTTCACCCACATTTCTATTATCCATCCCATTCAGGGAAGGGGGGGTCTATATATCCAATATTCTGATGGGTTCCCCCTTTATCCCCCTTCCCCCTGGCTGGCCATCCTCCTACCCTCATGATATCGCTACTCACACTACTGTTCCTGATGTTTGTATAACATTGTAGAGATAGCTGCAAATATTGTAAAAAGCACATACAGTGCAACGACCCAGTGCTCAGTTGGTAATCAAAAGATTGACTGTTCAAACCCCTGAGTGGCTCCATAGGATAGGAATGTGTCATCTCTTTCTGTGAATATTGATGCTTGGAAATCATGTGGGGCAGCTATACTCTGTCTTAAAGTATTACAGTAAGTCCAAAATTGAGTTCCTAGCAGTAGAGCTTTTTAAAAACGCGGTTTGGTTGGTTTGGGTAGCTCTTGTGTTACATATTGATAATTTATCACATTCTATTGGTGTCATTTTCTTTCAATTTCAATGGAGTATAAAAATATTGTCTATCTGTCATACTAGGGTTGCTTGTGTGTTGCTGCAATACTGGAAGTTATGTCCCTGCTGTTTTGAATGCCAGCACTGTCACCAAAGGTGAACAGGTTTCAGAAAAGCTTCCAGACTAAGAACAGACAACTAAGAATGCAAACCCCTGCTTCAGAGGAAAAAGCCATAGAAAATCTTATGCATAGCCTTGAACCACTGTCAGACTCTGAAGGTGTAATGACTGGAAGCAGAATAGTATAGGAGCTTGTGCCTGGAGATGAGCCCCTCAGGCCCAAGGACAATTGAGATAGGACCGAGAAGGAGCTGATTTCTCAGAGTGGAGTGGGCCATGCTGGAGTGACTCAGGGAAAGCCTGTGAGAACAGAGCCTTAACGATCTTTAATTGCTGATTGGGAGCAACTCCAGGTAAAGAAAAAAGCAGTAAAACTCTGCTAATGATAAGAATCTAGTAAAATTGAAAGTCATCAAAAATGGAATGGAACACATAAAGATCGATATCCTAGCATTAGTGAGCTGAAATGGCTATTTATTGTGGCCATTTTGAATGGGAAAATTTTATGACTTACTTTGCCTCAAGGAATAGCACGGTATTCCATTCACTATCCAAAAGGACATTCTAAAATCAATAAATGAAGTATGATGCTGTTTGTGATAGGATTATACCAGTCCACCTTCAAGGAAATATAATCAATACAACTATTATTCAAATTTATACACCAACCACAAAATCCAGTGCTGAAGAAATTGAAGAATCTACCAAACGACTTCAGTTGGAATTGCTCAAAGATGCAACCAAGATGCATCGATAATTATTGGCAATTGGAATGTAAAAGGGGGGCACAAAGAGGAACAGTAGTTGGAAAATATGGACGTGGTGATAGAAATGAAGCTATCATATGATAGTTTTTCAATACTATTGACTTGTTCATAACAGATAGGTTATTTTTCAACAACAAAAATGGAATTATATACACGGGCATCCCAATATGTCCATAGAAATAAAACACCGATAATAGAGAAGTTGAATATAAGCAGCTAAAAGCAGGCTAGGAGTCTATTGTTACCCTTCCATCAATTGATCATATGTAACTTCAGGATAAAACTGAAGAAAATTAAAACAAATCCATGAGAGCCAAAATACAACCTCGAGTCTATCCTAATTGAATTTCAAGTACATCTTAACAGCAGATTTGACACACTGAACACTAATGACCAAAGACCTAAGGAGCTATGGGAAGACACAAAGAGCATCATTCATGAAGAGAGAAAAAATCATTCAAAAGAACGAAAGAAAAAATCAAAATAGATTTCAGGAGAGGCTCTGAAACATGCTCTTAACTGGACAGTAGCTAAGGCAAATGGAAGAAAATATGTCAAAGAGCTGAATAGAAAATTTCAAAGGATAGTTTGAGAAGACAGAGTCAAATTTTATATCAAAATATAGAAAGACCTAGAATTAGAAAATGGAAAGAGAAGAACACACTCAGCATAGTTTAAACTGAAAGAAAAAGCCTCCAGCTGAAATTATGAAATTTTCTATGGGCAAAATATTGAATGATGCAGGGAGCATCAGAAGAATGCATAGTCATGGTACCAAAAGGAACTAGTGGACATTCCACCATTTCAGGAGGTAGAATATAAGCAAGACCTTGGTACTAAAGGAAGAAGTTCAAGCTACACTGAGAGCATTATCTAAATCAAAGCTCCTCTACGCTTCCTATAGCCCCTGTATCAGTTGTTCTTATCGTGCATCCACTCCTCCTATGCTTTGTGGCCGGGAGGCCCAACAGAAAGCAATGAAGGGCAGAGTCGCACTGGAGTGGTGGGGTTAAGGTCATGGTAGTGTGGGGACAGGGATGCAGATGGTGCATGGGAGGGAGCCATCAACATTCAAAAGGTCAAAAACAAACTCCAAAACTCCAAGAACTGAGGAAATATGGACTGAAATGTTTCAACGTGTTAATGAAACACTGGAATCACTAACCTGTCTATACCAGGAAATGGCGAGGATAGCTACTTTGCCCAATGACAGGAAGAAATCCATACATGCACCCATTCCAAAGAAAGGTGAGCCAAGAGAATGCTCAAACTATAGACCAGTACCACTAACGCCACATGCGGCAAAGTTTTACTAAACATCATCCCAGAAGGGATGCAGCAGTACATAGAGAGGGAGCTGCCAGAGGGTCAGGCTGGTTTCAGAAGAGGATGCAGAGCAAGGACTGTCATTGCTGAAGGCAGATGGATCTTGGTTCAATGCAGAGAATACCAGAAAGAGGCTTACTTGTGTTTCATTGACTTGTGTTTCAGAGGCACTTAAAATCAAGAAAGGTGTTCAACAGTGTTACACACGCACACCATGCTTACTCTGTCTGCTGAACAAATCTTCAGAGAAGCTGGCTATGTGAAGAAGAATGTGTCATCGGGATTGGAGGAAGGTTTATTAACAATATCTAATATGCAGGTGATATAACCTTGCTTGGTGAAAGTGAAGAACATTTGAGGGACTTGCTGGTGAAGATCAAGGACTGCAGCCTTCCATATGGAGTACAGCTCAATGTAAAGAAGACCCAAATACTCCCAACTAGACCAATAAGTAACATCACATAGATGGAGAAAAGGTCAAGTTGTCAAGGAATTTTTGTCTTGCTTTGATCTATGGTTGAGGCTCATGGAAGTAGCAGTTAAGAGATCAAAAGGGGAGGCAGGAGTTGCATTAGGTAAATATGCTGAACAAGGCCTCCTTAGGGTTTTGAAAAGCAAGGATATTACTTTGAGGATTAAGGTACATCTAACACAATCCATCAGGTATTTTCACTTGCTTCTATGCATGTGAAAGTTGGACATTGAATAAAGAAGACCAAAGAAGAATTGATGGATTTAAATTGCAGTGTAAAAAGTATATTGAACATATCATGACCTGCTAAAAGGAAAAGCCTATCAGTTTTGGAAGAAGTACTGTCATGATGCTCCTCTGAGGCGAGGATGGCAAGACTTTCTTTGTTTTACAAACTTTGGCCATGTTGTCAGGAGAGATCAGTTCCTGGAGAAGGAGCTCATGTTTGGTGAAGTACAGGGACAGTGAACTAGAGGACGGCCCTCAAGGTGGCTCTGACAATGTGCTCCAACTTGGGAACGATGCTGAGGGTTGTGCTGGAAAGGGTAATGTTGAGCTCTCTTATGCATAAGGTTGTTATGATTGAGATGGACTCAGTGACCCCTAACAGTAACAACAATATGAAACTCTGACCTATTTTTATATTTATTTTCATACTGAACATTGGGATAGTTATTACATCACACATCAAGGGATGGTCTTGACTGATCCAAGAACAAAGATTAATATATCGTGGCTAAGCCAGTGACTTTAACTGCCTTCAGGACATGTAACGTAGGATCGCATAAGCTGACTGCACAAGGAACATTCTTTAACATAGATTCTGAACCCTTGTTTATTTGTGGGATTTTGTCTGCTAAAATCTGTAGTCCCAAATGCAGAATAATACTTTTAAATTCTTCATATACAATGCACAGCATCATAAAGGAAAACAATGATCACATTAGAACATATTTATATCAGCAGTTAGAAACAAGAAGCACATTAAATCAGCCAAGACATGCGTAGAGAAGTGGAGGACTTATTGATTCTTAAAAGGGTTCACACATTGTACCTGGTTTGGAATGCTGGACTAAGATATTTTAAATTTAATTTGTGAGTGAAAATACAATAACTTGGGGAACAAAAATAACGAAAAACAAAGTGTCTTTTTCCTTGAGATAAGACATATTATTCATAACAAAAAGCCATTGTCATTAATAAAATTCTGGTTGTAATATATGCAACATTTGAGAAAACTTAATAAGGAAGAACAAATTAAAATTCACATATTTGGTGAAAGATATATATTAACATCAAAACTAACCATCCATTTTAATATAAAAAAATCAATCTCTCACAGAAAATTTATGTGAACTAGGATCACCATAAGATCACCATAAAGTGACAGTCCTTTTTTTTGCAAAAGTGCATGAAAGTTATAAAACTCAATTTTAAGCAATAAACTAAAGAGGGAATTTTGTCACCAGGATAGATTAAAGTTTTTGACTAAATGAATTTTCTTGCCAAAGGGGCTTATAGCACTTCATAGAATCTATTTCCCTGACAGAATAAATCATTGCATGTGACAAAATGCAGTTCTTCAGAAAGAATTTAGCTCCCCCTCCATCCCTCAGCATGCACAAAACCATTTCCTTTGCAGAAATATATTTTGCAAGGCAGTTTCTGTTGCAATCTCAGGTGGGTTTTTGTGTTTGTTTTGTTTTGTTTTTAATGTAGAGGGATATAGTCATACTCACAGTTTCTGTGTTTACAAGTGGTCAGGAGTCAGTAAGTAGATTGGTGAATATTTAAGAAGTATAGATTTCAAAGTACATGCAAATGTTTCCTCAAGTTTACATTTAGTGATTCAACACTTACCCTTTTTTAGTCAATGTTTCAGTGCCCTGGAACTTTGTATGCAAGCCTCTGTGCTGAGCTGAATTCTAACAGTTGTTCTTATTGGAAAAACAAAACAAAAACAGCAGATTTGAACTTGGGCTTATTCTGTATTAGATATAGGTAAGTTCTGTATTAGATATATTTTTATTAGTTGTGTTTCCTTTACTATTTAATAAAAATGAAGAACATAAATTGATTAGTGCATAGAGCAAAATGGCCATATTAATAGAAGGAAAGATGAATGCATTTTATTAGACATTTTTATGCAAGGATTATTGTTTGAAGTTAAAATAAATATATCAAATTTTATATGTGCAGGTCACATACATGTGTCACATACTTGGGGAAATCTCCATAGCTTAAATACTATTCTCAGAAATTTTTTTAAAATAATTTCAAGCCCAGAAATAAAAATTCAAACAATTAGCTGAAAATGTGGGAAATATAAAATGAGAGGCTTTCAAATTATGGCCAAATATTTGTAGTTTCTGTTTGTATAATTGAAAGCTATTAATCTCTAATTATATAGCTAATCATTAGAAGGAAGGAAATATATTTGATAATAACATTGCCTGTACTAAATTTGTGGCAAGATGGCAAAGCATGAAACAAGTTATAACACACAAAAAAATACTACTGTGTAGACTTTATGCATATATTATTAATTTTAAAATTTGAAACTATAAGGAAGTAAGTTTTTATTAGCAAAAGTGTTCAGAACTGTCTATATGATATATAGGCCCAAATGCAAACTTAAAACATGGGACCACTTGCTAAATAATGTATTTTTTGTTAGATTTGCCGGATAAATAATTATTGAAGAATGTCAAGCTTGTGGTTACATAACATTCAAGTTTACGTGCAGGGCCTTCTGAGCACATAGGTTTCCATGTGATGGAACAGAGCTACCTCTCCCTCCATTTAGATAAGTTTTATGACTACTTGGATGGTACAAATTGTTAATGCATTGGGCTATTAAGAAAAATAGGTTAGATATTGGAGTCCCCCAACTAGTACTCAAAAAAAAAAATAGAAAGTTGAAAAAGAAAAAGATCTATTCATTTATTTCTGAAAAATCAGCCACTGACTTTTTCAGTGCAGTGATCCACATGAGTTTATCATAAGTTGGTTTTGACACTACATTGTCTCCTTTTCTTTTCTATTTTTGATATTAAGTTAATTTATTGTGCCAACCGGGTCGATAAACACATGTGGGGTTAATTGAAGGGCGGAGGGATAAATGACTCAGTGAGCCTCGCCTTTCTGGTTCTCAGGTCTCTTACTTTGTGATGATCGGACCAGGGTGCAGCTGCCTTAGCCAGTTCCTTACTTCAGCTGGCAAGGCTCACTTCCTGCAAGACCTCCCTGAGGAGAAGCAGCATGGATCTACCCTGATGTAGCCCTGGGTGCTGGAGCAGCCGTGTGGAGACCCCTGCCAGCACTGAGATGCTTACACATTCACTGATTTGGCTTGCCTCCTGCAGTCAGAATCATTGTGTGTGTTTTGTGAGATAGAAGAGGACTTTGTGGATTGGTGTCAAACATATGAGCTAATGTTGGACTTGTGGGATTGGGCAGCACTGGGTTGGGATGTTTTCTTGATGTGCACTTACCCTTTATATAAAACTTTTTCTTATACATGAGTTTCTGTACATTTGCTTCTCTAAAGTACCCCAAACACCAATATATAAAATATAATTTTAATATAATTACAAGGTTGCAACAACAAAAACCTTTGGACCCTCTAGTTTGCCTAAAATTTTAGTTAAAAATTGCATAGTCACATTTTATTTCTCCCTTCTCTTCATCTTTAGGGTGGTTGTCTTTTATGTATTCATTTCATAACCACTTACTGGCACCCGTATTCCAGGCATAATGGAACACGGCCTACACAACAAAGGGTGCTGAGCAGTCCGAGTGTTCGCTATAATGGTCTTCAGACACATACCCCTCTCAGCACATAAACTGTAAACTTGTTCTTCATTCTCAGAAGACAGATAACTCAATAGTATGTGTCCCATAGAAATAATCAAACCATCTGCTTGGCTATACACAACTGTTACTGGAATTGGGTTCCTGTCTTTCACCAAAAGAAAATAATTACTCTGGTCAGAGACAACCCTGGAGAATTTTATTAGAAACTCCTAGCCATAAATAATGCAGTCAAGATATTGGCTTCTTCTTTGGAGACATGTAATTGAGGGCCGTTTAAAGGCTCTTGAGGAATGTGAGAAATTCTGAGAACTTCAGCTCAAGGATGCTACTACATAGATGACATTGGGTACAGAGGATTCTGGGGAGTGTAGTTCAGAGGGCAAAATATATTCCACAAGATGGCACCAGGGCTTAGCCTTTGAGGCAATATTTGTGCAAAATAGCTGAAAGGGAGAAGAGTTATATGTTAGACTCACTTTTCTAGAGAAACTATAATCAGTGACACATATATATAAGAAATAATTTTCTTTTTTAATTTAAATCATTTTATTGGGACTCTCACAGATATTATAACAAACCATAAATCAATTATATCATGCACACTTGTACATATGTTGCAATCATAATTTTTGAAACATTATCTTTCTAGTTGAGTCCTTGTTATCAGCTCCTCTATTTCCCCTCCCTTCCCCAACCTACCACCCTAGTGAACCCTTGACAAATTATATTTTATTTTCATATCTTACATCTTTCACTGTATCCCTTCACCCACGTTTCTGTTTTTCGGCCCCCCTCAGAATGGGGGTGGGGTTATAAGTACATCACTGCTAACAAGATGCATCACTGTTATCGAGAAAGAATTTGATATCAAGAAAGTAGTCCCACCCAGCCCAACACAACTCCATGGGTCCAGTGTTAGCTGGGATTCCCTTCAGACTCACCTCATACTTGGTAAGTAGAAGGAGGGTGAGAAAGAAAACCCGAGACAAGTTGGGTGGGCACAGTGGCTCCACAAAGAGCCCACATATAAGAACAGCTGTGAGAATGGTCCACGTGCAGCAGGAGCTCCGTCCTGTTGGGCATAGATGTGCTACCAGCGGAACCTCACTGACTGGCATCTAACAACAACAGCAACGTTTTTATTAGTACTGAAGCCACCAGGTCTCCTTACTTTCTTATCACTGCTTTTCAACTAGAGTGAATCATTCTATATCATTTGCTATAAAAATTTATTGTTTGCTATAATTTTATTTTTACTATGTAGTCTTCTGCAATATAATCTTTGCCTCATTTTCTATCCTCTGTCTAGGAGCATTATATATTCATTTATTTTGTAATTATTTTTCTTTCAGAGATATATGATGCAATAGAAAGCTAGACATTAGTCTGTTTTGATTGTATGAATGAAAACTACAATTATCCTATTGCCCATTGTTCCTTGGGTATATAGAATTATTATAAGTATTAATTGTTCTATTGTAAAAATTTGCTTTATGAGATGTCATCGCAAAATTTTCTTCTTCATAGTCATAAATATTATTAAATGTAGGGTACTTAGGGCTGTGGCACCATTTATTTAAAGAAAATTTGCATTTTAGCTGTTAATGCTTTCAAGAATAATCTAGTTGATATGCTTATATTTTAAAATTATATTTAATGAATTTCATTGAGAATAAATTACTACTAATGTGGAAATGAACAAAATATTTAAGGATTAATATTCAGTATTTATTTTCTCCTTGATTTTTCAGAAACCATGATCACAAGTATAAAATATCAAACTGGCTTTGCATTATCTACATGTTTTAGTGACAAAGATGTTTGTCCACTAATATATATCTAATGTTTGTCCACTACTGTTTGTCCACTAATATATATCTACATGTATATTAGTGGAAAACAACAGTGTTGGATAACTATTAGCAAGAATGACTTGGGTAGACAATATGAGGAATCAAGAGCCAAAGGCCCTCTTCTGTCAAAAGCAGTTTCTTCTTGAGACATGTCCCACCTCTCCTTTGAACAGCTTGGACATCACAGGTAGACAATATATAGAAGTAGCAAGCATTTTACATTTTCTATGCAGTAGCTGTAATCTTTCTTCAGTGGCTGTCGGGTGATAAAATTCAGTAATTCTATTCCAAAATCCATTCAGTTGGAAAAATCTTAAAGTATAAAATTTTAGTGTTATCCCAGGCTTATGAATGTGCAATTTTAAATTATTGACTTCTGCATACTATGGTTACATTATGGAAAGATGTTTGAAAGAATTATAGAACATAAGCATATATGGTTGGCCATATTTCCTGTTCATGATTGTGCTTTGGAAACTATATGTGAGAAGCAGAAGCGATTCTCAAAAACTAGTGCACCTTTATGTGGTTGTAAACAGTACAAAAGAATGACAAATAGGATAATAGCATTCTCCAGCCACCTATTTTATCTCCAGAGAGTATTCAGCCTCTATGCAGCATCTCTTGGTCATTATCTCTTAAGATTAGCTACTTATTTCCTTTTACCTCATATGTACAACAGAAAAAGAAGCTATATACATGATGGTATTTATTTTAAATCTGAAAGTTTTTAATAGCAGTGTTTCTTTTAACTGTGTCTCCTATTTATGAATATATGACCCTACAGATAAATTCTTACAGAGCACACTCCCTTGTGTTTTTATTTGCTATCCCCAACAAACCTAGTCCTCTCTGTTAGTCTCATACATGTATGCTGCATTTGGGGATGCGACTCACATAATCTTGTTGGTATTCACACCTGGTGGGAAGGC
Source organism: Echinops telfairi (assembly GCF_000313985.2). Classification (NCBI taxonomy): domain Eukaryota; kingdom Metazoa; phylum Chordata; class Mammalia; order Afrosoricida; family Tenrecidae; genus Echinops; species Echinops telfairi. Next base: position 39,040,166 of record NW_022111368.1, read on the forward strand.
TGTGTGAACGTGACCTGAGCAAAACAAATGTCCCATGCAGAGCTACGAAGAAGTTCATTAATCCAGTTTTGATGTTCCTTATAGCTTACTTCTCTTTTTCAGATTCTAAAATGGCCTTTCTTGTTCTAAGAGTTTTGCATTTATTGATTAATTTAATCCTGTTATCGCCCTTGTTTTACAAATGAGGAAACTAAGGCATAGAGAGGTTACGAAATTTCATGAGGTCATTGAGCTAAGAGCCAGATAGGCCACCGAGTCCTTTTAACCACAGCCCTCTATTACCTCTCCGACGTTTCATTGTCTCCCTTCCCCTCTCTTTCCATCTATCACTTTAGAAGCTACTTTTGTTCATTTCACTGGTCAACATTAAATGTGTATGCACCAGGGCAAATCGAAAAGTGCTGCTATACTGATTCCAATGTGAACACGCACGGGTTTATTCCCAAGAAAGTGTGCTGTTTCAACATGTCTCTGCACACAATGAGTGGCTGCCGACACTCCCTCTCAGTCGTATCCTTTCTTAGTTTCATTTGCTTACATGAAACACAGAGGCTAATCAGAACAGTGGCTTCCAAGGGCACCGTCTAGGCCAGTCAAATTCAAGGCAGAGCGGTCAGCTCGGACATCTGCAGTGAATTTTGGAGGCTGGCGATTCCTAACTGGTGTTATTAATAGATTTTCTCGAAGAGCACAAGATGACACATAAAGGCTTCTTTATAAAGAAATGTAAGACAAATGAAAACTTCATTTGTGTCAAAGAGGCCAGGAAAGTTCAGCCAAGGATTCCCCGCCCCCATCATGACAAACCAGAGGCCCATTCTTCAGGTTAGCAAGCGCAGTTCTGTGAGAATTTTGTTAAAAATATTTTCCCATTTGTTCAAATCTTATAACCACTCTCTTGCCCTTTCAGAACTAATTTTGATGTGTAAATTTATAGAACACTAAAAAAGAAAACATGATTTGAGTCCCTTAATGGAGTCAGATTGCCTTTTGGATGTGATATAAACTACAGGACAGTATTATTCATGCAAAGTTTAAAGAGATGCTACAGAAATGAAAAAATGGAGGATATGATGAGAAATAATAGTCTTATATTTTGACAAATTTTTAAATAAAGATGTTTGTATTTTGTAATAATATTTTACTTAGTATCCAATTTGAGTATATATGTGTATTTTATGTATGTGTGCTTACATCCACATATATACAAATATATATTCTTAAATATGCATTACTTTCCCTTGAGTAATCTGATACCATTGGATGCTTCTTTTACCTGTAGTATAACTAAATTACTTCAACCCTTATTAGCAGTTCTCTCTCCTTCATTAGGGCTGTCAAAGAGAATTTCCTGAAGTAATGGACATATACTATATCGGCACTGGGTAGCAATGTATAACTACAGAACACTTACACGGTATCAAATATAAATTAGGAACTGATCTTTAATTTTCTTTTATTTTAACTAATCTAAATTGAAATAGCAGCATGTGTCTAATGTCTCCAGTATTATACAACAGAGGTCTTGAACATTAGTTTTACATTATTTAGAGTAAAATGTAAATTTAGTAAATATTCATCTTATAGTCCGTAGCTATGTTGATTGCCTACCATATTTATGTATTTCCCTACATGTCGATAATTTCTCATGATTCATTCAATTCTCAAGTGTAATTTTATTTTTATTATGTATAAAAAGTAGAAAACAAATAAAAGTTTTAATAAGAAAAATATATCAGGTTCTGGACAGTGTTAAATGCTATGTTGGGTTGGTTTCTCTAGAAAAACAAAACCAGTGATAATTACACATATATACAAAGAGAGGCGCTTATATCAAGACAAATGGCTCACACAGTGGTAGAAGGCATTGTTTGGTTTGATTCAAGTCCATGCATCTGATGTTAGCTCATATGCTTTTCTTAATTTCTTGAGTGGCTGCCATAGCTAGGAAACCAGGAGGCCAGAAAACAAATCAGAGAGGAGGGTGAGGCAGGGAAACAAGCCAGAATATCACAACAGGTGGTTGCAAAGACTTACAGGCAAATGCTATGGCAAACTGCGGACATTTCCCAGGCTAGGCAGACTACTGGCTCAAGACACAAGATCCGGATCCGTGCCAGCAGAAAGAGTAGGAAGAGGGAGCTGCACAGTGACTCTGTGAACACTTGAAGCACGCCACACAGCCTGCGGAGACACCATCAGGCTGCGACCTGAGGAAGCTGTTGATTTGCTTCAGAGAGCAGCCTGGAATTGTTTACATTACAGCAGACAGAAAATACTGAGGATCCAGGCCCAAATAATTTGACAAGTAACAATTAAAAAATCTAAAAAGACACGTGCAATAGAATGGGAGTTAAGTAGGGTCAGATTATAAAACTATGCATAGCAATTTGAGGGATCCTTCAAGATAAGTTAGGTTTCATCAGTGAAGTTATAAATGAAACCGAGATCATAGTGCCATAATAATGACATATATATTAAAACCAACCCAAAGTTATTGCCAATGGTTGATTCTGACTTAAAGTCCTGGGGTGTCTGATGGAGACTTTAAATATTAACAAGAGCAGATAGCCTCCGCTTCTTCAAAGTGGCTGGTGGGTTGAATTGGCAACCTTGCAGTTAGTGGTTCAATGCTTGTCCCAAAGTTGACCACGTTACTCTTCTTACTGTAATATCAGAGACTCACATCGTTTCCTCCAGGCCTGTGCTTTGATCATGGTCATTGCCACACATATGAGAAAGAGCACAAAAAATGAGAATCAGAGAAGTAGGACACCACCTACAGAATTTATAAAAAATAACATATAGTATTCTCTTCCATGTTTAAGTAATCAAAACAACACACACAGGGAAACATAAACCCAAAGTCAGGGAAGTGTAAAAACCACATGTCTTTCTTGATAATGAAGGCATATATATTTTCCCCAAAGAAACAACTATATGTCTTATCTCGTCCAGGTGTGATATAATCAGATTTTTAATCCTAAATGTAGCATCTTTGGAGATATTAAAAACTTAAAAGATAATTGTTTGCTCCCCAAAATACTAAACATGTAATGGCAAAAGTGTTAAAAAAGATAGGTCTCCAATAGGTGGTTCAATGATAACGTTCTCACCTTCCATATGGGAGACTTGCTTGATTCTCTACCAATGCAGTTCCTTCCTAGTTACCAACTTTCTGTCTGTTTGGGATTACTGTATATGTTGCTATGATGTTGAAAAACTTTCAGCAGAGCGGTTAGACTCTGCTGGAAAATAAAAAAAGATGTGGTGGTCGACTTTCAATAATCAGTCCAGAAAAGCCCTATGGAGCACTAACAGTGCTATTTTCCAGTGCTTGTAGCGATAGTGCAAGAAATGGCCATGTTTCATTAGCAGTGCATGGGTCACACAAGTAAAGGGCTGATTACACAGAAGCCAGCAACAATGACTCCAATAAATAGTCTCATACAAATAAAGGCGGGAAATAGAGCATAATTCTTTTATATTTATAATTACAATCAAATATGTGTATATTTTCATATTTATATAATATTTCTATACAACATACAGCATTTATATGTGATATATTTTATATTATTCCCGTATCTAGGTATATTTGTATAATTATATATTTATTTTATTTATTATGTATTTATTTAAACAAAGGGGGTAAATGAATGATTGCTTCTTAGTAATAGTTGAGTCCCACTGGGAAGAGTTTGTGAGCATAACCTTTGCTGGGGATAAGATATTACATTAGGCCCAGATTTCATTCTTAGGAAAGAATTCCCTAGTACTTTCTTTCCTGCATCCCCTGCCTTTGTCTTCTGGGAGATCCTGGAGATTGCTTTATTCTCCTTGCAATGAAGAACATGAGGAGACTGCCTTTCATTTCTATCAGTGTTCTCGACCCAATTTGTACATGCAGAGGATTATCTTTATATGAGGTATATAAACTCTTCATATTCATCTTTGACAGTTTTAGTTTTTACTTTAATTCCTAATTTCCCTAGACATTTGATTCCAAAAGATGCATACCGAGACATGGTAGTCACAGTACATGCATAGCATATCAATAATAAAGCTAGAACTTACTGTCAGAGTTTTAAAACAATATTTATTTTAAAATTATATAAAGATAATATTTATTAAAAGCTTTCGTTTAAAATAATTTTAAATATAGCATCTTACTATTCATTTGTTTTTCAAAGCTCTCAGTAGGTAATGGAAGATCCATGATTGTCGGTGGCTCTTGAGCAGAGTGGACATAGAGCCAACATGGTCGATCTGGTCTTTACTTCCCTCAAAGAACTCTGGACTTTACAAAACTATGGAACACATTACAACAAGAAGAAGCAAAAGGAAGAGATGATGCTTCAGAAAACAGACAAAGTTGTCAGAATAACTATGCATGCAATGACTTGTTACACATGCATTTATCCCTTTTAACGTGCCATTAGTTATGCCAAACAAAGCAAGCACACAGGAGAAAAACCTATGCTCACATTCATGGGGGAACTTCATCATGAAACCAATGGGTTATCTGTGCTCTGAAGGATTCTTTATCTCTAGGTGATGTATGTGGCCAATGCTGGAAACTGAGTTCAGAGGAAAGTAATAAGAAATCCATCTTCAAAAACTTTGAAGCAAAGTCTTTGCAGTTGCTGAGACATTGCATTATACTAGCCACGTGAATTAATAGAGAGGGCTTTTATCTTATAGACCAGTTGGCAAATCAGGTTATACCAGTCCCATGATAGGAAGTCTTATTACATCTCAGAGGTATTTTTGAAAATTTTACTCTCTTTCCTGGGATTTAATATCCATTTAGGCTAATCTTCTACAGTTCCATGAATAATTCATTGACCACACAGAGAGTCATTGAGTTATATGCCTCCATAGTTGTACACTTAACAGCGATGTGCTCTCACAGATAAATAAGACTGAATACCTGATGTTGGATTCCTGGTGATTTTAACAGAAAGAATATTAATTGAATAACTAACATATTATGTGACTTCAGTAAATGGTAACAGTATTTAAATGGCCTTTAATTTAAAGGACAAGCATTAGTGACTAATCTAATGAGATATAAATGACCACCCACTAATTCTGCCCCTGTTTTATAACTAGAGACAGAAGCTTTGTGAAGTGTAGAACTCATTTAAATAAAGAGCTTACCACATTAAACAAATAACATTAAACAAACAAGCAACAACAACATATGAGCAGTATTCAACTCATTCCATTTATTCTACAAGGAGAGGCTCAGAGTTATTTTGATAACTTTAATTATTCCATTTCTGTCACATTTTTCTTTATCCCTTTTATGCATACTAAACAAAGGTAAGAAGAGGAATTACTAAATATAAGAAAAATCTATATTCGTTTTTCTTTGTCATCTGCCTGTCCTGTTGTAAAAATTATTGAATTTATAATGCAGGCCTCTTGTTCCCTGAGTCATCTGTCATTAATTAAATCGCAGCCCTTCCAGTCCTTATATTTATTTGTGTGCCCTAAATCCTACCTTAATTATCTCCCATTTTGTGTACAATTAAGTTAATGTGATTGCAATTCCAGTATGATTTAGATATTTGTATAAACTTGAAGGATACTTTTCTAACTTTTAAAGAAATTCAGTCTACATATATATTAATACATGTTGAATACATATATAAACATACATATTTAAATACATATATAAACACACATATATGTATATGAGAAATCATACATATATGAGAAATCACTCATGTAGTTGTGTGGGCTCTCAAGCCTCAATCCATGGGTCAGGCATCAGGCTGGTTCTCCTGATGTGCATGGCTGCAGAGACTGAAGGAGCAAACCTTAGCAGATCAGATGGCAGTTTGCAAAGTCACAGAGTTGAGATAGCTGGCAAACCACAAAATGTGTAGGTCAGAGGCCAGGCTACAAGCTAATATCTCATGAATAAGAGGTCAGAGGATGAGGTTCATGTTGGATCAAAACAGAAAGAAGTTTCCCTAAACATCCATTTATATAGGTTGTAGGCCATACGCCAAGGAAACTCAGGTTACAATTGATTGACTATTCACATTACAACTCAGAATGGGGAACTATTAGACCCTGTCTATCAAAACTTTGAGAAACAGGGCCTCACTAAGTTTACAAGTAACTCTTACTGTAAAATAATTTGATATCAAGGATTTGCAAGTTCAAATAACAATGAAACATTGCCACACATCTAGTGGGAAGGCTAAAAGCAAACAAGGGATGCCAGGTTTGGGTAAGGCTGCAAAGCAACCACAACGCTAGTGTATTCTTTGTTGGAAAACTAGTTTGTACCAGAATTTCTGAAAACAGGTTAGCATTTTCTTAGAGTTAAGCAAAGTCTTGCCATACAATTATATATTCATACCCTTAGATGTTAATCGATTTAGTTTCAAAACTTATATTTAAAAAAGCTGTACATGAATGTTTATGCCACCTTTGTTTATAATTATTAAAAATGGTAATCAAGTTGTTCTTGAAAATATAAATAGATAAAATCTAATACATTCATACTGTAGAATATTATCCAACTAATAAAAAGGAATAGGCTATTAAGCCATACAAAATACTTGTAAATCTTAACTGCATAGTACTAAGTAAAAGGAGTCAATTTGAGTGATTCTGTTTATGATTGTATGATTCATAATTAGAATACTATATGATTCTATTTATGATGTTCTAGAAAAGGCACAACTATAAAGGTAGTAAATAAGCAGTCAGGGCATAGGATAAATGGGCTTTGAGTAGGCAAATCACTGAGATTTTCGTTGAGTAGTGAAATTATAACAAACTATATAATACCTAAGAGTACCACTTTTAACTGTATTCTTTCCTCCTGAATTTTCTCATGTTTGACCTTTACAACTGCTCACCTCATTAAGATATAATCTTTAAATTCCTCACCACATAATCTGCTCATGAATAATCTAGAAAGCTATACTTTCGTAAATCCAATGTTTGCTTACAATAATTATCCCACCACTGAAACAGAATCTAGGATGGTTAATTTTACGTTGACTTTACTAGCTTTTGTGCAGAAGCTTTTGGTCAAATATTAGTTTAGATGTTGTTATGAAAGTATCTTTATGCCATTGGCCTTTAAATCAGTTAATCTTTATCTAAGTAGATTTTCTTTCATAATTATTTGTGGTTCTCATCAAATCAGTTGTGATCTATCAAACCACTCACGGTGATATTTTCTGATAGTAACCCTCGTGAGATGGGATAGCTACCAGACAGATTTTGAACTTCCAGTCCCTAAAACCACCTAAGAGATTCTTCAACTCAATCAATGAACCCCTTGTCAGTGTGTGTGTGTGTGTGTGTGTGTGTGTACCCCTTGTCAGTGTATGGTGTGTGTGTGTGTGTGTGTGTGTGTGTCTGAGAATATCTCAAGAAAGCAGGGCTTTGAACCTATTCGTTCTGGTGATCCTCCTAGGTAGCTAGGTAAGAATCATCTGGGAATCTTGTTAAAATACAGATTCCGATTTGGTATATCTGGGGTGGCAATGCAAAATTTCAGCAGGGGGTTGAAGCAGAATGCACTGATTTGAAGCCCTGAGTGTAAATTCTTAGGATCGGTGCCTCTTTTCCATAGCCAAATCAGTTTTTTAGACAGCCACAGATAACAAAGCTTTGGCAAATATACTTCTCTTCTACCTGCAGTTACTGAGAATTCCACTTCACAGTGACTGATGTCACTTCCCTCTGGATGTGCATCACCTAGAAACTAGTTAGACATGCAAATTATCAGTTCCCACCTTAGACCTCCTGAATCGGGAACTCTGGTTAAGCAATCTGTGATTTAAACAATTTGTGTTTTAATAGGTCCTCCAGATGATTCTTATGCATGCTCAAATTTGAGATCCGCTGGGTAGAGACTGCTATCAACTAATTTTAATAGGCGTGCCTGATAACATGATTTTAAATAAAAGAAATAAAATATTTAGTAGATGAATTGAGCAATGTCCATTGCCATTAGAACAATGATTTTCCCTACCTAAGACACTAATTTATAGCCATACTTCTACAAAATTCTGACTTGGGAAGAGATCTGAAAAAACAAATATGCATTGCCTCCCTGTTGGGAGGCTAGACTTCAGAATTCATGGCATTGGACTGCTTTCTCTCTGCTCCGAGTAGGGGACGACCCTTCCTTTGTAGCACTGGGTAGTTCTTGGACTTTTACACAAATCTTTACCTCGCTTCTGCATCCCACTGTGTGACTATTTCTCTTTTCTTTTAGAAAATACCTGTCGTATAGGATGAGTGACCACCCTACAGTGATTCTGACCCCTTTAACTGAAAGAGAAAGACCTTATTTCAGCTCTGGTGACCTAATAGTTATGTGTTGGGATGCTATGCAGAAGCTTGGTGGTTTGAAACCACAGGCTTCTCCAAAGGAGAAAAACGAGGCTTTCTACTCCCATCAATAATTAAGTCTCAGAAATCCACAAGGCAGATCTAAAGTCACAATAAGTCAAAATTGTCTTGATGGCAGTGAGTATTTTTTATTTGTTTGGTTTTGTTTTATAGAGGTTAGAATTTCAACTTATTTTCCTGGGGGTCATGATTTCATACATTAACAGCTACCAAAACCGAGTGCCTTTCACTTTAATTGAATATTTTTTTATATCCAAATAAGATTCTGCCTTTAAACATATTTATAATAATCAGCTTTTACCTTTTTTGTTTTGCTGTTCTTTATCAGAATATACTAGGATGTGAGAGATTCTAGTCCTGATAAGTTTACCTAACACCTGTTTGTAAACTTCATAGCGAGGGTAAATGAGCTAGCTTCCTGTGAATCAAATAATGAGATATTGGAAATGTGGCATTGTTTGGAATCTAGTCTGCTAAGACTTGGTTTGCTAAAATCCAATGTAAAACAACAACAACAACGACAAACACCTTTTAAACTTAATCAGGGGAGGTAGCAATCCCTACACTTTCCTTCTGTTAAGCATTTGCGGAAATAAACTTACAAATTTCTGCAATCAACCTGGTCTCTGTCTTTGATGAAAACAGTGATCGGCAGCTGGACCTCATCTGCTGGCAGTAAACTCAGTTATTAATTGAAGAGTTCATTTTTTAATTCATAAATTACCTCATTATCATCTCTATTGTTCTTTTAAATTCATTTCACAAGACTTCACTTTGTTATCTGTTAAATAAAAGATGAAGACTTTGAATTACATTAATCTAATAGGAATATATAGCTATAATAGTTTATCAGAAATTTTAGGAAATGATGAATTTCCTTATATGATAATATTTCATACTGAAATATGAAAATACTTTAATACTTTTTCCAGAAATTTTATGCTTCTGGACTCAAAAACAGAGAGTTATATTTTGCTTCTTAATTTCCACTTTTCCTTTCTAAAGTTTAATAAAATTAGATAATCAATACACATGCACTTAATTCCTATGCTGTGTCAGACTCTTAAATTTAGTTAGTTTTTTGTTGTGTGTGTTTTTTTTTACAACGGGCATTAGGACTTACATCACATAGCTTATAGTATAATGTAAATTATATGTGCATATCTTATTTTAGGTTTTTTTGTCCCTCCTTCACATAGAATTGAGCTGTCCAATGCAATTCTTTGAGTTACACGTGTCTGTTTAATTTAAAAGTTCAGTTAATCAAATTAAATAAAATGTAAAACTCAGTCTCCTGGGCACATGTCAAGTCTGACTGGGTTCATTTGTCGGGTGTGACTCCTCTATTGAGCTGCACACACACAGGATCTGTCTTGCACTGCAGGAGGTGCAACTGCACAGAGAAGAGCTACCGCCAAGCAGACATATTTTAAGCTGTGATTCTCTCATGGTTTAGTAAAGCTCCCAGTGGCTTTAGTTTTTTGAGTCAGTGACATTGAAAGTCATTGACTCAGCCACATTTGCCCTTATGAATTTGGCTTTCTGTTGTATTTAAGCTGAATTGTTATTCACGCTCACATGCACACCAGCTCACTGATCTTTTGCCCCATAGGAGAAATATACACTAATCTAGAAAATAAAACATGAGCTCAATTCTTTTAAAACTAGAGAATGAAAACAGAAATACTTTTAAATTTAAATCATTTGGGCTTTTAAATTAGCAAACAAAGGAATGGAGAAAAATACTGTGCCAACTCAGCTTCTTATTCTACTCTTGTGAACCCTTAGGTACTACTTTCTCAACACACCTTTCTTCTCACTCTTTTAGAATGTAATCCTGTTCCTCGTGAGCTTACAACCAACACAATGGCAAACTTAGAAATCCTAAATTTTATCTATTTTAATTTTTTCTATTAAAATAAATTTATTATAAATAAAGACATACCTTCATCTGCCTCTGTGCATTTCTGATAGCACAATAAACAGTATGGCAATAGATTCAGTTGTCCTCTATTCATTTAGTCTACTACCTTATATTTATTTATAAGATAAGAGTGCAGGGCTTGTAAATTTCAGAGTGGAGAATGGAAAATAAAATAAAACCATGGATTTTTATCAAACTTATGGATAATCATATGGATTTTTAGACTGTAACAGTATATTGAACTGAAAAGGATATGCAGATGATGCTTCTGTTGATATAACTGTTACGCCACATAAACAATGGTCAATTTCACCATCATCACAATCAGTTCTAGATCACTTTCCTTATTCTTGTTCTCTTGGTTACAAGCTCCCCATTTCTCCAACCTCTCCTGATATACCCCCAAGGAACCATTAACCCAATAAATCTCTCTAGATTTACATGCCGTGGGTTTCATATTGTATTATTCTGGAATGACTAGAGAAACAAAATCATAGACACTCATATGAGTGTAAGAAAGGGTTTTATATAAAAGAGCAATTGGATATTGAAAAATATCCCAGCCCAGTCTAGATCGAGTCCATAAGTCCAATATTAGCCCATATGTCAAATACTAGTTCATAAATTTCTCTTTAGACTCACACATCCATGCAATAATGCCAAATGCAAGAAGATCACAAGCTAGTGGGTGGAAAGTCTTGTAGACCCAGTGGCGGTTGAAGGATCTCAGCGCTGCCGTGAGTCTCTACGTGGCTCCTCCAGCTTCAGGGTTCTGGCTCCAACAGCGTAACTCCACGTGGCTTGTCAACAGGAACGTCTAGCAGAGAGTGTCTGTGTCCCACAGGCAGTGAGCTATTTATCTCCTTAGTGCCTCCAAATGAGCTCATCAAGCTGCAACCTTGTTGACAGGCAAAGCTCCACCCCTTTCAAACATAATAGTCTGAAGCTGGCACCAGATTATGTAACTACCAGATATATACAGAAAAACATTTTAAAATAACAGATAAAAACTTCAATTGAAAAGAAAGGAGAAAATATTAAATCTAGAACACAATTAAGTGGATCATAAAGGAGATCAAATAAGGGTTTTTTTAACTTGAAGAGTGAGATTTATTATTTCATCATCACATTTTTTACACAGATTTTAATTATTTCTAGTATTTGTAAAATCTTAATATTTATTACTACTACAATATCCCTATTTTTAACATTATGCATTTTTTAAATCATTTTATTGGGGGCTGCTACAGCTCTTATAACAATTCATACATACATCCATTGTGTCAAGAACACTTGTACATATGTTGCCATCATCAATTTTGAAACATTTTCTTTCTATTTGAACCCTTGGTATCAGCTCTTCCTTTTTGTTACCTCCTTTCCCCACCCACCCGCCTTCTTTCATGAACCCTTAATAATCTATAATTTTTTTTCATGTCTTACACGGATTTCTGTAAGACATCACCCACTTCTCTTTTGTTCACCCCCCTGGAGGTGGGCAAGAGAGTACATGATCAGTTCCTTCTTTCTACCTCAGTTCCTACCTTTCTCCTACCCTCCTGGTATCATTACTCTCAGTATTGGTCCTGAGGGGTCTATCTGTCCTGTATTCCCTGTGTTTCGAGCTCTTATCTCTACCAGTGTACATGCTCTGGTCCAGCCGGATTTTTAAGGTAGATTTGGAGTCATGATAGTGTGGGGGGTTGAGGTGGGGGGTAGAGGAAGCCAGTGGGTAATCAAACCATGCTTGCAAAAAACAGTGGGTTAAATTTTAATCTAACTGAACTTGCAACAATACACTTTCAATGTATTCTGCTTGATAGCAAGGTTATTCACATTTCTGGTCCACAGTCAGTGAGCATTCACCATGGACTTAATGGTAATCCATGTGTATTGCCCCTTTATTTTCTTTTGAACCAAAAACTTGTGAAATGGCTCAAAAGGAAGCTATTACATTTTGACCTAACAACATCTGCCCTGATGCTCTTTGTCTGACAGCAGGGCTATCATGTGTTGTAGCAAATTCATTCCTCAGATATAATAATAAACATGGGACATAGAGTAAAATATATTGTTTGTGTGTGGTTTCTGTAATGCACTCATTTACACAACATTAAGAAAATTACACTCTAAAAGCTTAAATTTCTTTACCATAATATTCTTATAATAAATATAAAAAGAGAAAAAATATATAAAATTCCTTTTTCTCCCTCTCAGAAAACTTAGTGTGTAAGAGTCGTTCCATTTTTGAGTAGTAATCACTTTTAGATTTAAGTGATTTAAATATTATAAAGACTAGTATAATTCCGTTATCAGCTAAGAAATAAATATTTTCTGTTTAAATCCTAAGTGCATGTTCTAACAAATAGAAGAACAAGGTGAAAAATATAAGCTTTCCAAACTCTTCTAAATACACTGTTTCACCATAGCCCTCTAATTTCCACTTACAACTGTTTTCTCCTCACACACCACCACCCCTAATATCCATATATCAATGTCCATGTCATTACCAGGAGGATTGTAAACCCATAGCTCTACCTTAATTTATCGTTTCAATATGTCCATACTTGAAATGTTGAAGCGTGGGGCTGCTAACCAAAAAGAAAAATCAGTGCTTCTGCTTCTGTATAGAATCTGTAAAGTCTCTGACACTCTGTGGAACGAGTTCTACTTTGTTCTCTCGGGTCACTATTAATCACAATCGATGTGATGGCAGTGGGCTATCCCTGAAAGGCTGCTAATCACAGCTTAGTCTTGGTTGTTCTTGGCATAGTGTGGCAGACACTTCATAGGCATTAAAATTAGACACTTGGCAGCTGAGAATATGTTGTACATGAGATAACATGAATTCCCATGAATACGTATATGCTTGCATTAGTTTATTGTGCCAACCTGGCCGATAAACACGTGGGATTAATTGAAGGGCGGAGGGATAAATGGCTCAGTGAGCCTCGCCTTTCTAGTTCTTGGGTCTCTTGCTTTGTGATGATGGGACCAGGGTGCAGCTGCCTTAGCAGTTCCCTGCGTCAGCTTGCAAGGCTGACTTTCTGCAAGACATCTCTAGGAGAAACTGCATGGACCTACCTGGATACAGCCCTGGGTGCTGGAGCAGCCATGTGGAGACCACTGCCAGCTCTGAGATGCTTACACGTTCACTGATTTGGCTTTCTTCCTGCAGTCGGCATCTTTGCGTCTGTTTTGTGAGATGGAGGAGGACTTCGTGGATTGGTGTCAGACATATACGGTAATGGGTTAATGTTGGACTTGTGGGCTTGGGTGGCGCTGGGTTGGGATGTTTTCTTAATGCGCACTTAATCTTTATATAAAACTCTCTCTTATACATGAGTTTCTGTGGATTTGTTTCTCGAAAATACCTAGGTTAATACAACGCTAAGTAGCAATGAATGACAAAGTAACTAATTCTAAAACAATTGGTAAAAAAATTTTATTACATGGTAGTCCTTTTAAATTAGGTTTATATTTTTGTAAACATGTAATTGAGCACTGACATCCCTTATGGGTTATGGTATGAGCTGATAACCACAAGTTTGGCCCTTCAAGCCCACCAGACATTCTATGAAAGAAAAATTATATTAAGACTCTCTTTTCCCTTAGAGCAGTGGTTCTCAACTTTCCTAATGCCATGACCCTTTAATAAAGTTCCTCATGTTGGGGTGACCCCCAAACCATAACATTATTTTTGCTGTACTTTATAACAATAATTTTGCTACTGTTATGAATTGGGCGACCCCTGTGAAAGGGCCGTTAGACCCTCAAAGTAGTTGTGACCCACAAGTTGAGAACTGTGGCCTTAGAGATTTAGTATTGGAAGTACATAGATTGAACTTTAGATTGAAATCAACTTGATGACAGTGGATTTTTGCTGTTGTTGTTTGGTGTATATATATGTAAAATAGAAGGGTGTAAGTTGCTTCTTGCTATGGCTAAATATTGCAGAGATGATTAAAATGGAGGCAAGACTCTCAGATCCAGGTTAAAGTGACATAATATAGATCAAGTGTGGAGTTCTGCTTAATTATGCATACTCACTTTACCATTCCATATTATAATTCCAAATTAATATTTAATCAGGCATCAAAGAACAAAATTTCATATCATTGTGTTCTCACCTCCCCGATACACTTGCTGGAGACAAATAGGTGCATAAGGAAATGTGGTGAAGAAAGTTGATGGTGCTCGGCTATCAGAAGATCTAGCATCTGGGGTCTTAAAGGCTTGAAAGTAAACAAGCGGCCATCTAGCTCAGAAGCAACAAAGCCCACATGGAAAAAGCACATCAACCTGTGTAATCACGAGGTGTCGAAGGGATGAGGTATCAGGCCTCATCAGAACAAAAAAAAATCATATCATTGTGAATGAGGGGAGTGTAGAGTGGGAAATTAAAGCCCATCTGTAGGCAACTGGACATCCCCTAACATAAGGGTTGTGGGGAGGAAATGAGCCAGTCAGAGTGCAGAGTAGCAACAATAAAGCATACAACTTTCCTCTATCTTCAGAGTCAGTAGCTCAAATCCATGAACCTGTCCATAGGAGAAAGATGAGGATATCTTCTCTCATATCACTATCATGATCCCAATTCTACCTTACAAATAAGGCTAGACCAGAGGATGTACACTGGTACAGAGAGGAACTGGAAACACAGGAAATCCGGGACAGATGATTCCTTCGGGACCAGTGGTGAGAGTGGCAATACCAGGACGGTGGAGGGAGGGTGGGTTGGAAAGGGGGACCCTATTACAAGGACCTACATAGAACCTCCTCTCTAGGGGACGGAAACAGAAAAGTGGGTGAAGGGAGATTTCGGACAGTGTAAGATATGACAAAATAATAACTTATAAATTATCAAGTGTTCATGAAGGAGGGGGCGTGGGAAAGGAGGGGAAAAATGAGGAGCTGATGCCAGGGACTTATGTGGAGAGCAAATGTTTTGAGAATGATGAGGGTAACAAATGCACAAATATGCTTTATACAATTGATGTATGTATGGATTGTGATAAGAGTTGTATGAGCCCCCAATAAAATGTTTTAAAAATAAGTTGCATAGTAATTGAGAAGTCTTGGTGGCACTGTGAGTTAAGCAGTGGATTACTATCTTCAGAGTCAGTAGCTCAAATCCATGAACCTGTCCATAGGAGAAAGATGAGGATATCTTCTCTCATAAGATTTATAGTCTCAGAAAAATGATATAGGGTTACTATGTGTTAGAATCAACTTAATAGCCACAGGTACAGAATATTTAATTTGTGTGTGTGAATAATTTGTTATTTCTTATATTGTGTAGTGATCTAGTATTCTATAACAGAAATGGAAAAGTGATAGATTTATCTGATTTTTTTCAATTTAAATAATATGTAAAAAACATTCTTGGACTTTTAAGTATTCTCTCTAAAATCATAGCTCAGAGTCAGTGACTTGGCCATGTATTTTTGAGATTCTTTCATTTCCATCAAGTCATTTCCAACTCATAGTAACCTCATAGATATAGTTCATCTTAAAATATCTAACATGTCATTTGTTCCAATTGAATAGATCTTTGAGTTGTAACTCACAAAATGTGGTTCTCATCCTATGCACTGCAATGTCATGGACTGGTCTGAATAGAAATATTTGGTTAGAAAAAAACTGTCCTGTCTTTCATTCTCATATGAAAATGAAGCTTTATTAAATGTTTTGCTGTATACCCAAATAATAAATATCAAGAAGGAGAACAAGTGAAAAACAAAACCACCTATTTCACAATAACACATATTTGTGTAAACTAGAAAATAAAACATCAAAGAATAATAAAGCCATGACACCAAGATTCCAGTAGCAAATCAGGTAGAAAATGAACAGAAAAGGGGATATTGTACTATAGACCTAATGAAATGGAATATGCAAGAAAGCTTCAAGTTTGTGTGAAAAGTCCATGATATTTCAATTCCATTTTTCTATGACCACTCTGTAGCTTTCTTGTGTACAGCAATGAGATACAATTTAATTAGAATGTAGAACACAATCCAGATGCAGTGGAACATAACTAAGACAACTTGGAGAGAAAAAGAAAAGCTACTTGGAAATAAAGGGAAAGACGACTTGGAAATAAAAGTGACTGAAAGTATTTAAGAACAACACCACCATAACATTCTTTGGAAAATCTAACTTCTTGGTAAGTGGGAAATTATTTAATATATAAAGGTATCCATTGTTAGTTCTGCAGGTGAATAAAGAGAAAGAAAAATTAATAACAGAGGAAAATTAATAAACAACACAAAATATCATTTTTCTTTAGGCACAGGATTTTATTACACAAAAACATGAACATGGCAGGGTCATTGTGACAAAGTTCCCCCACCCACTGATTCATTTGGTCACTTCTATGCATGCCTCTGGTGCCAAGAAAAGGGCACCAAGGGTCAGCTCTCTAAATGGGTGCAGGAAATAGTGGGGACAAAAAGGCTTATCTTAGAGTCCTTAAAGTGCTTTGGATTTAATATATTTTTATAAAGTCTCCCATGGATCTCCACATATGGCTTGTAGTGTCTCTGGGCCCATATAGGAGAGGCAAAGGCAATGCTGCCCTGGCACAGGCTAAGGTGGCCAACGTGAATGGCCTCCACATCGTAACTCCCAAGGCTTTTGCCTTTTACCATGAAGTTTTGGCCAGTGACACCCTCAGTGGTGGGGTGAGGAACTCTTGGCCTCTCTTACGGATTGGCTGGGTATGCCGCCCATACTCCCCAGCAAAGGAGCTTCTGACATTTGCCTGTAAGTTTAAGGGGACAAATTCTCTTCTATGTATGTATATATGAATTTATGTCTAAATGTAATTATGCATAAATATGTAAAAATTCAAGGTTACACTTAGGATTAAACAGTCTACTATTTCATGTTGTTGTTTTTTTAATAAAAAGAGTATATATTTAGGAAAAGTTTTTTATCTCAGGATAACCCCATTATCATCACATCATAGATGTTTATAAATTTCCATTAAAATTCATACAAATGAAAATTTATAAAACTACAGACATTAATAAATCTTGGAAGCTTCTCAAAATTTGCAGATGAAATTATAAATGATCCATAGTCTCACTACAAACCACTACTGTCAATTCTTCACTTACTTCCCTTACAGGTTAATTGCTGTAATTTTTAATTGCCAGAATGCTTACATAAATATTCTGACATTTAGAAACTGTACCTCTTTCTTAATAAGTGTGACGCTATTGGCTCCTGAGCAAAGATGCCCCATTAAGGCTGGTCCGAAGGTAGTGAGATCTCACAACGATTGCTTACAGTCAATTGCTGGTCGACCTATTTGTCTACCCCCCCCTCACTACTGCACTTGACTAGTCCTAAAAAAAATTTTTTTTAAAAAAAGATGCCCCATTGAGGACTAAAGTGCTCCTGATCCAAGTCATTGTAAGTTCAATAAAAAATAAGTAAAATAATAAATAAATAAAATTGTTCGTGCTTGGAAATTTAAAATATTTGTGTGAAGTTAAAATATTTTACATGATCTCTTTTCTCCCTCTATTTACACTACAGTGAACCCTCGCCACTTCGCGCTTCAACTTCCGCTGCTTCACTCTATCGCGGTTTTTGTGTAACAGAACCCACTGCCTACACCCGCTCCTTCAGAGGAAAAAGACGGCGACCCACCTGTAGAGTACATCCCTTAAGTCATTTCATAGGATATTGATTACAGTATTTGTAAGAACTATGTATAATAATACTGTATGTGAAATATGTAATACTGTAAACTAGATGCCATAAATAATATAATAAATAATAAATGATAATTGTAACGTCCAAAATGTTTTACTGTATTTTCCCTTTTTTGTTTAATAAATTGGGTAATACGAGTGTAATGGTGACTAAAGGGTGTTTTTTCATGTCCTCTATGCTCTAACTACGAAAATATTTGATTTACAAATAAGGAATCCTACTTCGCGGAATTTCATTTATCACAGTAGGGTCTAGAACCGATTAACCGCGATAAACGAGGGTTCACTGTATTATATATTTTTCCATATTTACCTCCCAAAGCACTTACTGTATAAACTCTAGTACCAGCAGACCTATCAACTGAGGCACCTAATCTTACCACAAAAACTGCATTAACAATGTGCTGAAAAACTCGGCCTATACACGAGTATATACGGTATTTATTTTGGAATCTAGTAAAAACAGAGATACTTGTATGTCCTATATGTTATTCTTAGAGTGCTTCTTTGTTTTGCATGATTTGATACTTGGGGAAATGACACTATTATGAAAGAGTGGGCAGTTTACAGCTGCTCCCAGAGAAAGAAATGAAAAAAGTCTGTTTCCATAAAGATTTACAACCTGAGTCAGAGGGACATGATGACAATGAGTGTTTCTTGTGCTAGAGAAACACATACAGAAAAGCAAGAATTCAGGAGGGCACTAAAGACTACGAGTGTAATTCCAGCCCTAGAATTATAGCACCCAAACTCAGTACCAGACTCAAACCCAACTCTTGAGTTTGTAGTCTGACTTACTCAAAGCAGTCTTGTAAGGTTTTTATCCTTGACGTAATGCTTAATTATAATTTTTACCACATGCATGGGCTTTTTAAAAATAATCATTTTATCAGGGGCTCTTACAGCTCTTATCACAATCCATACATGCATGCATCCATTGTGTCAAGTATATTTGTACATTTGTTGCCATCATCATTTTCAAAACATTTTCTTTCTACCTAAGTCCTTGGTATCAGCTCATCCCCCCACCCCCACCCTTTCTCACAAAACCTTGAAAATTTGTAATTGTTTTTTCATGTGTTACACCGACCTCTGTCTCCCTTCATCCACTTTTCTGTTGTTCATCCCCTGGGAGGCGGTTATATATAGAACCTTGTGTTTGGTACCCCTTTCTCCCCACCTTCCCCTTACCCTCTGGGTATCACTACTCATTATTGGTCCAGAGGGGTTTATCTGTCCTGGATTCCCTGTGTTTCAAGCTCTGATCTGTACCAGTGTACATAATCTGGTCTAGCCAGATTTTTAAGGTAGGATTGGGGTCATGATAGTGGGGGTGGGGAGGGGAAGCATTAAAGAACTAGAGGAAAGTTAAATGTTTCATCGGTGCTCTACCGCACCCTGACTGGCTCGTCTCTCTCTTGTGACACTACTGTTAAAGGATGTCCAATTGTCTACAGATGGGCTTTAGGTCTTCCATCCACCCTCTCCCTTATTCAAATTGATATGACTTTTTGTTCTGGGTCTTTGAAGCCTGATACCTGATCCCATCAACACCTCATGATCACACAGGCTGGTGTGTTTCATCCATGTGGGTTTGGTTGCTTCTGAGCTAGATGGCCGCTTGTTTATCTTCAAGCCTTTGGGATTGGGGCTGGCCCCACAAACCTGTCTATTGGTTCACTGCTTCATGCCGTTATGTTGCATTCATGTCTTGGTGCACAAGATTGAAGTCTGGTCACTCTGATCTTCTCCTCTGGAGATATAAATAATACCCTCTCCTTGAGTGAGTTAGTTTTCCCACTACCCATGTCTTTTTCTTTTTTTCTTTCTTTCTTTCTTTTCCCCTCCTCTTTAGTCAGCTGCCATATGTATCCCTGGATTGGGTCTGGCCCCTGCCATGGTACCTGGACTTCACTCCAGGAATCATACGTATGTTCTAAGATTGCTTCTATATTTGGTTCAAAATGAAAATACATTTGTTTAACTGGGAAATTCATTTTGGTTGAATTAATACTGGAAAACAAGTGATACTTGAAAAATGTTTGACACAGAATTATCTTACGCCACAGAGCTATTGCAGTAGCTTTCTGTCTCCCAACATGGAATGATAATGAGAAATCTGATGTCGGCTTCTTAAGTTTTTTACATCTCTGTGAGCAACTTGATCTTCGTTTAGTAATGCCAGAATAGCTCAAGACATTCATCTTTTCAATAATTACTTAAGAAAGAAATATATATTAACTTTTTTTGATATGACTTTTTTAATTTATAACTTTTTTTGATATGACTTTTTAAATTTATAATTAAAATTATAAATATGTCAAAGGTATAGATATATTGTGATTGATTTGCCTTTGGCATTTATAATATTCTACAAGTTCTTTTTATTTAAGAAATTTGGTAGCAATAGTACTGATGATGAAGATAATGATTTTATTTCATTAAAACATATTTTTCTTTGTAAAAATCATAATCTCAAAATTTAAAATTTATAATTGGAGAGATTTTCTTTAGCCTTGTCACTTCATATTGCAATTTTATTTCTAAACACCAGTTTCACACTTCATCTGCATTAAATTGATATTTAATATTACCTTCATATTATATTTGTGATTGTCTTTGAATTCTTCACACATCTTTTAATTTCATTTTCTGATTTTACTCACAGCTCTTTTTTACTTTAAGACTTTTTTAAAATGCCATGACTTCACATATCATTTTATTGATAGGGAAAAAATACAAGATTTTATCTTTTATATGAGACGTAACTTTCATATACTTGTTACTTAGTGTATTCATCATGAAGTCCTCTTTCAAAAAATTGATATTGGTTTTTCACAAGGTTTGATATCCATGGATATACTTTTATTTCTGATTTCTCCTCATTCAATAGGATGAGCCCTCCAAATTAATTTTGCTGAATCAACAAGATTAGCTTTGGTAACTGTCCCTTGCAAAACTGCCTGATGAGTAAGTAGTATTCCAATCTCTATATTACTTCCACAGAGTTGGCAGGCAGATACAATGACTCTATGCCATTTCTGAATTTCTATGGCAGTTTTTGGTCCAGTGGAGTTCTATTGGTCTGAAATACAAGCTTGCCTTTGAACTGATAGGTGCATGAATAATTAAAGTAACCATAATTCTCTGTCACATATTCATTAAGTTTTATTTCTGATATATAACTTTTATACAAATGATATCATTCCAATTGCGATATAAGGGCAGCCAGTGAACTGCAGTTGCTAGATATGTAACTACCAGTTACTGGATATGACTCTATCACACTGTTACTTAGGTGCGTGAGTAGATAAGAGAAGTGGTTTCCTGCTGTCCTAATAAAGACGATTTAATACACAGATAGATTTCACAGGTACAAGTGTGTATTAGGGAGTTATGTTTCTGATTCAGGTGGTGAACCAGAAAAAGGGTAGAATGGGTTTCTTCATAGGTAAGAGAAGTGGTTTCCTGCTGTCCTAATAAAGACGATTTAATACACAGATAGATTTCACAGGTACAAGTGTGTATTAGGGAGTTATGTTTCTGATTCAGGTGGTGAACCAGAAAAAGGGTAGAATGGGTTTCTTCATAGGTTCTGTACCTACTAAACAGTAGTGATAGGTAAGCAATCTTCAGTTTAAGTTGGTGGTGTGGTTTTTACATGGCATTTATATGAATGTGAAGGAGTCTGGGCTTTCTGAAAGCAAAGACAACTTGAATTACTTGATGATCAAGATCAAAGGTTGCAGCCTTCAGTATGGATTATAAGTCAATATGAAGAAAACCAAAATCCTCACACTAGGCCAATAGCTAACATGATTATAAGTGGAGAAAATATTTCAGTTGTAAAGGATTTTATTTTGCATAGAGCCACAGTCAGATCTCATGGAAATAGTAGTCAATAGGTCATATGTACTCAGCAGGCAATGTGGCTGGCCTCCTCCCTGACAATCCACATGGAATTCCTTTGCTCTGCTCATCTTTGTCATGGAAAAGCAAGAATTATTTGGTATAGGTTGGGAGTTTGAGAATTTATTTTGAAATGTGGTGGAGTAGGATTTGATTCTTAAGTTTCCCAAACCACTCTTTTAGAGGAAATGTTGATTTCAAAGTGACTACAGCACCCCAAGACCATAAGTGAACCAGTAAGGAGGTTCCTGATCCCAGCAGAAATGAATTTCATTGATATCTCTCTCTCTATCACTATATATGCACATATATATACACATACATGTACATATATACATGTGTGTATATATATAGACATACACCATATGTACATATATGTATACACACACACCAGGTGGGTATATATATAGAGAGACAGAGAAATAAAGAATGCAATTTATATCACAAAAATGGTTCACATAGTTTCAGAAGTTGGTAACTCTAGCTAGTCCCATTGAAATTTTTAGGTGAGATGTTAGGCTGGAGGTTTTTACTGAGTTGCATAACTGGCACTGTTGATGAACACAGAAGCAGGAAAACTGCCAGCTGTTGGAGGCAGGCCACTCCAGTCCATGGTCACAAGTCAGACATGTGGTTGCAGAGCAAAATAAGTATAGAATCAGCAAGCAAAATGGCTGGCCACTGATAGTGCCCATGCTCCACAGGCAATAGAGCTGGCTGTTGGCTGAAGTCCAGAGAAATTCAGATTGTGCTTGTAACTGCAGGATTCAGACCCAGCAAGAAGAAGGGGGCAGCCTTCTGACAGAGTCTGCTTAAATAGGAGTAGACCATATCCTCCAGGAACTTTCTTTTGATTGTTTCAAGCCTGTGACCGGAATAAGAAGGCAGCACTCCACCCTAATCTTCTCACAACGGCTTGACTGTTCACCGAAGAAAGTGACATGAAGTTGTACACATTCTATTAGACCATATCATGGTAGAGTCCTGGTCCACTCAAGATGACAAAAAGCCTAGTTATTACAGATTGTGTGCTAAAAATTACTACATTTTTCTACATAGTATTTGTGAGGCTAAAAGAAATATTTTAATAATTTACTTCTAAGAATTTTGGATGACCCTCATTGACAATTTTAGGTAAAGCCAGTAAATAATACCATTGAAGAAGTTATTACTTTGACATGAAAAATTCTGAGGGTAAGAACTCTCATCTAATTGCTTGTATATTCACACTCCCAATAATAGCAAGTATAGTGACTGAAATACTGTAGTCCTTCAATAAATATTTACTGAATGATTGATGCTAGGTTTAAGGTTTCTTTAAATAACATTATTATATGTTTCTCTGTTATACGGCTTGCTTGCTTTTTTTGCATGCCTTCTAAATATTTCTATTAGTAAAACTGAAATGAGCTTAGAATCTTTAGTGATGAACAAGTTCATTTCAAACATATAAAAAATATAAATAAATATTCCTTTATCAAAACAAACTATTCCTAAACCAATGTCATTTCGACCCAACCATCCACATTTGGGTGCACCTTTGGCCTTTTGATCTATACTTTTTCAGTAGAATGGAGACCTTCAAGATATTTGGGATGATACATTGCCAAGTTTTACAAGAATTCTGCTGACAATAGAATTTACCCGTCTGACTTTTCAAGCTGTAAATTCTTCAGATTTGGCCATCTTTCAAGCCCAAATTACTCAAAATATTCATGCTTAGAATTTTGTGTTTAAAGCATCATCCTTTCTCCAACTACTTTAGTGAAAAAGAAATCTGAAAAAGTGGTAAAGGATAAAAATCTATGAAATGAAGATAGTACTAGTACCTACGTTTTTCCACTTGCCAGTTTCAAGGCAGTTACACTGCCTGTGTAACAAGGCATTACAAAAAAAAAGTGTAACATTAAATTAGGAAGTTTTGTTAGAGTGGTCCAGGAGGAAAGTGGCCAAAATTCAGGGTAGATTCAGAAAAGGAAGTAGAATAATTGATAGCATTGCTGATGACTGAGGGAACTTAGTTGAAAAGAGAAAATACCAGAAATTTGTTTACTTGTGTTTAATTGACTATGCAAAAGCATTCAATGGTGTCAATCCTAACAAACCGTGAAAGGAACAGATATTCCAGAACACCCAATTGTGTGCAATAGGCAATCATTAGAAGAGAAGAAGGGTACTGCATGGCTTAACATCAGAAAAGATGTGTGTCAGCATTGTATCCTCTCACAATACTTATTGTTTGTTGAGCAAATTATCCCAGAATCTGTACTATATAAAGAGGATCATGGTATCAAGAATGGTTGAAAGCTTATTGACAACATGTGATATGCATATGATACAAACTTGCTTGCTGAAAGTAAGGAGGGCTAAGGCCTTTGCTGATGACGATCATCTAGTAAAACCTTAAGCATGTATTAAAACACATTGGAAAGAAAACCAAAATCCTCACAATTAGACAATTTAGTAATATGATAAATGAAGAAATATTTGAAGTTTTCAAGGATTTCATGTTGCTTGGATTGATGAAAAGTGACCATAGAAGTACCAGTCAACAAATCACATGATGCGTTGTATTAGGTAAATCTGCGCAAGACCTCTTTAAAGTGTTGCACAGCAAGGATATCACTTTCTGGCTTAAAGTGCACCTGACCTAAGCAATGGCATTTTCAATCACTTCATGTACATATTGGAAAGTTGGACATTGAATAAGGAGAATGAAGAGGAATTTATGGGAAGAATATTGAAAGTAACATGGACTGGAATGGGAGCATAGATGGTTCCTTGCTTAATAAGGTAAAAATTAGTAAAATAAATAATATTGAATTACTAAATATTGTTAGAGTAGCCCAGGAAGAAGGTGGATACAGGATACCAAGACTTCATCTAGGGTACCTTGGACATGTTCTCAGGGGAGACCAGTCCCTGGAAACGGACCACATGCTTGGTTAGTGGAAGTAAGTATTAAGGTAGCAGATGGACTGTGGTCCTCTACTTAAGTCATCCCTCAGCATGAGAACACTGTTTGGGAAGATGTCATTTAGATTTACCCACCTGGAAAGCCTACTGTTAGACGAGAAAATTGGGAGAGTAATACCGCCTGCCATCTACAGTGCTCTACACCAAGGAGGGTAGACCCACACGCCCTCCACGTCACTCCGGTTGCAGAGGGAAACACCACTCCTCACCCAAGGCGCCAAGCCCTGTGAGACACAACACAATGGCTTATGAGAGATCAGCCAGTGAAATATCAGCCAGTGAAACGCCATCCTCATGGACACACAACCACCCAACCAGTGTCTCATGAGAGGACTATCCAACTCACATTACAAATAAGGGAATACTGGTTGGCTAGGGTAAGAGTGAAACCTCAGAAAGATGCAATGGTAGTCTGACTCCCCAGTGCAGCTACCTGCAGGTAGTTGATAGAAACACTCATATGAGTCTTCCAAGAGAGAGCCCAGTGCTCTTTGACTCTGGAAAATGGCATTGGGCTCCTCTGAAACAACACATAACCAGCAACCAATCCCAACAGCCTCAACACAAAAGCAAGAGAAAAAGAAGACAATAACGGAAGAAGTCATGAACCTAATGAGATGCATAGAAGTAGACATTGACCTGGCTCATAAAGAAATTTTCAGAATGCTGCTTTGAGTCATACAGGATATGAGGAAAACAATACAGAAAAAGGATGAAATGATAGAGGAGATAAAGGCAATGCACTAAAGGGAAATACAAGACTTAAGGGATGAAATAACAAAATCCAGTAGCAAATTAGCAGACTTTGCCACCAGACTTGGGGAGGCAGAGAATCACACCAGTGACCTAGAGGATAAGCAACAGACCTCAACAAATGGGAAAAGCAGTCAAATAATACAATCAGAGAAGCTGAACAAAACCAGAGAGCTATGTCTGATACTATGAAGGATAACAATATTAGAATAATTGGCCTACCGGAACAAGACAGAACAAAGAAGTAAACAGTGAAAATAGTGAGGGAATTATTTTAAAAACTTGCCCAGCTTAATAAATGAAAATCATGCAACCACTCAAGAGGGTGAAAGAACACCAGCCAGAGTAAATCCCAAGAAGAAGTCACCAAGACACATAATACTTAAATTATCCAACTATGAGGAAAAGGAGAAAATCATAAGAGCAGCTAAGAAAAGACAAATAGTCACTTATAAAGGTACCCATATGTATTAGTCTGGGTACTTTGGAGAAACAAATCCACGGCGACTCACGTATAAGAGAGAGTTTTATGTAAAGAAAAGGTGCATCACGAAAACATCCCAACCCAATGCTGCCCAAGCCCACAAGTCCAACATTAACCCATTAACCCAACACCAGTCCCCAAAGTCTTCCACCTCACAAAACAGAGGCAATGATGCCGACTGCAGGAGGAAAGCTGAGTCCGTGAATGTGTAAGCATCTCAGCACTGGCAAGGGTCTCCACACGGCTGCTCCAGCACCCAGGGCTGCATCGGGATAGATCCATGCGGCTTCTCCTTGGGGATGTCTTGTAGGAAATCCATCTTGCAAGCTGAAGCAGGGAACTGCTAAGGCAGCTGCACCCGGTGCGACCATCACAAAGCAAGAGACCCGAGAACTAGAAAGGCGAGGCTTTACCACCCATTTATCCCTCCACCTTTCAACCAGCACCACATGTGATTATCGGCCAGGCTGGCACAATTAACTAACTCACCATATAAGAATATATTCAGACCTATCAGTGGGCATGATGAAGAAGAGGAGAGGGTGGAGTAACAGATTCCAAAAATTCCAAAACCAAGAATACTGTACCCAGCCAAATTATCTATTAAGATGGATGGAGAAGTAAGAGTCTTCCCAGACAAGACAAATTCAAAGAATACATAAAAAAAAAACCCAGCCCTACAAAAGATCCTTGCTGACCCAGTATGAGCAAAAGAAAAATACTCACTGAGCGCAAATAAGAGACTGTCACATAGAACAACTCCACCCAGAGGGTGACAAAGAGACAACAGCCACCAGGATTGCATTAGCTCAATAGTGGAAAGGAGGCAAGAATGAACCACACATACATACATACACATACATACAACATACATACAGCACAAACTGATAAGATAGATAGATAAGAAAACAGCCAACACAAAGGTACAAGATGACATCACAGAGCCTACAGATGGATATAATAACACTCCATATCAATGGACTGAACTCAGGCATTAAAAGACAGAGGCTAACAGACTGGCTCAGAAAACATAACCTATAGATCTGCTGCCTACAGGAGACACATCTGAAGCAGGCACACAAAAACAAGTTGAGAATTAAAGACAGGAGAAAAATATACCAAGAAAATGGCAATGCAAAAAAAGCTGAGGTAGCACTTTTAATCTTTGACAAAATTGATTACAAGCTACAAGCCATAACAAGAGACAAGGAGGAGCACTATATAATGCTCAAGAGAACAGTAGACCAAGAACCAGTAAGCATAATAAATATATACATGCCCCACCAGGGACCTGTGAAATTCATAAATCAAACACTCCAAAAGATGAAAAAGGAAATGACAGACTCATCAATTATAGTAGGTGCTTTAATACACCACTCTGTGAAACAGACAGATCACAGGGAAAGAAACTTAACAAGGAGGCTACAGATCTAAACAGCACAATTGGATGACTTGACCTGATAGATATTTTCAGAACTTTCCACCCAAATGCAAACGAAGTCACATTCTTTTGAAGCCCACATGACACATCCTCAAAGATAAACCACATGCTGGGACACGAGTCACACCAGAGTAAATTTAAGCAAATAGAGATTATATAGAAATCTCTCTCTGACCACTGTGACATAAGGTTGGAACTCACCAAAAGGGTGATGAAGAAAACAAAGGCATACAATAGGAGGATGAGTAACTCTCTATTGCAAAAGGCGTGGGTATTGGCCCTGATCAGAGATGAAATCAAGAAGTTCTAGAAACAATTGATAATAAAAATACAATGTACCAATACCTTTGGGACCCGACAACGACATTTATCAAAGAAAAGTTAATAGCAATACATGCACACATGAAAAAGGAAGAGAGACTTATGGTTGATATGCTGGCACAAAACTTACACAAATTAAGCAGAGTCAACAGAATAATCCTACTAATACCAAAAGGAAAGCAATACTAAAAATCAGAGCAGAAATACAGGAGAGGGAAAACAAGAAAACTGTGGGGGTGGGGAGGTAATTAATGTAGCTAAAAGTGGGTTCTTTGAAAGGATTGATAGAATTTATAGACTGCTTGAAAACATAATCAAAGAAAGGAAGGAACAAATTTCTATAGCAAGAATGAGGGGTGAAACACGGGACATTACAATGGACCCTAATGAGGTCAAAAGGATAATTACACAGTACTATGATGACCTGTACTCTAATGAATTCAAAAACTTGGAAGATATGAGCAAATACTTGGAAAAACAATCCCTACCTAGACTATCCAAGATGGACATCAAAAACAACAATAGACCTATAGCAATAGAAGAAATAGACAAGGTATGAAAGGATTACTAACAAAAAATCCCCAGGGCCAGATGGCTTCTCAGTAGAATTCTACCAAGCATTCAGGGAAGAACTGACATCAATCCTACACAAACTCTTCCAAAACATAGAAGAAGATGAAAAACTCCCAAACTTTCGATGAAGCTAGTATAACTCTGATATCTAAAGTGGGCAAGAATCCCACAAGAATTGAGAACTACAGGCCAATATACCTAATGAACATCAGTGCAAAAATCCTTACCAAAACACTGGTCGATAAATACAAAGGCATATAAAAAAAAATAATTCACCATGACCAAGTCGGATTCATACCAGGGATTCAGGGATGGTTCAACATATGAAAGACCATTAGTATTATTCACCAGCTTGACATGAAAAATGATAAGAACCACATAATAATATAGATGCAGAAAAATCATTTGACAACATCCAACACCCATTCCTGTTTAAGACACTCAAGAAGAAAAGAATGGAAGGAAAATTTCTCAATATTGTACAATCTATACGTGAAAACCAACAGCCAGTGAGATAGTTTAAAGACAAAAAACAATTCCACTGAAAAAGAGGACCAGACAAGGATGCCCCTTGTCTCCAATCTTATTTAACATCATACTGGAGGAGCTAGCTAACAACATAATACAAAGAATAGACATCAAAAGCATTTATCTGGGGAATGAAGAGGCAAACCTATCATTATTCGCAGACAAAATGATTTTATATATAAAAAATACCCAAACTCCACAAGTGGAGTGTTGGAAGTGGATAGAAGAATATGGCAATGTGGCAGGGTACAAGATAAAAAAACAGAAGTCTATTAGACTGCTGTACACATCAAACAAGATCACAGAAGAGGCAATTAAAAGGTAGCACCCTTTACAATAGCCAAGCACAAATTGAAATATCTAGGGATATACCTGACTAAAAACCCAAAGATTTGCATGTGGAAAACTACAGAACACTATTACAAGAAACCAAGTGTTACCTCAACAAATGGAAGAATATCCTATGCTCATGGATTGGAAGATTCAATATAGTAAAGACGTCAGTTCTGCCCAAGGCACTATATGTTTAATGCTATCCCAATATGAATACCATCATCTTTCTTCAAAGAATTGGAAAAACTGATTACCAACTTCAGATGGAGAAGAAACAAGCCCAGAATTAGCAGATAACTCCTCAAGAAGACAAAGTGGGAGGGCTCTCTCTACCTGACTTTAGCACATATACAGCCACAGTGGTCAAAACAGTGTGGTACTGGTATAGTGACAGTCAGACCAAAGGAAAAGAACTGAAAACCCATATATAAAAGCATCATCATATGGACAACTGATTTTGATAAGGGCCCAAAAAATATCAAATGGGAAGCAGATGCCTTCTTCAAAACGTGGTGCTGGAAAAAATGGATATCTACCTTCAGAAAAATGAAGCAAAACCCTTACCTCACTCCATGCACAAGAATAAAACTCAACGTGGATCACAGAACTTGAGGGAAAACCCTAAACTATTAGGGCTATTAATGAGGGAATTGGGACAACCTGAGAACCTTGGCACAGGGCTATCTGAAATAGGGAAGGATGCAAATACAGAGAAGACACAAACTGAAAAGTGGGATATACTGAAGATATATCATCTGTGTACATTGAAAGAATTCACCAAGAGAATAATAAGAGAGCCCACAGACTGGGAAAACATCTTTAACAATGACACATCAGATTAATAAATCTATAATACTTTGCAAGTTTACAATAAGATAAAAACTAACTGCCCACTAAGAAGGTGGGCAAAGGACCTGAAAAGAAGTTTAACAAGGGTGGAAATCATATGAGAAAATGTTCCCGATCTTTAGCCATAAGGAAAATGCAAATTAAAACAACTATGAGATACCACCTAACACCTTCAAAGATAGCACAATTCAAAAAATCAGAAAGTAACAAGTGTTGGAGGAGCTGTAGAGAGATAGGAACACTCATCCACTCTTGGTGGATCTTTATGTATAGACAGCCATTATGGAAATCAATTTGGCATTATCTAAAAGAGAGATTGAGCTACCATACAACCTAGTAATCCCACTACTAGGCAAATACCCAGAAGGGACAAGAAACAAACCATGGCCAGACATCTGTGCTCCAATGTTCATTGTGGTACAGTTCACAAGTTCAAGGAGTTGGAAACAACCCAAATTTCCATCAACTGACACATAGCTTACAAAACTGTGGTACATACATACAATAGAGTACTATACATCCCTAAATAGCAGCAAAGATTGCATAAGCACATCACCACATGGAAAGAACTGGGGGAAATCATGCTAAGTGAAGTAAGCCAGGCACAAAATGACAAGTACAACATAATTCCATTGAGGTAAGCTTAAAAAAACAAAAAAACAAAGCAGGGCATAGGGGAAGAGCTACTCTATACATGTATCCCTGGGGTGGGGTCCAGAAACTATGGCAGGGGCCACACCCAACCCAGGGATACATACGGCAGAGCGGGAAAGAAAGAGGGAAGAAGGAGTGAGGGGGGAGAAAGAAAGAAGGGGGAAAGACATGGGTAGTGGGGGAGCAGGGCACTAACCCAACCAAGGGAAGGGTATTGTTTATCTCTCCACAGGAGAGGGGGAGAGAGACCAGGCTTCAACCTGATGCACCAAGACATGAATACAACATATCAGCACATAGCATCCTTCACCAAACCATGGAACTGTGGGGGACAGCACTGGAGACACAGTGCGGGAATAGTGCACGGTCTGGCCCCATCACACTGGGGTGAGGCACTGAGGGCATGCAGCGTAGTAGCAGGGGGAACACAGTGATGAAATCCCTGGGGAATACCAAAAATGGACTTTGGGGACAGTGTGGCACTCCATCAGACTCTACTGGAAAACACTCATAAAGGCCAACAAACAGACCTTGAATTATTTATAGGCTTTTCCATTTTTGTCTTTGGCTTTTGTTTTGCTATTGTTATTTTGCTTATTGTTGTTGTAATTGTTTTGTTGGTTTTAACTTCCTTTGTTGTTTTATTTGGCTTTACCTGGTTTTTACACTTATTAATGTATTTTATATGTCCATCTAGATAAGATAGGTGGGGTAAATAATCAGAGATGAAAAGAATGGGACCAATGGTTCTGAGGGGATATGAGAGAAGGGGAGGTGGGAGAAAGGAAGTGGGGGGAAACCAACTCAGGGACAAGGGAACAACAAATCAACTAAAATCAATGGAAGGAAGGTCGTAAGATGCCTAGTGGGGCTTAATCAAGGGCAATGTAGCAGCGAGGAATTACTAAACCCGAATGAAGTCCAAACATGATGGTGGGGCAAGAGGAAAGTAAAAGGAAATAGAGGAAAGAACCAGGAGGCAGAGGACACTGATAGAGGTTTAAATACAGATATGGACATGTGTGTGTGTGTGTGTGTGTGTGTGTGTGTGTGTGTATATATATATATATCGAGAGGGGAATAGAACTATGCATTCATATCTATATGATAAGAATTAAGGTTTCAGATGGACATTGGGCCTCGATTCAAGTACTCCCTCAACACAAGAAATCTTTGTTCTAATAATCCGGCATTCTATGATACTCACCTTCCCAACACGATCGCTGAAGACAAAATGGGTGCATAAGCAAATGTGGTGAAGAAAGCTGATGGTGCCTGGCTATCAAAAGATATAGCATCTGGGGTCTTAAAGGTTTGAAGATGAACACATGGCCACCTAGCTGAGAAGCAACAAAGCCCACAGGGAAGAAGCACACCAGCCTGTGTGATCATGAGATGTAGATGAGATCAAGTATTAGGCATCTAAAACCAAGGACAAAACCATAACTAAGTTGAATGGGGTGGCGGCAGGGAGTGGTGACCAAATGCCCATCTGTAGACAATTGGACATCCCCTCACAGAGGGGTCACAGGGAAGAGAGCCAGTCAGTGTGCATTACAGCATTGAGGAAATACACAACTTTCCTTCAGTTCTTTGGTGCTTCCTTTCCCCAACTAACATAATCTCAATTCTACCTTACAAATCAGATTAGACCAGAGGATGCACACTGCTACAGATAAGAGCCTGCAACACAGGGAATCCAGGATATGTAAACCCTTCATGGCCAACAAAGAGAGTAGCAATACCAGTAGGATTAGGGGATGGTGAGGGGGAGAAAGATGGAATCGATCACAAAGATAAAACTAAAACACCCTCCCAGGGGGGGAAAATAATGGAAAAGTGGGTGAGGGGCAATGAAGGACTATGTGAGATATGGAAATAATAAACTATAACTTATCAAGGGTTTGTGAGGGAAGCTAGATTGGGGAGGGGCAGAGAAGAAATGGGTGGCTAATATCAGGGGTTCAAGTGGGAAGAGAATGCTTTGAAAATGATGATGGTGGCATATTTGCAAATGTGCTTGACACACTGGATTAATGTATAGATTGTAATAAGAGATGTAAGAGTCCCCTTTGATATCAGCTCCTCAATTTCCTCTCCCTCACATACCCTATCACCTTCACAATATCAAAGGGTTCAAGTAGAAAGATAATGTTTTGAAAATGATGATGATGGCAACATCTGTACAAGTTCACTTGATATAATTGATTTATGGATTGTAATAATATATGTAAGAACCCCCATTAAATGATTTTTAAAAAATCATCAGACATTGAAAACCACCACAAATTGTGTCCTTTGAGGATCTCATATATGCCCTTTCAATGTGATGTAAATAGAATAATAAAATTCTTCAGGTTAGGTGATAATACCATCTTCAGATGTGCATATATCAAGATTAGGATTTATCTAGAAACACTAGCTTCCCATTAAGATATTCTTATTTCACTTTCCACACTCTGAAATAGTAAGAGAAATCTATTAAAACATTTGAATATTTTTGGAGAAACCTTTCTCCTTGCTCAATACTATAACTTAATGTAGATTTTTGTGAATCATTATCATTAATCTTTAACTATTGCACCAGTTGTCCTATAGATGCATAGTATGGAAAGGCTTATTTTCTTAGATTCCCATTAAATTACATAATTATTTTAATTAACTACCTCTTAACTCAATCATATTGGTGTCATTTTCTTATTAATTGACTACATTCTAAGCTAATATCAAATTCCAATAGTGTGCCTTTATAATACAACACATTTAAGAAATAAAAACACAAATACAATGTACCTTACTACTCTATATAAATAAAAAATTAAAGATTATGATTTCTAATTCCTTAACATCATCAGCTGGTGTAAATGCAAGTCTATTAATTACTCTGTCAGAAACAAATCTTTTTTTTTCTCTTGGTTTGACTAACTCTAAAGATAGATATATTTTTACAAAACCTATAGTCAGTTTTATTTCCCATTTCATTTAACAGTTAGCAACAGATAATTGCTATAAAATTTTATGGACTCTTTTAGGAATTAATAATAAACCATTTTAAAATATCATTATTACTGTTGATATTATCATTATTAATTTGCTACTTTCTAACGAGATTGCTAGTGACTCTTTTAACCATAAATAATTCTTTTGTGAAGAATTAATTTTAACCAAATTAATTTGAACAACATGACCTATTATGGAAAAATGACACAGTCAAGCTTGGTCAAGCTTCACACCACTTTGCAATGTGTTTGTAATTAGGAGGAATTCAACAGCAAATAACACAAGTCTCTCCAAATGGAAATTAAATTGGTAAAACTTGAATGTATTAGCATCATTTTCAAGTAGTTCACGGAGAGGTAAAGTCAGAGAAATAAACAGATTCAAAATTATATCAGAAGTTACATGGTGTCCTTGGGTCAGGCATTTGAAGACAAAGGGGAGGACTTTGCTTTCTGTTGTGTTTTTATTCCACTGTAAATCATGTGTCTAGTTTCTTTATGATAAAAATTTTAAAACAGAAAATTTAATTTTGTGGGTGACTAATTTCACAGATGGCAAATAATCCCCACCATCTGTTCAGGGGAGACTACAGCAATGCAGTTTTCCATAGACCTGGATTTGAATCCTTGATTCTTCTATTTACTTGCTGACCTTGTGGGATGTGAGAAGCAAGCCTATTGCTTATATGTTGTCCCTGATTTGAGCTTTTATAGATAATATAAACTGTGACAAACAAAATAAATTATATTAAATAATAGTTAAGTTCAGAAAATACTTAAGAATGTCACCCTGAAATTCTATTTCATAGCCTCTTTCTCAGAGTTGTACAGGCTTAAACAGTTATATTCATATGCAAATAAATTTTATAAACATGGCTTTAGAAAATAAAAGAAAGCAATCTTTGTCTAGTGTTACTATCACAAAAAGGCATGTTGCGAAGTCAAAAAGTTTTACGTTGATTCTTGCATTAAGAAGGGCTGCCTTGATAAATTTTAAGATCATCTTAAATGATAATGAAGTTTGGGGATCTAGTTAAGATAGATTTTTCAATGCGAGTGCATTAGTCTTGGTAGACTGGAGCAAAAAATCCATAGAAACTCATGTGCATATAAGAGAAAGTTTTATATAAAGGGTCATTGTACATTAAGAAAGCATCCCAACCCAGTCCAGTCCAAGCCCATAAATCTGATATTAGCACATATGTCTGATACCAGTATATAAAGTCCTCTTCAGACTCACAAAACAACGCAATGATGCTGAATGCAGGATGATCACAGTAAAGTGGGTGTGAAGTTTTCTGGGTCCAGCAGCATTTAAACATCTCAGTGCTGGGAGGGGCCTCCCTCCACATGGCTTCTCTGGTTCCCAGGGCATGGGGTGTATAACCATAGTGCCATGTGTCTTGTAAATAGAGCTTCTCCAAGAGAGTGAGGAGAGAGAGAGGTGTCTCCCACATCCAAGGAGGATAGACCAAATTTCCCAGAATTCTCAGAAAGCCATGCCCACGCAGAGGTCACATTGACTATCTCCAGATTTCCAGGTAAAACTCCACCCCTACACTCTTAATTCTCAAATTGACACCAGATTAGGTAACTACACAGACCACCCCTTGTCAATTTGACACTTTCACATAATTCTTTATCCATATATAATTTTCAAACAAACAATGGTAAAATCATATCTGTACCTAATAGGATACAACCAAAAAGCAAAGGATTAGAAAGTGTGCCACCCTCATTTAAACATAAAATTCTATCAGCGATCGAAACAAAAATATCCTGTGCCTAACAATTACAGTTAAGTAACACCTACCTCTCAATCCTATAATCCTATGAATATATTCTCCTACCTATGAAAGTTTGTAAGCCAACCACTTCATGCCTTTATCCTCCCAATTTTGGGTATCGAATTTTTTTACTGCCCACTTACATCAACTCAGTGCTCTGAGGAGGCAATCATATTCTTTGATGTGAAGACTCTTCATTCCAGATGGAATCTTGTGAAATCCATATCCATAATTAAAGTCAAATCAGGCCATCCATATGTGAGCAGGCCGTCCATTATGGACAAATCAGGCCATCCATATATGAGCAGGCCATCCATTATGGCCAAATCAGGCCATCCATAATGTGAGCAGCAATATACACCAGTTCACAGGATCAAATATCTTCTATTTATCTGGTTGGGTTCTGGTCAACTCAATGTGGGCTGCTGCACCTAGCCTCACCAAGGTTCCCATTGCTTGCCGTCCCTTTAGACCATGGGTCCCTTCACGGATTCTCAGAAACCTTAGCCCCCTTTGGCTAGGTGATGAACTTCAGACCAGTCAACCCCTTCTCAACTTCTCTTCTAGTTCTTGTAAACCAGGTCCACGAGTGTCAGTGACCAGACTCAACCCATATCTCTATTGCTGCTTTTCTCCCACTTCCACTCAACACGTGGATCCAGGTGGTCACCTAGCAAGGATTTCAGCCTGCCCACAGGCTCCCTTTAACAGTTTGGTCCTAGAGCAGAGTTTCTTCAGGGCTCCAGATTTGTTTCAGCTTCTGATAAAAATCACTTGTTCAAAAGTCAAATAGTTCCTTTTTTCCCCTTCAATCTGTAAGAAATGGCCCCTTAGGCAAGACTCTTCGAATACAAACATCCTGAGTACTCCAAAGCACTGGGTGAGGTTTATGTTTTCAGAACCTTTTTTTTTTTTAATTAAATGACTTTATTGGGGGCTCATACAACTCTTATCACAATCCACACATACATCTATTGTGTCAATCACATTTGTACATTTGTTTCCTCATTATCCTCAAAACATTTGTATCCTGGTATCCACTCTTCATCCCCCACTCCCATGCCATGAACCTTCAATAATTTTAAGATTATTATTATTTTGTCATATCTTACACTGTCCAGCGTCTCCCCTCACCCACTTCTCCGTTGTCCTTCCCCCAGCGAGGAGGACATATGTAGATCCCTGTAACCTGTTCCCCCTTTCTCTCCCACCTTCCCTCCACCCTCCTGGCATCACCATTCTCACTACTGGTCCTGAATGGATCATCTGTCCTGGATTCCCTGTGTTTCCAGTTCCTATCTATACCAGTGTACATCCTTTGGTCTAGCTGGATTTGTAGGGTAGAATTGGGATCATGATAGTGGACAGGGAGGAAGAATTTATGAAGCCTTCTTTGCAACCCTGTCTTAAACCCATTTAAAGATCAAATTAATGGCTCAGGGCAAGTTGGCTTACAAGCTCTCTACTTTCATACTTCCCAAAATCATTTCTATAAATCCTTATATCCACAATAATAAGCAGAGGAAATCAGTATAAACAAAGTGGAATCACATATTAAACTCAATTCTTAAAACAGTCAAGTTCAATCCATATTTAGCTTATCTTAACCCTTATCTAAACTATTCTATTGTACAAAATATTGGATTAGATCTCGGAGAGCATCAAACCAGAGCTAGGCTTTCTGTCAGGCATTTTGACCTTCTGTCAGCCATTTTCCCTAAGCAGCATGGTTTCTGAGAAATTCAAACAGCAACTTCTACCCCTGAGCTCAAAATATACATTAACAACATTCATTTTTGCCACTTCATACAGGAATAACCAAAGACTACAACCAAATAAAATAATCAAAACTTTAACTTCCCAAATAATCAAA
Organism: Echinops telfairi; assembly: GCF_000313985.2. Lineage (NCBI taxonomy): Eukaryota > Metazoa > Chordata > Mammalia > Afrosoricida > Tenrecidae > Echinops > Echinops telfairi. The sequence continues at coordinate 39,077,691 of NW_022111368.1, forward strand.
CTCCAATTTCCAGAAAATGACACGGTAAACTTCAGGGACATATCGGATCTCTGGCTAGCCAAAGAAGAAATACTATCATGAAGGAGAGATCAAACAAACACCCACTCTCCATCTTTATGATTTGTTTCTCTACTACCCGTCTCTCAAGGTGCCATGTTTCAGTCTGGGTAGACTAGAGCAACAAATCCATGGAAACTCATATGTGTATAAGAAAAAGAGTTTTATATAAAGGGTAATTATGCATTAACAAAGCATCCCAACCAGTCCAGTCCAAGTCCATAGTCTGATATTAGCCCATATGTCTATACCAGTCTATAAAGTCCTCTTCAGACTCATGGAACACATACAATGACGCCAATTGCAGGATGATCACAGTAAAGCGGGTGTGAAGTCTTGTGGGTCCGGAGGCATTTAAGCATCTCATTGCTGGCAGGGGTCTTCCTCCATGTGGCTTCTCTGGTTCGCAGGGCGTGGGGTCTATCAGCATAGTGCAATGTGTGCTGTCAGTAAGGCATGTCCAAGGGAGTGAGAGAAAGGTGTCTCCCGCCTCCAAGGAGGATAAACCAGATTTTCTAGAATTCTCAGGAGAAAGCCATTCCCACAAAGAGGTCTCATTGATTATCTCCAGATTGACAGGCTAGACTCCACCTCTACACTCTTAATCCTCAAGTTGACACCAGATTAGGTAATTACCACAGCAAGCAACTAATTAACATTAAAAATAATCATGTTATACTATTTCAGAAATGGTGAATACCGAAAGGTGAAATATTTCCAATATTAGAGAAACAAAGGTTTTTTTATATGTCATATATTGTATAATTCAACAAAAATATGCATGTTTAAATGGAATGTTCAGTACATCACTAAACTAATAATTTTATTTATGATTTTTATTTCCTAAGTCATATTTTCCTGAATAATAAACATGTATTGAGGAAGACTGTGATGTTATGTTTATGAAGGCAGTTGGAGGGTATAGTTGCATTGATGTAGATAGGAATCTATGTAAGTATGGAATATGAAAGTTTTTATTGCATACATCATAAAACTCAAATAAAATATAAAATGTTAATTTATGTGTACTTTATATATTCTAAAGAAGATAAATCCTATATGCATTCAGATATTTCTTACAGTAAATATTGACCCTCTGTCTTTATTTCTCAAAGTGATATGAAGCCAGCCCTATCAAATTACTGGGAAAATAATGTATCCGTATGAGAAAGAAGTGTTGGGGAAGTTTGACATTTACCTTTAACTTAATAGTATTAAAAATGCTGTTGTTCTTGCTATTCTTACAAGATGATCTGAAAAATAGATTTGCTATATTGAACACTAACGAGAGGAGACCTGATGAGCTGTGGGAGGACATCAAGAACATCACTCATGAAGAGAGCACAAGATTTTAAAAGAATGGAAAGAAAGAGAAGATCAAAGTAGACGTCAGAAGAGATTGTGACACTTTCTTTTAATCATAAGGTGTATGGAAGTAATGATGCAGTAAATTAGCTGAACAGAAGACTTTAAAGGGGAGCTTGAGAAGACAAAGTAAAATATTACACTGAAATGTGCAAAGACGTAGAGGTAGAAGACCAAGGGAGAACAAGGTTAGCATATCTTAAACTGAAAGAACTCAAGAACAAAACAAATCAAGACTTGAGCTGCAATAGTGAACGATTCTACGGGTAAAATAGTGAATACTACAGGAAACCTCAAACACTGGAAATAATACATTGTACCAAATACACATCAAAAGAAGATGAAAAGAGTCACTGTATCCCAAACAACTAGTTCGAATTATACCCCGTCAGGAAGTAATATGTGAGCCCGAACTAACGGTACTGAAAAAGAAGTTCAAACTGCCCTGAAAGCATTAGCCAAGAACAAGGCTCCAGGAATTAATGTAATCCCAATTTAAAAATGTCAACAAGTGATGAAGCATTGGAAGCAGTCACTCATCTATGCCACAAAATTTGGAAGAGAACTACTTGACCAACTGACTTGAAAACATCCATATTTCACCTATTCCAAAGAAGGGTTACTGAACCTAATGCTCAAATTATTCTGAACATGTGATATCATTAATACCACATGCAAGTACATTTTTGCTGACCATCATCCAATGGTTGCAGTAAAACATTGACGGGGAACTGTCAATGTCAGAGGTCCAGACTGAATTCAGAAATAAACATTGAATAAGGGATATCATTGCTAACCTCCAATTGACCTTGGCTGAAAGCAGAGAATATAAGATATATGTTTACTTGTGTTTTATCATCTATTCCAATGCATTCATCTCTGTGGATCATAAAGGACGATGGATAATCTTGAGAAGGATAGGAATTAGAACATGAGCACAATCTAAATAGATAGTTATACAAATATAACAAGGACATATTTCACGGTTTAAAATAAGGAAAAGTGTGGGTTAGGGTTATATCTTTTCCCTATACTTTTGGACCATAAGCATAGCAAATAATCAGAGCAACTGGGTTATATGAAGAAGACTTTGGCACATCATGATTAGAGGAAGACTTACCAACAACCTGCAACATGTGGATGACACAACCTTTCTTGCTGAAAGTAAGGACATGAAAGATTTGCTGATGAAAATCAAGAATTTCAGCCTTAAGTATGCATTACAGTTCACTGCAAAGAAAAACAATATCCTGACAAATGGACCGATGTGTAACATCATGGTAAATGGGGAAGTTGTCAAGCATTTCCTCTTGCTTAGATCCAAATCAATGGATCAAATGACACAGTCAACAAATCAAAAGACACATTGTATGGGGTAAATCTGCTGCACAAGAATTCTTCTTTCTTCTTCTTTTTTTGTTGGGAGCTCTTACAGATATTATAACAACCCATAGTCAATTAGATCCAGCATAATTGTACAATTGCTGCTACCAACTATTTCAAAATATTTTCTTTCTTCTTGAACTATTTGATATCAACTCCCCTTTATCTCCTCCCTTCCCCACCCTATCTTCATATATA
>NW_022111368.1:39080793-39132711 GCF_000313985.2 Echinops telfairi
CAGCCCCTCATTTTCCCCCCTTCCTCCCCGCTCCCCACTCCCTCGTGAACCCTTGATAATTTATAAATTATTATTTTGTCATATCTTACACCATCCAATGTATCCATTCACCTGCCTTCTCCTATGTGTTCCCCTTGAGTGGGGTTATGCAGTCATCATTGCTATTAGTTCCCTCTTTCCCCATTACCCGCCCCCCCCCTTTCTCATAACCTCTGGGAATCATTACTCCCATTTCTATTTCTGAAGAGTTTATCTACCTTGGATTCTCTAAAATGTTGAAAATCAAGGATATTCCTTTGAGGATTCAGATGAGCCTAACCCAAGCCATGATATTTTCAATCACCTCATATGCATCAGAAAGTTGGACACTGAATGAGGAAACCTTACGAAGAATCAATAAATTTGAATTATGGTGCTGGCAAATAAATTTCAAAATACCTTTGACTGCCAAAAGAACAAACATTTTTGTCTTGGAAAAAGTACACTCAGAATGCTCTTTAGAGACAAGGAGGACAAGACTTTTTTCTCACGTAATTTAGGCACGTTATTATGTGACATCCTGGATAAGGACACCATGCTTAGTAAAGTAGAAGGGCAGTGAAAACAAAGACCCTCAGTGAGAAAGATTGACACAGTGGCTGCACCAATGGGCTTGAACATAAGAACAACTGTCAGGATGGCCCAGGGTCCTGCAGTTTTGCTCTGTTATACATGGGGTCACTCTTAGTCTGAACTGACTTTGTGGCATTTAACAATAATAATTAATTTAGACTCTTGTGATAGAGTGGAAGCACCTCAGAGGATTTCAAGCCTGTAATCTTCATGGGTTCACTAACAGCATTAAGATACATTTTACAGAACTTGATCAACTACTTCTAACAGGTGCATGCAAAAGGAGAGTCCGAGTTGGAGGTGGTGGTATGGATCTAATGCTTATATTATATATTTTGGGTGGTGAAATGGTTTATATGTCGTCCTTTGAATGTAGATTACTTTCTAAAGTTGAATATGCATTTGCCTCATGACTCAATAATTTCCCTTCTTCAGAGTTATATTCCCACGTGAAAGTCTCTTGTACATATGCCTCAAAAGATAGTTCCAGGAGAGTTTATTTCATCATTGTTTACACTAACAATCCTGGGAAACAATCTTTATTTTTTATCTAAAATGGTGCAGTCAATTATCCAAAATATAATTATATAAAGAAAATTAAGTTTATTAGCTCACAGTACCTATCAAGATGTTGCTGATGCAGGATCACTCAAAATATTGTGGTCAATGGGATGGTGGGTGAGGCTGTAGTCGTTTTCACACTCAGTTAGGTTTGAACCTACTTCTAATCTCACTCATCTGACTATTGGCAGTCAGAAGACTACTGGATTACCATGCTAGTTTTCTATCATGTGAATCTAGAGACACTGAAAGTATGGAAGCGCTTCCCCCCAGAGTATGTATTACAAAAATGAGGAAAAGGAAAACAGAAGACACAGTCTTCTTATAACATACTCTTTGAAATGACATCATGTTTGCCATATTCTACTTAAAGGGAGATTAAACATGAACATGAATATTGTGATGTAGGGATCAATAATATCCTCATTGAGAGCCTACCACACAATTCAAAGGGCTACAAAGGGGCAGTAGAAAAAATAACATATTCACATGATGGAATATTATGCAGCATAAAAATGAACAAACTTCAGAGATGGAAATACAATTATTAAATATTAAAATACAATATGAAATGAAAAGTTGCACCTCTCCTTTTTACATTAAGATATACTATAATTTTAGAGGATTGCATATATATGGGATGAAGCTCTATAAATAGGAAAGCTAATTTTAGAAAATGGTTAATATAGGAGGTTAGTACAGGGAATGGTATATGTTATATAGAAGCAGATATATTTAAGGGCTCAGATTCTTTATTGCATGAAAGATTTTAGGTGCTTAAGAGACCTGGTATTATGCATTGAGCTACTAGTATTAGGTCAACAGTTCAAACTCTACAGTTACTCTGAGGAAAGAGGAAGCTGTCTTCTCCTGTAACAAATTACAAACTATGTATAGAAATAAAATTAGCAGGAATGCACTCAGTAGCAGTGAGTTTCATTTTTTGTATTACCCTACTAAGCAGTTTATGGGGCTGATTAGGTAAGCACTGGCTTGCTTTTAGAAAGGTCCAGCAGTTCAAACCCCCCAACCACTTTGGAATAGAGATGTAGCAATCAGCTATGGTATTACAGTCTTGTACACTCTGTGGGAGAGCTCTGTTTTATCTTGAGGGATCACTGTGAATTAGAATCAAATTAAAGGCATGTTAAAAAGTAAGCATGGACCAAAGAAGAGAGGGCATCAAAACTTGAGTTTATGGATGCTAATCATGTGGTCCATGGTGAAATTAGACAAACACTTATTGGCATGAATGTGTAACAATGTGAAGAAAGCAATCATCTATTATAATGTAAAAGAAGAGAAAATAAATTTGAGGCAAGAACATTAAAAATAGGAAACATTTTACATTTACCCTTTATCATTGAGAGAAATTAAGTCTCTAATGCTCCCTAAACAAAAAAGGTCTCATCAGCCCCTTTGGCTCTGTGCTGGTGTGCCTCACAGCTGCCCTGAGAACATCATCTTAGTTCCCCTGCCCAAGAAATAGATGATGCTACTCCTTGTCCAGGGGTTGACCCCTTGGGCAAGTTTGCCAAGGCCACCTTTGATACCATCTTTATGACTTACAGCTATCTCGTCCCTGGTATATGGAAAAAGGTTATGTTTATCAAACCTCACTGCAAGGAAATCACTAATCAACTCATAAGACTCATACCAGAATCTCTGTGGATAGGATTGAGGTTCCCAGGGTGGTTCCGATGTTCATATTGTGGCTTTTACACTTATAACAGAAAATTAAGGTGAGCTAATTAAGAATAAAAAATAGCTTAAACTAGGTATTCTGTTTATCTTCAACCTTGGCCAGTAGGAAAGGAAATATTAAAGAATAGTTAATCAGGTGGCTTTTGGGATTAGTACAACTTCAAGGTCTGGGTTTACACTTAGGATCCAAAGGATCTACCTGGTCAGAGCCAGCATCAAGACAAATATTACCATATGAGGCAGAGGAGCCGGAGAGAATTAGAGTAACAAACAAAAAAGTTGAGCAGATTGTATTATTGTCTTTTTAATGATTGTCTATAAAACAAAGAAATATGGCCAGAGAACAGAACAATGAGGAGGAAATTCTGTCCCTTTGGAGACAAGTTTGGAAGACACTTGCAAGCTCATTCTTAGTGTTCATGATTCAGAGTTAATTGTCAAGAAAACTGCTTTTATCCCCACAGGCAAGTCATCCTCGGGCTGCTGATGTTCTTCCATATTGGCCAGCATAGATCTTGGAACTGAGCCTGTAGTTGGAAAGCATCTGAAATTTTGCTAATTTTTATGTTTGTTCAAAAATGTCTGAGAGTTTCTAACTGGTACTGCATGTGACATGCTATTGATACAAATGATACAAATATGAGAGTACCAAGAACCAATTTATTATGCTCATGTATCATTTGCAGAGGTCACAAAGGCAAGTGCTAACAGTATGGTAGAGGCAGACTGTTTATATGTAATTAAGAACCAATCAAAATGTTTAAATTTTCTTTGAAACAAAAAATAAAATGTGTTATCCTACAAGATCAACAAACAGAAATCTATCAGACTGCTGTGTACATCAGGTTAGACCACAGAACAGGAGATCAAACAGGTAATACCCTTCACAATAGCCAAGCACAGATTAAAGTATCTAGGGATATACCTGACCAAAAGAACAAAAGATTTATACAAGGAAAACTACAGAAGCAAGAGTGACTTCCACAAATGGAAGAATACCCCATGCTCCTGGATTAGAAGACTTACATACTATAGTAAAGATGCTAGTCCTGCCAAAGCACTACTGAAATTCAATGCTATCTCAATACAAATACCAGCATCTTTCTTCAAAGAATTGGAAAAACTGACTACCCACTTCATATGGAGAGGGAAGATGCCCAGAATTAGAAGAGAACTCCTCAAGAAGAAGGACAAAGTCAGAGGGCTTGCTTTACCCAACTTTAGCACCTACTATACAGCCACAGTGGTCAAAACAGCATGGTACTGGAATACGGACAGACATTCAGACCAATGGAAAAGAACTGAAACCCCAGAAATTAAATCATCAAAATACAGACAATTGATCTTTGAAAAGGGCCTTCTTTAACAAGCGGTGCTGGGAAAAATGGTTATCTACCTGCAGAAAAATGAAGCAAGCCCTTTACCTCACTCCATGCACAAGAATAAACTCAAGGGGGCACACAGACCTCAGGGTAAAACCTGAAAACTATTGGGGCCATCAATGAGGGAAGTGGGACAAACTTGAGAACTTTGGCACAGGGAATACATAGGCTTATGGAAATAGGCATGGACTAAAACACAGAGGAATCACAAATTGACAAGTGGGATATACTAATGATAAAACACCTGTGTACATAGAATTGGCTAACAGTGTAGTAAGAGACACCAGAGTCTGGTAAAATATCTCTAGCAATGACACATCAGAAAAAGGACTTACTGCCCAAATCTATAATACTCTGCTAGCCTATAATAAGAGAAAAACAAATAGCCCTTTGAGGAGGTGGGCAAAGGACCTGAACAGAAGTTTCACAAGGGGGGAATCCTGAATGGTCAATAAACATATGATAAAATGTTCCCAATCTTTAGCTATAAGGGAAATGCAACTTAAAACAGCCATGAGATACCACCTAATACCCTCAAAGCCCAATTCAAAAAATCAGAATGTAACAAGTGTTGGAGGGGCTGTGGTGAGGTAGGCACTCTCATACACTGCTACTGATCCTGTAGGTATGTGCAGCCTTATTGAAATCGATCTGGTGATACCTAAAACAAATGGAAATTGAGCTACCATATGACATAGCAATTCCCCTACTGGGCACATAATGAAAAGAAATGAGAAACAGACCATGACCAGACATCTGTGCTCCAATGTTTATCAAGCACCATTCACAATCACAAAGAATTGGAAACAACCTAAATTTCCATCAACGGATGAATGGATTAAAAAGCTCTGATTTATACATACAATGGATATGCTTCCCTAAAAAAGCAGTGATGAACACATGAAACAAATCATCTCATGCAAAGAGTTGGAGGAAATTATGCTAAGCAAAGTAAATCAAGCAATAAAGGACAAATAAAACGTGTCCATTGAGGTAAGCTTAAAAAGCACAAGCTTAAAAAGACATAGGAGAAAAGTCACTATTTATCTCCTGGGGCGAGGTCAAGGCCCCCTGGCAGGGGTCAGAAACAACCCAGAAATGCATATGGCATTAAGAGGGGAAAAGAAAAGAAAAAAATAAATAAAAGGAAGTGAATAGTGGGTGAACAGGACACTAACTCACACAAGGTGAGGGTATTGTTTATGTCTCCACAGGAAAGGGAGAAGGAACCAGACCTCAACCAGGAGCACCTAGCCTTGAGGGCAACAACACACCACCCTGAAACAAGGAGCTAACACAGAAGTCTGAGGGCTCAGCCCAAAGCCAGCTACGTCAACCCCCTCCCCAGAAGACTGCACTACAGGGGATAGATCTGAAGATACAGTCCAGGAGTGTGGCAGATCTGCCCAAACCACATGGGAGCAAACTAAGAGGGAAAGGGAGAGAGAGAGAGAGAATGGACCACAGTCTAGCCATCCAAGGCTCCAGGACCACATATTACTAGGTATAGCCAATGCACAGAGAGAACTGTAGGGCTGGCCCCATCACAAGACACAGCACCCGCTCACTGACCCACAGCTCTATGAAGGTTAGCACTAGAGACACAGTGTGGGAACTGTGCCTACTAAGGTGAACATGAAGGGAGCACAACAGAGCAGCAAGCAACAGGAGAAAAGCAACAAAATTCCCAAAGAATCCCAAAAATAGACTTTGGAATTGGTGACACCTCACCAGACCCCACTAGAAAACATCCATAAGGGTCAGCAGACAAACCTGCAACTATTTATAGGCATTTTTTCCCTCATGTCTTTCCATATAACATAGGCAGGATAAACAATCCTGAGGAGAAAACAATTGGGTCAACAGCTCCGAGGGGACATAGGAGAAGAGGAGGTGAGGGGGGAGGGAGCCAACAAACCCAGGGACAAGGGAACAACAAGAGATCTATAATAGATGGTGAAAAGGGCGTAGAATGCGTGGTGGAATTTGATTAAGTGCAATGTAGCCAAGAAGAATTAATGAGAGCCGAATGAAGGTCAAACATGATAGTGGAACAGAAGGAAAATAAAAGTAAATAGAGGAAAGAACTAGGAGGCAAAGATATTTATAGAGGTATAAATATAGGCATTTACATATAAATATATTAACATATAACAACAGGGATATAGGTCTATACACATATATTTAAATGTTAAGTATTAAGGTAGCAGATAGACATTGGGCCTCTACTCAAGTCCTCCCTCAAGGCATGAACACTTAGTTCTAATAAATAACCTGGCATTCTGTTATGCTCACCTTTCTAACATGATCAGTGAAGACAAAATGGGTGCATAACCAAATGTGGTGAAGAAAACTGATGGTGCCCAGCTATTAAAGATACAGTGTCTGGCATCTTAAAGGCTTGAAGTTAAACAAGCAGCCAGTTAGCAGGGAAGCAACAAAATCCACCTGGAAGAAGCACACCAGTCTGCGTGAATAATGGGAGTTGGAGTGGAGGCCCAAAGCCCATCTGTAGACAATTAGACATCCCCTCACAGAAGGGTCACAGAATAGAACAAGTCAGCCAGGGTGTAGTGTAACATTGATGAAACACACAACATTCCTATAGTTCTTTAATGTTTCCTTCCTGCCGATATCATTACACCAGTTCTACCTTACAACCAGGCTAGAGCAGAGCAAGTACACTGGTACAGCTAAGAGCTCTCACCACAGGTAATCCAGGACAGATAAAAAGTCCTCCAGATCAGTAATGGGAGAAGCGATACCATACAGGTAGGGGGAAGGTGGGAAGAGGAAGGGGTGCAAGGGAGAACCTATCACAATGATTGACGTATAACACACACACACACATGCACACACCCCTCTGAGTGGGACCAACAACAGAAACATGGGTGAAGGGAGGCAGCGAATAGTGTAAGATATGAAAATAATAATAATATATAATTTATCAAGGGTTCACAAGGATGGAAAGGTAGGGGAGGGAGGGACAAAAAGAGGAACTGACACCAAGGGCTCAAGAGAAAGAAAATATTTTGAAAATGATGATGGAAACATATGTACAAAAATGCTTGATACAATGAATGAATGGATTGTTATAACAGGTGCAAGACCCTCAACACATTTATTTATAAGATATAAATAAATGAAATGTATCCCATATAGTAATTATTTTCAACATATTTGAGGGTAAACTAAACTGTTGCTAAAAGGCATAGAAATGTCTAATGGAAAGATACTGGTTTTTGTTAGATCCTCCATCTAGGTCTACGCACTTCTCTAGCCCTTTCAAGAAGAAATGTATGCTCTTTGACTTATACTGTACAAAATGGCATTTGGAGCATCCTTGAACGGCTTTAACTGTGTGCCTTTAAAATAGTCTTTGAGCTTGAGGAACAAAAGGAAGTATGGAATAGCATGTCCAGGGCTGCCAGAGGGATGAAACAAAATTGCCCTATGAGATTGTTATGGTGAATTCCTTGCCACCCTGGAAGAATGAGCAGGTGCATTGTCACTATTAAAAAACAAAAAAAGTGTTCCTCAACTTTCCTAAGATTTTCTCACCAATACAGATTTACATTTTCTTAGAACATTTATAATAAGCTCTCATTATCATTCTGTGTTCTTTGAGTAAATCTATTAAGATTATGCCTCCTCACACAACTCTTTTCATCTTTTTGATTGTATAAGATTTGTTCAAACAGCTAATCTTATGTGCACGGGGAGACCTCTTCACTGAGCAAAGCTCATTCTAGGAACCCTGGTGGCGGGTAATGGTTATGTGGTGGGAGGCTAGCCACGAGGTCAGCAGTTGAAAAGCACTAGTGTCTCTGAGAGAGAAAGGTGAGGGTTTCTATTCTCGTAAAGAGTTACATCTCAGAAATCCACAGGGGGCAGTTCAACCTTGCCCTGTAAGGTTGCCATAAGTCAGATTTGATGTGGTGGTAGAGAGGAAATGAGCATCCCAAGTCAGTTACACTGAGTTTGTGAGGGAGGAAACCTACCAAGCCCTACGGCATCCCAACGACAGTAATTTTCTAATAAATGGCATTTGTATACAATCTTTTCTATCAGTTTCTGGACTCTAGTAATTGTTTCTTCATTTTCCAAGGTTGATAGTTTCCCTTTCTGTATCAGCTCTGAGATCTTCATGATCTTCCTTAAAATACTGAGACATCCTAAATCTGTTGTGGGACAACTTTCCCATAAACTGTTGTAAAGCTTCAATGTTTAGGGAAGATTACCACTTAAGTTTTGATAAAAATTTAATACTAACCCTGATCTCATAAATTCTCTCCATAGTACAAACAGATCATCTTTAAAGACGCGACACAAGTCTGAAAACATTCACTGTAAAAGGTCTAGAATATACTGAAATGTGCAAAGCTCTGGATTAGAAAACAAAAAGATTGTCTCTGAGAAAACCAAAAGTTCTCTAAAGGTGAAGAACTGAAAATAAATTCAAGCCTTGAGATATTATATTGAAAAATTCTATGGACAAAAAAAATTGAACAATACATAAAGTATAAAAGGAAGATAGGAGGAATATATAATCACTGTAATAAAAGTAATACTATAAGTTGATATTCAACCATTTCATGCAACAGAATATGATTACCGTATATGCTCAATGTAAGCTGCCCCAAATATCAGTTGATGCACCTAATTTTACCACAAAAACTGCATTAAAAATGTGCTGAAAGACTCGGCTTATACCCGAGTGTATATGGTAAGTGCTCTTGGTCGTAAAGGATGATGTCCTGTTTTCACTGAAAGGACTGGCAAAAATCATTACATAAGGAATTGAAAAAAAAAAAGCAATTGAAATATTTCGACAAATTGTTTAGTCTAGAATTACACATTACTCAATGCCAAGAAATTTGGAAGGCAGCTACCTGCCCAACTGACAAGAAGAAATCTATATATGTGAAAAATCTAAAAAAAGATGAACAAAAAATTAATAAATTATCAAACAATAATGGTAACAACCCCTGCATATACAATTTTGTTGAACATAATTAAGAAATGATTTTAACAGGAAAATAATACCTGTCAGTTTCCTGATAGCTATGTATTTGTTGTTCATGAAGCCAATAATTAAAAGTATATATAATCCTACCTAAAAGGAACATTTTTTTAATGATTGCAAAGGGCACATACTATATTTACAAAAGAAAAAATTAGTTAATTGAGCAATATAACAATGAAAATATGGTTTTGATTATAAATGGAATCTTTACCAAGTTCTCTTATTTCTCTCCCTATTCAAGAAAGAGTCCAAAAGGGAGATTTTACAGATCATATGCTTGACCAACGAATTTGCCAAAGGTCATATTGATTTTAATGAACACTGCAAATAAAATTTATAGTAAGAACAAATGGAAATAATCTCCTGAAATTTTGAAATATTAATTTTTAAATTATTGGATACTTTGACTTTATGTTCTCATCAATACCTGGTGGCATTTATATACTTGAAGGAAAATTATAAATAATTTGCAAATTCCCTAAAAGTTATTGACTTTAAACAACTACAACTAAATCATCAGATGTTATGCATATTTTGGAGTAATATGTACAGAAACTCAGTCACTTAGTGAGAGGAGTTTTAACTATGAGACCTGACTGGTTTTACCTGTTAATTGAGAGAAGAGTTATTTTGGTGGGATTCATTAAATTTAAAAACATAGAAGTAATTTGGTGTTTTTCAATCAGTGACAAATTTTGATGTGCCCCACATTTACTAGTTCTGTCTTATACTTTTGGGGAGATCTAAATCAAAATGTAGAGGAGTGTACTAAGGAACAAAATAATATGTGATTCACAAAGGAAGGGAATTAAAAATAAAAGTATAAATCAGTCTTGGAAATTGACAAACCACACTTGTATCGAAAAAAAATGAAACCAATTTAAGAAGAAAAATAGAGTATATGATACCGAGAAACATTCTTGAAAGAAAGAGGTAGAATATGTTTGAAGGCTTACAAAAAACATTCCCATTGGAAATAAGGAGAAGCATTCCATGATGGTATCCAGAATCACTCGTCTGGTTCTACTACTGTTAGATTGGAAAATTAAGAGGTAAGGAGGCTGCAGGACGACAACAAACCCATTTGGCTAATCTGGTCCTCTATCCTGGGGACAGCAGGGGACAGCCCTGATGCCAGGGTACCCTATAAGACCATTATTTAAAAAAAAACAACCTTAAAATACCCTTTCATTCTGAGTTTGTGTTCCCTTGTGTAAATTTGAATGTAAACCACAGAAATCCATTCAATTAACATAACAAAAGTGACAGATAGTAGATCCCCTGAGCATAGCCTACAGAGATTTAACATAATAAAACAGGAAAAGCCAACAGGAGCTGAAAGCTTCAGCCCGGGCAAAAAACTGACTCTACCAGTTTGGGGTGTGATGAAGAGTCTTTGAAAGATTGATAATAATGGGCAGAACCATTTTGCATCTAGTGTGTGGCCACAGGCCTCATTGCACCACCACCAGCTTGCCCTTGGACCCGCAGCAACACTGCCAGCCCTCCCAGACTGGCACCATGATTTCCTGATTGCTGCCTGTCTCAATTCAACCCCGGAGGCCTCCCTCCCAGGCTCTCCACTAAACCACAGCAGTTCCTCACCCAATTGGCCTACATGGAGCCATCCTTGTGGCCTGAAACTGTCAGTCCAGCATCCCTTAAGAGGGTCATCCAACCCACCCTCCAAACTACAGAATAGGCTACAGTGAGAGAGAAGCCCCAGAGGGAGAAAGCTGTGAAGTCCAACCCCCCAGGGAAGTTGGCTACAGGCAGCCTGCAGAAGCATTCCTTCTAACTTCCAAAGAGAGACCCCAGGGTCCTTTGGCTCCTGAGAAAATGGCACTGAGCTCTTCCAAAATGACATGCAGACAGCAAACTGCCTCAACAATATCAACGAAAAATCAGAATAAACAAAAGGCAATTTCAGTGAAAGCTACAAATTGCAATTCAAAAAAAGCAGGGGTTGCAATCCTAATCTCTGATAAAATTGAACTCAAAGTGCAAGCCAAAACAAGAGTTAAGGAGGAGCACTATATAATGCTCAAGGGAACAGTTGATCAAGAACCAGTGAGCACAATAAATATAGATGCACCCAGAGAGTGACCCTCAAAATTTATTGATCAAACACTCCAAAAGATGAAAAAAGAAAACACAGGCTCAACAAGCATAGTAGGTGACTTTATCCCTATAACACCGAGTATGACGTTTTTGTAACATTTGATTAAATGTACATTTTAATATATATATATTGATAACTATGAAAGTAAAGAATAAAAACAAATTTTTTTCCTGAAATTAAAAATTCAGGTGTTATAGGGCTAATACCCTACTCTCTGAGAAAGACAGATCACAGAGAAAGAAGCTTAACAAGGAAGCTACAGGAATACATTCTACAATTAGGTGACTTGACCTTATAGACATTTTCAGAGCTCTCCACCCAAATCCAAAAAAGTTCACATTCTTCTCAAGTCTGTATGGCACATATGCAAAGATAGACCATATGCTGAGACACAAGTTGAGCCTGTGTAAATTCAAACTCATAGAGATAATACAGACTTTCCTCTTGGACCACTCTGCCATAAGGCTGGTAGTCAACAAAAGGACAATTAAGAAAACAAGGACAAACAATTAAAGAATGAATAACTCTCTATTGCAAAATTAATGGGTACCAGCCCAGTTCAGAGCTTAAATTAGGAAGTTTTTAAAAACCAATGAGAATCAGAATACAAAGTACAAAAACTTTTGGGACACAGCAAAAGCAGTTTTCAGAGGAAGTTTGATAGCAATAAATGCACACATGAAAAAGGTAGATAGACTTATTGTTGATATGCTGGCACCAAACCTCCAGCAATTAGAGCAGAGTCTATGCATGCATTCATAATCCACCTAATAGCAAAAGAAACAAGTAATAAAATTCAGGACTGAGATTCAGAAGTGGGAAAACAAGAAAACAATTTAAAAAATCAATACATCTAACAGCTGGTTCTTGAAAGGATTAATCTTCAATATACTTTTGGCAAACCTAATCAAAGAAAGGAGGGAAGAAATTTCATTAGTTAGGATGAGGGATGAAACAATGGCATTACAATGGACGCTAATGAAATTAAAAAGCAAATTACAGTGTACTACAAAGGCCTGTACTTCAATGAATTCAACAACTTGGAATACATAGATAAACACTTGGAAAAGCAATCCCGCCTGTGATAGTCAGGTTTATTGTGCCAATTATATGATTTATTGTGGAATTATAAGGTTGCTGTGTAATTGAAGGGCAAAGAGATAAATGGCTTGGTGAGCCTTGCCTTTCTGTCTCTTGCTCTCTGATGATTGGACCAGTGTGTGGCTACCTTAGCTGGTTCTCTGCCTCAGCTTTCAAACTACACTACCTGTGGTGTACCTAACCCAAGAACT
Source organism: Echinops telfairi (assembly GCF_000313985.2). Classification (NCBI taxonomy): domain Eukaryota; kingdom Metazoa; phylum Chordata; class Mammalia; order Afrosoricida; family Tenrecidae; genus Echinops; species Echinops telfairi. The sequence continues at coordinate 39,093,493 of NW_022111368.1, forward strand.
GTGTTGCTATAGTTTGAGGTTCCTTCAAGACTTGCTTCACCACACTGCTGGTATATACATCACTTGAGCTGGGGACAGTCAGACACTATTATCTAGCTGACTATTGGTGACCTGCCTTGCTGTTTGTTGCCTGTGGCTGCATTGCCTATATTGCTCTACGGAAGACTCAGTCTTCTGCTCCCTTGACTTGCACCCAGCAGCCCTCGTGAGTTGAAGGGCTGCCAGTGTAATAACTGTCTCACAAAAATGAGTTGAACTGAGCCATTTGTACTGCTCTGTGGACTATTAGCTGTTTATTTCTTGTGTTATCTATCTATCTATCTATCTATCTATCTATCTATCTATCTATCTATCATCTATCTATCTATCTATCATCTATCATCATCTATCTAAAATCATAAGTGTCCTGGTTTTGCTTCTCTAGAGAACCCTGTCTAACACACCTCCCTAGATTAGCACAGATGGATGTCAAGAACCTCAACATCTGACACCAATCCTGCACAAACTCTTCCAGGTCTTAAAAAAGACAGCTAACTTCTGAACTCTTTCTATGAAGCTAGTATAATACTGGTACGTATATTGGGCAAGAGTTCCACAAGAATTGAGAACTATAGATTGATATCTCTAATGAACATTGATGCAAAAATCCTCAACATAATACTGGCCAATCGAATACAAAAGTATATAAAACAAATATTTCACCATGACCAAGTGGAATACATTCCAGGGATACAAGGTGAATCACCATCCAAAATTCCATCAGCATTATTTGCCACATCAAAATGGAAAAGGATAAGAACCAGATGATAATAGACACAGAAAAAGCATTCAACAACATCCAACATCCTTTGCTGCACTCAATAGGATAGGAATGGAAGGAAAATCCCTCAATATAATACAGGCTACATAAGAAAAGCCAATAGTCAACATGGTAGTCAGTGGAAAAAAGAGGTAAACAGTCCCATGGAAAAAGGGGACAAGATAAAAATGTCTCTTGTTCCCACTTTTATTTAACATTATACTGGTGGAGGTCCTAGTTAACAATATAAGATAAAGAAAAAAACCCCAAGTGTATTTGTCTGGGGAAAGAAGACATCGTTATTTGCAGATGATATGATTTTATGTATGGAAAACCCCAAAAGCTCCACAAGAGGAGTTCTGGAAGTGAGAGAGGAATATAGCAGAGTGGCAGGATACAAGACTTCTGACTATATACATCGGACAGGACTATGGAAGGTTAGGGGGAGGGTGGTGGGAGAAGGGGGAGAAAGGGGAAACCAATCAAAATGATGGACATATAACCCCAAACAACAGAAATGTGGATGAAGTGGGACAATGAATGGTTTAAGATGGGAAAATAATAATAATTTATCAAGGAGTCACGAGGATGGGAGTGTGGGGAAGGGAGGGAAAAAAGGGAAGGTGCTATCAAGGACTCAAGTAGAAAGAAAATGTTTTGAAAATGATGATGGAAACCTATGTACAAATGTTCTTGATGCAATTGATGTATGGATTGTTATAGGAGCTGTAAGAGCACCCAATAAAATGATTTATTAAAAACAAACGAACACAAACCAGTCCAATTAGTAAAAGGGCATGCAGATCTAATCCACATAAGCATTGGAATGAGACTTCCCTGAGAGAAAAATAATTAGGAAAGATTAAATTTTGGGATATATTTTATTTGAAATTTTTAATATGATTTTATATTTGACTTTCAACCTGCCAACATCGAGTCAATTCCTACCATGGGCATTATGAGCATATGCAGGGTTTCTGAGACTAAATCTATACATGATCAGACAGCCTCATTTTCCTTCCAAGGAGAGACTAGAGGGTTTGAGCCACTGACCTTTTGCTTAGCAGTCCAAGACCTAGTTCACAGTGCCACTAAGTCTCCTTAATTTTATGACAATTGTTTATATTCAAGATGAAAACTTACATGTGCTACATTTATTATGAGACAATGCCACTTTGAACCATTGGAAAATTAGGATTTGGACTACAATAGGAAGTACTTTCGAGGCTTGGGGGCAAAGTGGAATTACTAGAATTTTATTTACTTAATGGGCTTTTGAAACCAATTTTAGAACCTTTCTGGGGTGAAGTTCTCACTTAGCATCATGGGTCCTAGGATGACCCTTAGAGCAGCAGGAACTGGCCTAAAAGGAAAAGTTGTGCTATATTGAGAGATGAGCAATATGGTAGACCATTTTTCAGTAATAACTGCCAGTACACAATCTTTCTCTATGACTCCTGCATCTATTGGTAAGTTGATTCTGAAATTGGTCCAGAAAACTGATGCAATTTTCTAAAACCTCAAGATCTCATCCTTTGCTATGGACCAGACACACACACACACACACACACACACACACACACACACACACGAAGGAGAGTTATACCGAGAGAAAAAATAACAAGAAAGTGTTCTAGTTCAGAAATGAGAAGACAAGAATATATTTATTTATATTCTCACTCTCTCACTAAGTAACTGAGTGAATATGAAGAAATCTCTTAATTCTGTTTTCTAAACATCTTTGCATACAGCATTTGTGTTTGTTTTTTTTATTTGCACATTTTACTTGAGGAAGTCAATGAGCCATAGTGCATACTTTTATATGATTCTTGTATGAGTAATATTGTGATCTTGGCTGAAGTCAGAGATACCAGAAACTTGGTTACTTGTGTTTTATTTGTTATACATAGTTATTAAGCTGTGAGGATCTTAACAAGCTATGTATAACATTGTGAAGAATGGGAATTCCAGAACACTTAGATGTTCTCATTGAGAACCTGTGTATAGACCATTGCTTGGCCAGAACACAGGTTTAAAATCAAGCAATGTATTTGCCAAGTGCGTATCCTTTCATCATATGTGTGAAAACCTGGTTTACATCTAGAACTTGGCAATAAATTTGGAGGAAGATTCATGAACAATTTGCATTATACAAATGACATTGCTTTCGTGCTGAAAGCAAATAGGTAATTAAAAAAAGAAAATAAAAATAAATAAATAGAAAATAAAATTAGGCCAATATCATCACAGACACACACACTCCAGAAAACATTGTATTTTTCAAGAATTTAATTTCACTTGAACTAAGAATTCACATGCATGTAACCAACAATCTGTACCCATGAAATTGACAGGAATCAAATGCTTAAATATCCTGGCCAAATCTTCTACAAAAGACCTCTTTTAAAGTATGTCAAAGTCAACATGTCAAATTCATGGCAAAAGTGCACCAGCCCTAATTTATAGTATTTTCAATCACCTCATATGCATTTCAAAAAAGAATAATAAAACCGGAAGATGGAAGAATATTCAAATATTGATATATGTTATTGACAAAAAATATTGACTATACCAAGATCTACCAGAGTAACACCTTGATTCACTTTGAAGAAATGCGTTTTTAGAAGTGAGGAATGTGAAACTTCGTGTCATTTACTTTGGATTTGTTATAAAAGGGAGAAGTCCCTGGAGAAGAACATCATGCTTGGTAAAACAGAAGGGCATCTAAAAACTGAGAAAACTTTCTATTCGTTAAATGGAAACAATGGCTCCCACAATGGGTACAAATATTCTTATTTCTGGTGGTGAGGATGGTGAGGGAACCAGTGACACTTTATACTGCTGTCAATTTAATCCTGGTCTTACTTGTGTGTCAATTAATAAAGGCAAGCAACTTAGAAACAAACCCTCCTTTGCTTTGTCCCTGAGATGTTACCTTACTACATATCTTACAACTAGGCACATGAGTTTTAGAAAAAAATCCCTGAGTGAGGAGTGTAGAATGAATATCATATATTTTCTCTGATACCTAATTTTTCAACTAAAGAGAAATGCGGGAATTCAAAACATACTTAATGCATATTTGCCAAGGAGATAAAAATGTGAGATTAATTAGTAGAAAAATAATATTAATTATCTAAGTTATCAGATTTTGCCACAAATATTTGGGTACTATATGGAAGAAAGGAATATGATACAGCTTTATTTGGGGAAGATACCTTATCTCCTGTCTAACTCAATTAATTTCTTCATGTTATACTTGAAGACATATAATTCACTACAATTCTTATTCCCATGCCTTGTATATAAAATATGTTCAATAAGCAGCTTTTTAATGATAAGTAAATTTGTGGCAAAATATTATGACTATATCCTGCCTGGTCAATTTAAAATGCTGAAAAGTAAGAATATGATTGCTGAATAAAGTTTGCTTGAGCCATGTCATGGCATTTTCAAATACCACATGCGAAAATTGGAAAATGAATTAGAAAGACTGCAGAGAAATTGATGAATTATGATGTTGGTGAAGAATACTGCAAGTTCTAGAGGGGTAGTGGGGAGATGAGTCACTTAGGGTACAGTATAGCAATAATGAAACCCACAACCTTCCTCTAGTTCTTAAACGCTTCCTCCCCCCAACTACTAGGACCCCAATTTTGCCTTGCAGACCTGGTTAGACCAGATGATGCACAGCGGGACAGATGGGAATCAGAAACGCAGGGAATCTAGGACGGAGGAGCCTCTCGGGACCGGGGGCGACGGTGGCGATACCAGGAGGGAAGGGGGCTGTAGTAAGGGGGAATGGATCACAGGGAGCCACGTATGGCCTCATCTCTGGGGGATGGGCAGCAGCGGGGTGGGTGAAGGGAGACACCGGACAGTGTAATATAGGATACAATAATAATCTATAAATTATTAAGGGTGCATGGGGGAAAGGGGAGGAGGAAGGGAAGGGCGGGGGGGAAGGAAAATGAGCGGATTCCGGGAACCCAAGAGGCAAGCGAATTTTGGGAATGATGAGGGCAACAAATGTATAGATGTGCTTTACACAATTGATCTATGTATTGTGATGAATTGTATGAGCCCCAATAAATTGATTAAAATAAATAAATAAATAAAGGTAAAAGTCCCCCCCCCCCAAAAAAAAAGAATACTGCAAGTTCTATGGTATGCCAGAAAATCTAACAATTCATATGAATTATGGTGCTGATGAAGAATATTGTAAATACTATGGATTGCCAAAAGATTCAATAAATCTGTCTTGGAAGAAGTTTAGCCAGCATTCCCGTAGTGGCAAGGATAGTGAGACTTTGTCTCATAAACTTTGTACATGTTATCAGGAGAGACCCTTCCCTGGAGAGGGCCATCATGCTTGGGGCATTGAAAATAAGGCAAGCCCTAGACAACATGAACAGGCACACAGTAGCTGCAGCAATGGTCTCCGACATAACAACTGTGGAGACAGTCAGTGCCCGGCACTGTTCAGCTGTTTTCCCGCGGGTCACTACGAGTCAAATCCAACTAGATGACACCTAAAAATAAGAATAGCTGCATATATATGTTCTTCCTCCCACCCAAGGGGAGCATCATCCTGAGGCGAAGCATTAGGAATACACAACAAGCAAAGTGATGCACATTTCTTATCAACTGCAAATTATAAATTGTGCTTAACCTATTGATTATGATATCTTTTTATAGAGGGCAGTGTTTGAGTAAAGACATTTACACATCATCTGACAGAAATGTGATAAGTATGTTTTAGAGACTTGCAAGTTAACTTTCCAAATAACAAAACACTTGAAATTTTCAAACTGTGAAAATAGTTTCAAGTGATTTTTTTAAAAGTCAGATTGTAGGTAATTTTAAAAAGTATGAAATTTAAAGACATTAAAATATGTAACAGGTTTAAATTAGAATTAAAATTACATTCTCACTCATTATCACTGAAAATGTTAGACTGACCTTAAAGATATTATTATTAACTTCATACAATTAAATGCAAGAATATATCTGCTCCTACCCCTTAATAATGATGTCGCTATAGTCAGAATCACTTGCATGTCAGTGTGAAAAAAATCATAAAGCATAATGATATGAATCTAGAATACATGCCTCCTATAACACACATACACCTTGAGAAATAATTTTCATCATTAAAAACATCAGCAGCAATAGAAGCTGTTTTTTTGATTGACATCAATGCCTGTATCTTGTTTTCGTAAGGCTGCAATAGTAAAGTGTCACAAACACAAATTTATTCTCACACAGTGCTAAAATCTAGAAGATGGAGAGCAAAGTATTGACTTTCTTCGAAGGTAATAGGAGGGAATCCTTCTCTGGATTCCTTTATCTCTTGATAATTGCCAGAGATTCTTGTGGTTCTTTGGATTATGGAGGTTTTGTTCTACAAGGAACAGTTGTTGCTCTGTCTCCTTTATTACATGGCACTCTTCTTGTACATCTCTGTCCAAAGTTCTGTTTTCTTATAAAGAAAAATATCATAATAGATTTGATCATATTGAGTAGAGGTTTATGAATTGCACTGATAGTTTAAAGAAAAAAATATTTAACATTATTCACATTTCTGATATGTTGCTTTCATTTATGTATATGTTCAAGGAGTCGTGGTGGCCTATTGAGTTATGCATTGGGCTTCTTACCATAAGGTCAGCAGTTTGAAACCACCAGATACTTCATGGGAGAAAGATGAGGCTTTGTACTCCTGTACAGAGTTACATCTCAGAAATCCACAGGGGGCTGGTGTACTCTGTACTAGAGGGTCACTGTATGTCAGAACCACTCAATGATAATGAGGTTTCTTGTTGTTGTTTTTTTTCTTTTGTTTTCAATATATGTTGCATGATAGATGAGGTTTTCAATGCCTCATTCAAAGATTGAGTCTTAGAAACCCACTGTGCCAATTCTATTCTGTCCCATACTGTTATTAAGATGGAATCAAGTAGATAGCGGTGATTTTTTTTAAATAACATCTATCAATCTATACATTTTTGTATGAATTAATTGGACATTCTTGATATTTCATTCTATCTGCTCTACTATTAACTATATATAATTTCAAAATATTCTTTAGTGTTGTGATGGATAGGAAGATTAGAGATAGAGAAGGTTGTCTCCACCAAATGTCTAAGCTAAACGAAAATGAGCTGCCCATGCCACAAGGAAAGTTTCGAAACAACTCAGGCACACATTAAGACACCTATAGAGAGCATCCAAAGCTGGGGGTTTCAGACCAAGGTCACCTAGACACAGGTGGAGGTTAATCTGGGCACACACTAGGCACTAACAACATTACATCACACATGCACCTGAACTCAGCCACTAAGATGGGCCAGTACTCTCAACCACGCTGCCCCCTGCCCTCAAGTGGGGAGAGGAGGGGATAAACAGCAGAGAGTGAGTGCAGGCAGCTCTCTTTCAGGTTGGCGGTGGGATATCTCCTGTGTGCACAGGCGTGCACAGCTTCTCAGGGCTCACACTCTCTTCTTCCATTTTCGGTTCCAGGACTCTTTTTTGTATTTCATTCTGTGGATTCCACTTTCCGACCATTTTCCACTTGGTTTTTCATATTCCTTTGAAGTGGCCATTTTTGGTCCACTTTCTCACACACCATGCCATGCAGCCTTTCATGCTTTCCAGAGACAGTGTGCACCAGCTCAGACTGTACGACCCGAAGCTTTCCTATCCTTCATGAAAGTTGGATTAGAAAAGTGCTTCTGCTGTGTGAATTCTTTCAGTGCTGAGAAGCAAGAACCGAGGTAAACCACCCCAGAAACCTAACATTTTGCCTAGATATTTTCTTACATGATTTCAGTTTATTGGGGCCCAGATGTTGAGAACAATATCTACCACTTTCTAGAAGGACGATGAGGCTATCTATTCCTATAAAGACTGACAGCCTATATAGTACAGAAACCCTGTATAGGACAACTGAGTTGCAATGGACTTGAAGGCAGGCAAGTTGCATGACTAGAAATATTGAAGATTGCTTTCAATGACCACTTGAAATTGTCAGGAATGAAACCAATCCTTTTGTAACTGGTCTTGAGTTCACTCTATGCTATCAGTACTCTCCTTTGACCTAGGATTGGGATGAGTCTAAATTCTGTTGCTAGCTTGGGGCATGAAAAATGCCAGTCTGAAGTTGATCTCTTTTGTTGGGTGAGGGTGTGAAAACCTTCCTAATTCCTAAACAAATTTGTTCCCTTCTTGCCACCTTTGAGATTTCTTCTTTATTTTTTTCTTGGTAATTATTTGTATCCCCTAGATATTATAGCTGTGCTTAGCAGAGGGACAGGGAGAAGCAGGTCGACATCCTCTTATTAAAATGAGATCTGGTGATCAGATCTGTTAATATTTAAAGGAAAGTAAATGATGAAAATAAATGTGCTGGCATTTTAAATATTAAAATGAGCAACTCCTTCTAATAAACTAAATATGAAAATAGTTAGATCTAGTTAAAAGAAATACAACTTTCATAGAAGGGAATTTACTTACACTCATCCTCATCTTTAACTTATAAAAGACCCAAATCACAAAAAGCATTTTACCAAAAATAAAGCATTTTCTTATGATTGATTAATGAATATCCAAGTAGGATCCAGAAGGTGTGTAGAAAAGTGGAATTAAAAGAAAATGGGAAAAGCGTATTCCTAGTGGTGCAGAGGTCAAGCATTGGGCTGTTAAAAGCAAGGGAGAAAGATGACATGGCTTTCCAAAAGATTCTCCATCTCAGAAACCCGAAGAAGCAGTTTTACTTTGTCTTATAGAGTCATTAGTGAGTCCAAATCGAATTGATGGTAGTGGGTAATTGGATATATCAGGTATAATCAATATTCATAAATATCTGTGTTAATCTACAAAGTAGAGTCCTTTGAACCACCCTGTTGCTTTATCTAATTTTATGATATTTACCCCTATTTTCAGGAAATTTCCATTTTTAAAGTTCTCCATATCCATGAAGCTTTTTGAAGTGCCTGTGCAGCCTTGGTGGTGTAGTGGTTGCACAATGGACTGTTAACACAAAGTCAACAGGACGAAACCACTAGCAGCTCCACTGCAGAAAGGTGAGGCTTTCGATCCCCACCAAGAGTTGCAGTCTGGAAACATGGGCAAGCTTACTCTGACCTGCAAGGTCTGCACATTAATCAAATATGAATATACTTTAATTTTCAAAAATATATTTTATAATTTTGGTCATTACAAAGCCTCATCTTTCTTCCATGGAGTATCTGGTGGTTTCAAACTGCTGACCTTATGGTAAACAGCCTAATTCATAACTCAATAGGCCACCACGACCCCTTGAACATATACATAAATGAAAGCAACATCAGAACAAAATGGAAAATATATATTCTATTAAGAAATAGTTCAGGGAATACAAAATGTCAGACACCCCCCAAATTGACTGAGTATTCAATATCTATACCAAAATCAAACTATTCCACTGGGCAAGTAGCTGCACAAAACCTTTTTACAATGTCAAAGAGCAAGGAAGTCACTTTGAGCACTAAAGTGAGCCTGATACAAGTCATGGCATTTTCTTTCACCTCATATGCCTATGAAAGTTGAGCAACAAATAAGGAAGAACACAGAAGAATTGGTGCATTTAAAATATGGCATTCATGAGAAATATTGACAGTACTATGAACTTCTAGAAGAACAATAAAATCTATCTTGGAAGAAGTACAGCCAGAATGCTCCAAAGAAGCAAAGATGGTGATACTTCGTCTTAAGTACTTTGGACATGTTACCTGGACAAGAACATCAAACTTGGTAAAGTATAAAGTCAAGGAAAAAGTGGAAGACTTTCAACAAAGTGGATTGACACAGTGATTACAATGGGTCCAATTATAACAATCATTGTGATAGTAGGGCAGGACTGAGCAGTGTTTCATTCCGTTGTGCATAGGATTTCTGTGAGTATGAACCCAATCAATGACAATTAGCCACAAGATGAGTTGGAAACAACTTAGAATGGTTATAGAGATACAGAAGGACATTTGGTGGTACATCGGACTGTTAAACCCAAGATCTGCTGTTCAAACCTACCAACTTGGAAACCTTGTGTAGAGTCTATATAAATTGGAATCAACTCAATGACAGTGGGTACAAATGTACAGGGATAGTGATAGAATGGCATTGGTGAAAAAAATACAGCAATATAACAGAACAGAGAATCCAGAAAAAAAGAAATAAATATATAATTAATAAATGTTTACTATAGAAACAAATTCAATTAAATCCCAATGATAATGTTTTCAACAAATGTTACTGTAAAAACTGGACTACATGTTAAAAAAAGGAAGAATTTCAAGAAAAATCTTCACCTTTTTACAAAATATAACACAACATGAATCATAAACCTAAAGATAAGATTTTAAAATATAAAATTTCTTGAAAATATAGGGGAACCTTTGTATAAACCTTGTTAGGCCTTTTTCTTTCTCTTTTCTTTTTTTTAACTCATTATTTAAGTGCATGGTATTGAAGAAAAGTCTCCAAATCTCATTTAAAGATTTTTCACTGAAAAGTTAAAGTAGAAATTTTAAGGGCACACTATACTGAGAAACAAATATGATGCAGATCTGAAAACACTCTTTCAAGTAGATCTCATAGTTACATTAAATCAAAGACTGTTTAAATAAATAGGTTACACAATTTATATGTTTTTAACCACGGCTATCCTTTATTTCAGTTATTGCTTCTATTTACCAGTTCAATGATGCATTTATTTGATAGGTTAATCACACTGTCAAGAGCCAATCAACTTATCTTCCTTACCTTCTGGGCAAAACCAAAAGGTTAATCTCTGATATTAGACCTCTATCGTATTCAGAAAAAGAGAAAGTACCCTTAATATGTATAATTCTAGGTATACGCAAATGTGCAATCTGTATTCAACAAAATTACTAATGGGTTTCTAATTTTACAATATCATCTATGACTACAGTAGACACAACTTCATTCAAATGATTTAAGTCATTTGATTCTCTTGACCATCAGATTTCCTATAAAACAAAGTGGAAAAGTGACATTTCCTGGATCACCCTCACAGGACTTTGAGACTCATAAAGAAACCCCAGAGCAGTATTGCACTAATGCAAACTGTTTAATAAACAGCGCACAAATTTTATTTCATTCTTCTTTCCTATTTCCTTCTCCTCATTCCATTTCTTTCTTCATTTTTTTCCCTATTACTATTATTAATAGTAGCAATTGTGAGGATGATGATGATGTGAATAATTCCAACTTAAACCAACATGAATGATGGCTAAGCAACTGGAAGAGAAACAATCATTGTGTTATTTGCACTGCCAGCTTAAAACATCAAGTTTCTGAATTTTATGATTGAAAAAGTCCACTGATTTCTGGAGCACTAGACACTTTCATATTTCCTTGCCTCCAAGGAAGAAAGAGAGGAACCACACAACAAAAATACGCTATGTGATAGAACTCTAAAATTGCCGATGAAAAGAATGAAGTCAGGCAAACAGTGCACTAGTGCCTGGAGACAATGAGGAGACCAAGCCTTTCAGTGTTATTTTCTTCTCATCACACATGCCCCCAACCACCACCAACATTATTCATTTAAGCAGCCATCATTGAACATCGCGGTTCTATATACTACAGTTCTCCTCCAACATCTCATTTTCAGAGTCAATATCTTTTTCCTACCCCCTGAAAACATTGGCTGCTGACAGTTCACAAATCCACATCCTTATTTCACAACTTCAGGAAACTGCCCGGGTGTCGGGGGAGGGTGGGGAAGGAGACCCCTCTGAGTCATTCAGTCAGTGTGTGATTGATTAATGGAGGGTTATAAAGAAGGCTCCTTGTCTAATTGTTCAACAGAAGAACCCCCACAACTTCAGGACATCCTATAGGAGCAATTGATACTCTACCTGCTATACAGATCAACTTCTTCATGTGCCCAATCTATTTTCCTTACTCTCTTACAGATACATCTGCAAGTACTTCCTCATACATATCTACATTCAATTATTCATCTTAAATGACATCATCGCTGACTCATACTGACTCTCTGCAGGTCTCTGATATTGTAACAGGAGTAGACAGCCTTTCTCTTAAGAAGCTTCTGGTGGCTTCATCCAGTGGACCATGCATATTGCCACCCAACTAGTAACCACTACACTGTCAGGGATTCTAGGCCTCAGTGAGCCAATGTATCAAAAAGGACATTTTGAGATCGATCTTGAAGTACAATCCTGTACGCAATAGGAGTTTATCTACCCTACTTCAAAGAAATCAAATCAATACAATGATTATTCAAATTTATGCACCAAACACTTAAATTACTGATGAAGAAGTTGAAGAATTCAACAAACATATTAAGTTTGGAATTGAACAAACATACAATCAATATGCATTGAAAGTTATTGATAATTTGAAGACAAAAGGTGGAAACAAAGACTAAGCAAGAGCACTTAGAGAATATGAGCTTAGTGATAAATTGTAGCCAGAGATCGCGTGATAGAATTTTGTAAGATCAGCAACTTATTGATAGCAAATGCCTTTTATTCAAGCAATGCACATGCAGCTATTATCCACGTGAATGTCTCCATATGGAATACACAGAAAATACATTGACTAAATGTGTGGGAATAGGTTCTCGATATCAGCAGCTAAAATGAGGCAAGGGACTGACTATACGGCAGAACATCAATTGATCATATGTAAGTTCAGACTTAAGCTGATGAAAATTAAAAGAAGTCCACAAAGTCAAAATACTACCTTGAATATATTGCAACAGAATTTTGAGAACATCTCAAGAAAAGATTCAATGCATTGAAGAGTAATTACAGAAGACTTGACAAGCTGTGGGAGCACATCAAGGCATCATCCATGAAGACAGCCAAAGATCATCAAGACAGGAAAGACAGAAATAATCAAAGTGGATATCAGAGGACACTCTGAAACCTTCTCTTAATAGTAGATTCGCCAAGACAAATGGAAGAAATGATGCAGTCAAAGAACCCAATATAAAATTTCAAAAGGCAGCTTGAGAAGACAACACAAAATATTAAAGTGTAATGTGTAAAGACCTAGTTAGAAAACAAAAAAAAATCATATCAGTGTAAATGAGGGTGATTTCAGAGTGGAGACTGAAAGCCCATCAGTAGGCAACTGGACACCCCTTTACTGAAGGGTTGTGGGGAGGAGAAGAGCCAGTCAGGTTGCAGGGTAGCAATGAAGAAACATATAACATTCCTCTAGTTCTTAAGTGCTTCCTCCCCTCAATTATCATGATCCCAATTCTACCTTACAAGTCTGGCTGGACCAGAGGATGTACATTGGTACAGATGGAAACTAGAAACACAGAGAATCCAGCACAGATGACCTCTCCAGGACCAGTGGTGAGAGTGGTGATGCCTGGAGGGTGGAGGGAATGTGGGGTGGAAAGGGGAAACAGACTACAAGAATCTATGTATAGCCTCCTCCCTGGGAGATGGACAGCAGAGAAGAGGGCGGGGGGAGATGTTGGACAGTGTAACATGTGACAAAATAATAATAATTTATGAATTATGAAGATTCCATGAGGGAGGGGGAGAGGGGAGGGAGGGAGAAAACGAGGAGCCAATATTAAGGACTCAAACAGAAAGCAAATGTTTTGAGAATGATGATGGTAACGAATGTACAAATGTGCTTGACACAATGGATGTATGTATGGGTTGTGATAAGAATTGTATGAGCCCCCAATAAAATGATTTAAAAAATAGAAAGAAAACAAAAAGGGAAATACATGCTCAATATATCTGAAAGTGAAACTACTCAAGAAAGAAACAAACAAAAAAACATTGGTTCAGGTTGCAATACTACAAGATTCTCCTGGCTAAACAGAATCATGCAATAAGCATTAAAAGAAGTTGGAATATGAGTCACTGTACCAAAATGAACTAGTCAACATTCCACCACTTCAAGAAGTAGTATATTCTCAAAAACCAATGATACAAAGGAAGAAGTTCAAGCTGCACTGCCAGTCTTAGCCATTAATTGATAGTATATTAACTGAAATGTTTCAACAAGCTAATGAATCACTGGAAATACTCATCTATGCCAGGAATTTCTGAAGACAACTAGTTGGCCAACTAACTGGCAGAGATCCATGTCCATTCCAAAGAAAGGTGACCCAACCGAGTGCTCATATTATAGAACAATATAATTGACACCACTTGCAAGTGAATTTTTTCTGAGGATTATCCAACGAAGGTAGCAGCATTACATTGACAGGGATCTACCAAAGGTTCAGGTCAGATCCACAAGAGGTTGTGGAACAAGATATATATCACTGTCAGATGGATCTTGGGTGAAATCAGAACATAAGAAAGATCTTTTCTTGTGTTTTATTGACTATACCAAGCTATCGAACCATGAGGAACATAACCAACTATGAGTAATCTTGAGAAGAATGGCAATTCCAGAAGACTTCATTGTGCCCATGGAGAAGTTGTACATGGATCAATAGACAGTTTTGTGAAAAGAATTAGGGAACACTGCATGTTTTAAAATCAGGAAAGGTGTGCATCATGGTTGTATCCTCTCATCATACTTATTCAATCTGTATGCTGAGTATATAATCAGATAACCTAGATTATATGAAGAAGAATGTGGCGTCAGGTTTCGAGGAAAGTTATTAATAATCTGTGATATGCACTTCAATATATTGCTTGCTGAAAATGAGGAGAACTTAAATCCCTTCCTGATGGAAATCAACGATTATATCCTTCAGTATGGATTACAGCTCAATATAAAGAACTACAAAATTCTCACATCTTGGCCAATAAGTGACATCATTTTAATGATGACAAAGTTTAATTTTCCAGGATATTATCTTGATTGGATCCACAATCAATGTTCATGGAAGCAGCAGGTAAGAGATCAGCATTTTATCTCTTAACTGCTGCTTCCATGAGCATTGATCGTGTCATTTACATTCCATGGGATAAATCTGCTACGAACTCACACAAGTGTTGAAATCAAGGAAGTTATGTTCAGGACTAAAGTATTTGCAGTTGCCTCATATGCACGTGAAAGTTGGGTATTGAAGAAGGAAGAAGGAAGATGGATATTAAATAAGGAAGCCAGAAGGCCCAAGAAGAGTCAATGCATTTGAATTATGGTGTTAGCAAAGAATATTGGAAGTACCATTGACTACTAAAGGAATAAACAAGTCCATCTTGCAAAAAGAAGAACCGAAACGTTTTTTAGAGTCAAGGACTGCAAGACTCTGTCACAAGTACTTTGGAAACATTTTCAGCAGAGAGCCATGCTGGAGAAGAACATCCTGCATATAAAGTACAGTGACAGTGACAAAGGAAGCTCCTGACAAGATGTATTTATTTACCCAGTGGCTGTAGCAGTGGGCTGTAGTCTAACAATCGTGAGGAGGGCACAGAGCAGGGTGGCCTTTATTTATGTTGTACGGAGGGTAGCTGTCAGTCACAGCCGACTCGATGGCCCTTCACCATCACACCCAGGCATTGATTTATTTTTCTCTCTTTTTTGTCTGCACCATACTTTTTCCCATAAAAGAACTCATTTCTAACCCACACGACCACATTAACAATTTAATTGTCTGGACATAACCCCTCCAAACAGCCAACCGCACATGTCATGGAGTCGTTTCTGTCTCATAGAGAATGTATAGATCAGAACCCTGCTTTACAACTTTTTCCAGGCTTTTCTATACTAATTTATATTCTGTGGAGCTTAGGAATACAGTGAAAGAATTCAATTGTATAAAGGAATTCTGACCAAAAAAATAACAGCAAAGCTTAAATGCTCTCTGTGGTCAGAAATTCACTGAATATGATGTGGTAGAAAAAAACAAAAGCCAAATTCATCTGTGGGTTGGTTTGTGATGGCCATCAGCTATGAGGCTGTGAAGAATACTCTTTACTTCTGACAGTATCGTTCCTTCTTCTGCGACACTAAGAAATGGGGTTGTGATCCTTGGAATTCTCTCAAACTAGACTCCTCACCCACCCTAACTGACACAGAGTGGTGATTCTCAGAGCAGATGAAAATCTCTTAATTTTGTTCTTGTATGTTTCTTGCTTATCCAGGGGTACATGGTGTTGTTAACCTTTACTTAGTGCTCATGAAAGAGAGAATGAATGATGAGATGCAAAATGATGCTGCCCTTATCACAATGAAAATTAGCAAATGTTTCTATTAGCAAGCGATTTACCCATATGACATAATTGTTTTTTAACTATAGAGAAGACATGACTTGGGCATCATGAATCTTTCATGGATTTTGTATTTTAAAAATGCTTGGAACTACCAGCTGTGTAGTTCATCCCTGAAGAACTGAGGGTCCTGGGAATGCTACACTGTCAATTAAGTCTTTTTCACATTAAGCACTAAAGAAAAATTGGTGACAGCATCTAGCTGAGAAACAACAAAGTCCACATGGGAGAAGCACACCAGCCTGTGCGATTATGAGGTGTCAAAGAGATCAGGTATCAGACATCAAAGACATAAAAAAACATAGCATTGTGAATGAGGGGAGTGCAGAGTGGGGACCCAGTGCCCAAATCTCCTGTGTGTTCACCAACAAAGGCAATTTTGCAAGAATTTCAATGAAAAAATATTAGGTATACATCTTATAGTCCTGATGTAGCACCTTATGTTTTCTTTCTACTTACTAATCTTAAAAAAAATTTAAATGTCACCAATTTTTCTTTAGTGCTTAATGTGAAAAAGACTTAATTGACAGTGTAGCATTCCCAGGACCCTCAGTTCTTCAGGGATGAACTACACAGCTGGTACCACTATATACCAACATATACTGACATCAGTGAAACTTATGTTCAAAAATAAATTTGTACTTTTTACTTTTTGAATTCCATTGTTTCACAAAAATTTTTGACTCCCCTCAATCATCCAGGGCAATTGGTCTCTTTTTTCGATTCTTATCTTATGCCAGAGAAAAGTTACTTTATAGTAGTCAGGGAAGAGGCTCCATGAACCTTGATTTGGTCTATGGACAGTCAGCTGCCTGGATCATTGAATATGATGACACTGAGGCCCAACCTTGTGTAAAGAAGCAAAGGTGAAGGCAGCAAATTAACACTTTTATCTCTGAAGTTTGTGAAGGAGAGGTTGTATGAAATATATTCCTTAATATAAATATATTACTTGATTTTCAAAAAATTAACCACTGTCTAGTAAATTTTGACTCAAAGTAACCTGATAGGACAGGCTAGAACTATCCAAGTTGGCTTCTGGGACTGTAACTCTATACGTGAGTAGAACACTTCCAACAAGTAGTGGTTATGAACTGCTGACCGTTTGGTTAGCATCCAACACGTAACCACTACCCCATCAGCACTCCTCAATAGATGTAGATAGGTAAAAGGTAATTCCCATGACCACAGAGTGAAATCTTACAACTCAGACACACCTATGTCAATCATTCATCCTTCAAGAATTGCTGCATGCTGTAGAAATGCAGAAAATTATGATCAACAATTTCATGTTGGGGCTCATTGCAAATTAATTTTCTGTCACAGCTAACCTCCAGAGTTACTTACCCATGTGCACTTAAGGATATTCTAGTATTTTCCTCATACCATTTAGCTGTATACTTATTTTGAGAAGTTCACCTCTCAACCCAGCATTCAAACTCATTTGAATCCCCTAGACTTAGTGACATAGTGCTTTTGAGTTGGGCTGCTAACTGCAAGGTCAGCAACAGTTAACAGTTAGCAACAGGGCTTTCTACTGCCCTAAAGAGTTATAGTCTCAGACTCTCACAGGGTCCGTTCTACCAAGTACTATAGATAGGGTCAGTATGAGTAGACATAGAGTCAGTGGAAGGGAGTTTGGTTTTTGTTTCTGGTATATATCTTTACACTGTAGGTTCACAGAAAATGAATGGTTCTACATAAAACCATCAACAGATATCAATGGAACAGAACAACATCGTTCTAAGTTCCTACTCCTACTGAGAAATCTCTAAGAGCCACAAATTCATGACCGCTAACTGAAGCATTGGAGTTCTGAGTCCACTCAGAGGTGCTTCAGAAGAAAGACACAGCGAACTACTCCCCAGCACACCCTCAAATATCAGTCATTGAAAACCTTGTGGAGCATTGTTCTACCAGGACAGACATGAATTTGCCAGGTCATCATGGCGGTGCACTACATAGTATGACCTATAAAAACCAGAGGGGGAAAAAAAAAACCAGAGGAAAATAGTCCATTGTCACAGCTCCTTTACAGTAAATTTTTAGAGAAAAATTATATGAGAAACAATGTAAATAGAGTGAATAGTCAATAAATCCAAATATATGCCTTGATCACAGTGCAGTTCACTAGAATTCTCCCAAGAAAGAAGGACATTGATGTGACTGGCCAGTTACTATTTGCGTGGCTGGTGTCTTGGAGGAATGCCACTTTGCCAAAGCTCCAGTATTGGTCTCTCCTACTCTACTGTCAGGTGGTATGCTCAGTAATTGCAGGAGCTAGCTCAACCTTAAAGGAGACTCTCTGGTCTTTGAATCATATATATATATATACATATATATATATATATATATGTATAATTCCTTTCCCACTAGTTCTGTTGTCATTGGATACACTGCACAAATCCTGGGATCATCAAGGAGAGCATCTAAATGACATCCGCAGAATGACTCAGTCCATGCATTCAGCTTTGGGAAAGCCACCTGTTAAAGGTAACCTCTGTTGAGCAATACTATGAAACAACAACAGAGTGTTAAGAATGCGTTTCTAATTTCTTAGGTTCATCTAGATGACTCATTCACAGGAAAACTTCTCTCAAAGTTTCCAATGGTTTGATCAAATAATTTAGATGAGCGTTTCCCAAAGGGAATGATAGTGTTCTCTGGGGAAACAAGCCATGAGGAGTGAAAAAGCAGATTCCTTTACTTCCCTGAATCCTATCCTGGATTACAGGCTACAGTATTAAAGTTTTTAATTGCAGGGGGTCAATACGTTTTTGTTTTTATTATTTTTACTGAAAAGGGAGTGGTGGATCAAATAAGTCTGAGAACCTGCCATCAAGTTATTTACCTTCCCTGGGATATTCCTATGGATTGGATAACCACTACTGCCATATCGTAACTTTTACTTTATCATTGTGTTTAGACACCCTTGAGGTGGGTTGTAATGCAGTAGAATAACTTCCCTCGCTACTGTCAAAATATCACATGGATTATCTGTGAACTAAATCCTTTTCCCTCATGGAGCAACCAATTATGAAGCTATAGACCAGTTGAGGAAGGGATGACAATGCCGCTAAGATGGCATGGGACTCTGGGCCTCCTTGCCATGTGGCTTAATTATCTGATATGTAAGTTCTTAAGCATGATTTTTCATGAATCATTGCTGTTCACAAAACACACTTATGTGTGCCCCCTCAATCTTATGGCCAGGTAGATCTAATAATATTCTGGATAGAGAATTCCTTCCTCGACAATTATCAATATTTTGTCTTTATAAGTTCAACGCTGTGAGGTTGGTAAACTCGAGCAATCCCTTAGGACAAGGTAGACTTGCTCCTGTGAGTTTCCCAGACTGTAACTGTTTACAGGAGTACACAGTCTCATCTTTCTCCTGCAGATTGACTGGTTGTTTTGAACTGTGAGCCTCTTGGATTGCAGCCCAATAAGTAACCACTATGCTAACACAGCTCACTTTAAGTAGCTAAAGTCAATGTAAATCTGTGTGATCATTTAAGTGCTGCAAGTAATTTTTGTGGAATTATTTTCTATGTTAAGCTTTAAGTACTTCATGCAATTTCTTCTATTTCATATATGGAAACACATAGGCAAAGGTTTAAAAAGAGAGGAGATAACCAAGCAGCACCATCTAAATGCTTACAGCTCCCTTATATTGGAAATTTAATAGTAAATACTATAATATTTAAAATCTTGCTGTGAGAAATAGAAGCAAGCATAGAAGAAGAGCTTTTAAAACTATATTCAGCACTGTAATCTTATTAAAAGATATGTTTAAAGCTATAATTTCCTTTTAGTGTTAAAGGAAAATCAATAAAAAAGTATATCATCTATCATGCACAATGGTTTACTTTTTATTGATGATAATAACTATGCAAAATTAAATACAGTGCTAGATAAAAAAGCTGAATTGTCAAGATAAAATAGTTTAAATTGAAACAAGTCACAAATTATATTAATGTATACTTTTGTAGTACATCCTCATATATCTCTAAAATGAGGCTTGATTCAGTGGAAATCAAGATTTATGGTCTACCTATAGAGGGAAAATATAATTATTTTGTTTGGAATATTGTTTACATATAAAATACTTTCATATATATTATTTTAATTGTATTACTTAACAACTATTTATAGTGAGATAACTGTGCTCACAATGCTTCTTGTCAAGTAAAAATACTGTTTGGCCTAACTTAATGAAATAATAAAGAATATTGTAATCAGTATGCTATTGGAAGAGTTGGTATAAAATAATTTCTTAAGTAGTTTCTGTCTCAATAAAATGAATCAACGCCTTCAAACATTTGACTTTATAGTGTTAATTTGCATATGAATATTTAATATTGTCATAAAAATACCACATTTGCATAGGCTTCCTCCTAAAGTTAAAAATTGGATTTTAGTATACATGAGATAAAATCACGAAATAGAAATTTTACATTTCAATTGTTCATATACCATCTACGTGGCAATATTTAGTATGTAAAGTAGACATGTGTTAAAAGAGTTCTACTTAATACATAAATGAATAGCTAAGCTAGAATTTTTGTTTTTAAGATAGAGGAAAAACAATATATGAACCTTGGAAACTTTCCTGAAACTAGATTTCACTCATGAAATGCAAAGATGTGAATACAAATTTATTAACAAACTGTGTAAAACGTCAGGTTCTCCCAACTAATTTCTGCCTCTTGGTATTTGCCATGAAGATTTTTGAGTTACAGGGTCTGCATTGCAAAAACCAGGACAATTGAGACACCAGGACCTTTATACACCCTCCTGCATACTTTTGCTTAATGTAAGACGTAGAAGCAATTTATGTGGGCTCGTGGAAACATTTCCATAGTCTCAAACTTTATATTTATGGTCCTTTTAACTATCATTATTCTCAGAAGATTACAACACACTTTAGCAAAACACATGGAAAAAATTCCAGACAAAAATCTAATCCTCAATTATATTATCAAAACTGTACTCTAAACATTTCAGTTACATTTTGTATTCTCAAATATTATCACCTTGCTGCCCTATTTTGGTACTTATTTATTTTCATTTTTAAAGACCTTTTACAGTTACTGGATGGAGGCTTATATGGGAGGGATCGCTTTTCTTTTTTTAACAATTTATACACATTCTGTTCGATGTCATTGATTACAATCGCCACAATGTAATATCACTCATCACATTTCTTCCTTGTTTTTCCTGTTTCCTTTTCCTTTTCTTTCTCAACTCTTCAGGATCTTGTCTAGGATAGATAAATGTCTTTTTATCTCAAGTGTTTGATTATTCTAATGTGTGCACACACACCTCCTTAATGTTAGTGTTTCTAATATAGACCCACCTTTTTTTGACTGATAATTAAGATATGGCGGTAAATTCATTTATGGAGCTGAAGGGACTAAGGGTCATAGTCATAGGGTTCTACGAGTTTTTATATGACCAGGAAAAGTGATATGTTTCATAATTTTGAATTTTGCTCCACAATTTTCTCCCACTCTGAGAGACCTTAGTAGAAGGTGATCCCTTTCAGAGCACTTGCTAGTGGCCACCTGCACCTTCCAGGTACTCCGGCTCAAGCTTGCGGAGATGGATGTTGGCGCTGCTCATTAGTCAGCTGGAGTAATTACTTCTATGAGTAATTTGATTTTCTTCACAGCCCTTTGCTCTGGATGAGGAGAGGCCAATAGGTGCACCTTTAATGGCTACCACAAGCTTTTAGACCCTAATCTGTTACCCACGAGAATAGCATGTAGAACGTTGTTTGTTGTGGACTATTTTATGACAATTTACCTTATGTCCCCTGAGACTTTGGTCCTGAGTCATGATTACGTCCATGAAGTTTTTATAATTTTGCCTCCCATACCTGCTATTGTGGCGCGCGGATGACACGGCGCAACACGGACCGAGACAAGAATGGTCAGGACCCTTCTGGTGGATGCAATCTGCGAAGTTTATTGACGCTGCTTCTGAGCCCGAAGTCAGCTGCGGAAGACCCCAAGCTCCTAAAACCCCGGGTATAAATACCCTGCTCGGTGACGTGTCCTACCAGGATTGGTGCAACGCGATAATGCGCAGTGAGCGGCTGGCAGCGCATGCGCAACAAGCATGTTTACAGCTCAGCTCCTGGCAGCGCATGCGCAACAAGCTTGTTTACATCTCAGCTCCAACAATGCGGGCGCGGTCCGGCGCCATCTTGTAATGGCGTCTACATGCTATACCACATTCATGGATTTTATCACCTTTATCAGCAAAGATAAAAACCCCAGTACAGATATTCTTTATCTAGCTATATATAAATTCTTGAGCCTTCTCCCCTACGTTCTCCCACACCTGTCCAGCTTGCCAGTGTCCACCCATGTATCTACGTGTAATTCGTGGTCATAACAGGAGTTTGCATATAACATTGCCTGCACTCCTCTCTGTGTGTTCTCAGGCATCCATCATTTTAGGACCATCTCCTTTTGTACATTGATTTTGCTTTCACTCAATTTAACACTTGTTTACCCTCTAGCCAGTAATTTACCTTTCCTTTTTGTTCTATTCTTTTTAACCACCCAACAATCTTTCTTCTAGAGTGAAAACATTTTCTTGACTTTTCACAACAGCAGATTTACATAATTTGTCCTTTTTTGCTTGATTGATTTCACTGAGCATAATGTCCTCAGGATTATCCATGTTTTGAAGTATTTCACAGATTTATCATTATTCTTAAATGTTAAGTAGTACTCTATTCCAGGTATGTACCATAGTTTCTTCTTTAGCGCTGAATAATTTTCTAAGTAAATTACTGACAATTGATATTTACCCTTACTTTATTGTGTCTTAAATATTAAAACTTCTTTTATACATGACAAAACACCTGTGGAGAGGTCTGAGGGGCCGACCACAATCCCAACTACGTGTACACTTGCCCCTTCCCCCATAAGAATTTATTTCAGAGGACAGCACTGAAGCTGCAGCTCGGGAAGAGGGACATATCTGATCAGAGCACATGGGAGCAAATGAAGGGGGAGGAGGAGAGAGTGGAGCACATCCTGGCCCACCAAGCCCTGAGGACGATATTCCCGCTCAGAGCAACCAATGCACAGATAGGACCATATGGCCGGCCCCGCTATGAGACATGACATCCCTCACTGATCCATAGCCCTACAGGGGACAACACTGGACACACAGTATGGGAATTGTGCCCGATCTGATCCCACCACACCGAGGCAAAACACTAAGGGCGTGTGACAGAACAGCAAGGGGAACAGAGCAAAGAGGTCAGGGAATACTAAAAATAGAATTTGGGGCCAGGGCTTGGCACTCCATCAAACTGGAACAGAAAACACCCCTAAAGGCCAACAGTCTTTGAACTGACTACAGGCTTTTCTTTGTTGTTGTTGTTTTGTCATTGGCTTTTTGTTGTTATTATTGTTTAATTTTCTCTTGTTGCTTTGTTTTGCTCTGTTTTGTTTTTGTGCATGTTATTATCTCTGCAGGTCTGTCTAAACAAGATAGGCTGGATGAACAATCTGGAGGAGAAAACAATGGGACCGATGGTTCCAGGGGACATGGAAGAGAGGGAGGTCAGGGGAAAGGAAGTGGTGTTAACAAATCCATGGACAAGTGAACAAGAAGTGATCCAAATCGGTGGTGAGGAGGCTGTAGGAGGCCTGGTAGGGTGTGATCAAGGGCAATGTAACCGAGAGGAATTACTCAAACCCAAATGAAGGCTGAGCATGATAATGGCACAAGAGGAAAGTAAAAGGAAATAGAGGAAAGAACTATGAGGCAAATTGCATTTATAGAAGTTTAAATAAAGGTATGTACATATGTAAATATATTTATATATGATCATGGGGAAATAGATCTATGTGCATATATTTATAGGCTTAGTATTAAGGTAGAAGATGGTCATTGAGCCTCCGCTCAAGTACTCCCTCAATGCAAGAATGCTTTGTCCTATTAAACTGGCATTCCATGATGCTCACCTTCCCGACAAGATCATTGAAGACAAACCAGTGCATAAGCAAATGTTTTGAAGTAAGCTGATGGAGCCCAGTTATCAAAAGATATAGCATCTAGGATCTTAAAGACTTGAAGGCAAAGAGGCAGCCATCGACCTCAGAAGCAACAAGCCCACATGGAAGAAGCACACCTGCCTGTGTGATCACAAGGTATCGAAGGGTTATCAGGCATCAAAGAACAAAAAATCATATCATTGTGGGTTCACCTTCCTGATAGAATCGCTGAAGACAAATGGGTGCATAAGCAAATGTGGTGAAGAAAGCTGATGGTTCCCAGCTGTCTAGCATCTGAGGTCTTAAAGGCTTGAAGGTAAACAAGGTAAACAAGTGAACATCTAGCTGAGCAGCAACAAAGCCCACATGCAAGAAGCACACTAGCCTGTGTGATCACGAGGTGTCAAAGGGATCAGGTATCAGGCATCAAAGAACAAAAAATCAAATCATTGTGATGAGGGGGAGTGCAGAGTGGGGACCCAAGACGTATCTGTAGACAACTGGACATCCCCTTACAGAAGGATTGCAGGGAGGAGACCAGCCAGGCAGGGTGCAGTGTAGCAACGACGAAACATTCAACTTTCCCCTAGTTCCTAAATGCTTCCTCCACCCCCACTATCATGATCCCAATTCTACCTTACAAATCTGGCTAGACCAGAGGATGTAAACTGTTACAGATAGGAACTGGAAACACAGGGGATCCAGGACAGATGATCCTTTCAGGACCAGTGGTGAGAGTGGTGATAGAAAGGAGGAACCTATTAAAAGTATCTGCATATAACCTCCTCCCTGGGGGATGGACAACAGAAAAGTGGGTTAAGGGAGACATCGGACAGTGTAAGATATGACAAAATAATAATTTCTAAATTATCAAGGGTTCATGAGGGAGGGGGGAATTGGGAGGGAGGAGAAAAATGAGGAGCTGATGCCAAGGGCTTTAGTGGAGAGCAAATGTTTTGAGAATAATGAGGGCAATGAATGTACAAATGTGCTTTATTCGATTGATGTATGTATGGATTGTAGTGAGAGTGGTATGAGCCCCCAATAAAATGATTTTTTGTAATGATCTATTCATATGTATCAAAGTGAAGGCAATTCCATAATATTCTCAAGTAAACAAGCTGTATTCAAAATGCATGCATCTGTTGGACCTGATCCAGGGCAATATGTGGCGATATTGTTCCTTTGGTTTGTTGTCTTCTAAAACAACTGCTGTTCTCTTGTTTTCTTTTACAACTGTCTTTTACTGGCATCTATGTCCTTCTCTTTGTCTGCCCTCATCATATATATACTTCTACCTACAAATCTATTGTTTGCTATGTTTCTCTTCTTTTTCCCTTAGGGTAAGTGATTCCACAGGATAAATTCGTGTTGCTTTTCTTTTCTTGGGTGGTCATAACATCTTTTGAATCAACATTTCTTATGCTGAAATCCATATCATATGACCAGAACTCTGTCAATTCAAAATATCCCTTTGAACTTAAGAGTGGATGTATGAACTTGGCTTCCCACAACATGTTAACTTTCACATTTGAAACAAATTTATTACACCCAATCCTCATCAGTCATAATGAGATCTGCTTGTCTTCCTCTGTTCTGCTCACTAGAGGAATGGTGAGATTATATGTACTTCTTGTTTTACTGCTATTTTTAATAGCTAACATGAAGATTCAGCTATTAGAAAAAACTCCATTTCATATCTATAGAAAGCATTCAAATAAAATTATTTTCTTAAAAATATATTAATTTTGGAACTACCTGATTAGGTTTTCATTTCTCCTTTCTTTTAATGTACTTGTGCTAACTCAGACTGAATTTCTCAGTATTGTCTTTCTATTTATATTTTATGACTACATGTATATATATAAAGTACAGTGTATGTAATTTATTTTTAGAATGATTATGCTAACAAAATATCAAGGTATTTGGATTTTCTTTTTTATTTGTATATCTATTCCCTGTATAATTTATGTCTTTAGGGAATTTGTAATTTATTGTATGTGTTCATAATTTTGCTTTCCCCTAGCCATGATATTGCAATGGATTTTTTTCTTTATTTAATGGCTGGGGGGATGAAAATATATTTATTTTAATATTATATTTCTTATTGCTTTATTATTATTTTACAGAGTATATTAATGTCTTCCTTTTTGAGAATGTTGGCTACCAATGTGAATGATAGTTTTCCTCAATTGTGTAATTTCACTCACAGGCTAACATTCAAAGAACTGGCAGAAAGCATCCCTTAATGCTCTACACATCCCATTTTTAATACTTGTTGTGATATTGAACTGCTCTTCTGAGATACCTGCTGATATTGGGAATAGCTTAGTTCCAGCATGGGGTCATACACTTTTTGCACTTGATTTTATTTTCTCCAACCCATCTAAGTTAGTAATTTTATGCAAACCTCAAACCACAATCTTAAGATCTTTTTTTGCCTCTGTAAACAGTTAGGAATGCCTCGTTTGGGGTTTACATGGGGTGGCAGGCATGATTTTGCTAACAGCATGGATGCCACCAGGACTTGTTACCCTAGGAATTGAAGCTCAGATTTTCCCTTCATGGTTCGGGCCTTGTTCTCAGCAAACACGCAGTTTCAGGCCCTGACTGACGCACTTGTTTCTCTTAATATTCTGGTTCATGGAAATACATTCATTTCTTGTGATTATATCATTTCATTTTATTTAGATTTATGTATTCAACCCTTGGTATTTTTGAAGTTAAGGTATCATTTAGATGCAAAACTATCACCTTATTTTTGCTACACTTCCTTTGTTTTCATCAAAATGTCATCACAATTCCTTGTCTATAGCAACAAAATATGCTGAAAATTGCCTGCTGTTTCCTCTTCCAGCATTTCTTTCCCAACATATTGCCATCTGTACTTGATCCCTAATATACTATAGCATTGACTCCCAGCAAAGCCACTGATGGTCTCTGCACCAATTTCAATCCACACTTTCCATCTGGGATCTTTGAGGTATCTCAGCAGCAGTGCACCTTGGTCAATCTTCTCTTGCTTTAAATTGCCTTTGCTACTATTATTTCCCCAATTGATACAGGTTGCTATTCTAGTATAAGAGTATGTAGGTTGAATCAAAATAAATAACTGTATGCTCCCTACTGCACACATACATAATTCTTTCTTTTTCACATAGAACAGTCAAAATCAATGCCGTAGACCAAAACCCTTACTGTATCTTTCTAATGGTTGGAGAAAAATTGAGCATTTACTTCCAGCATACCACATAACAAAAGGGAAAGATATGTGGAATTATTTTGGTAATTCTGAAATAACATTGAATTCGATTTCAAGGTTATTTTAGGCATTGAAAGGTGGAAGAGAATTTTAGTATTCTATAATTTATGTTATTATACTTCATGTAAAGAACAGTTGGTATACATTAAAGATTTTATTTTACAGTTCTGAAGTCTCATTCTGGAAACAAAAGCAAATTCTTGGTGGCATAGGAATAGAATATACCATTTTATTTTAAAATAAACTATGCGGAGGCTGATTATTTGAAATTACAGAAGAATAACATAGAGACTGTAAAGATAATCCCTATATACTCCTTGTCCAGGTCTTTCTTTATGAACTTCTTTTATTACCATGGCACTTTTGTAAAAGCAAGGACAAAATGAATAGGATTCTAACTATTCCTTATCTCAGGAGTTTATCTGGACCACATCAGTTTTCATGACTGATGAAAGTCTCCATCTTTCCATTCCAATCTAGTATTGAATACAAGGTTATATTAATCAATTATAATATTGGTCTATAATTGTTATCACCTTTGATTCTTGTGGTCTGCGACAGGTATTGAATCTTCTTTTTCATAACCATGGTAGACATCCAGTTAATGCTAAAAGTCCAGTTTGCATTTGATTGTTCTTATGGTCCTAACGAGGTATGAAAAGTATTTCTGATTTGTGTTCGTCTGATGTCTTTTAGACAATTAGACTGGGGTTATGGGTGTTTGCCAAATTATCATATGGAGCGAGGTACATGGTATCCATAGTACTATCAGTGATAATGCTCAACTCCACCATCAGGTTTCTTCACTTGATAGTTAACATTTACTCTTGTGTTGTCCTTTGACACTAAATGCCAGTATATAGCCGTGTGCACAAAGGTGCAAAACTACCTTCTGATCCACTTGTTTCTGCACAGTGGCTTGCTGCTCTTGCAGGATGAGAATAGTAAAGGGAATTCTATTCAAAATGTAGGGCAACTCTTTGTCATGTTAATTTCATTTTTCCCCTGAAATCTCTTTGGCTCATAAACCATTCCCCTACATATTGCCAGATGGTGCTAAGCCTTTTCCTAGTTATTTTCTGCCTTATCTTTTTAAATGCACTTGTGTGTGATACTAATGATATAGTTTTATAATTTGAGCATTCTGTTGGGTCATATTTATTTGGAATGGGCACACATATGGATGTTTTATCAATTCCTTGAGTCTTATTTTTGGCTAACACTTTCAATGTAGTTTCCTTCAGCATCATTGGTTCTTGATCACAAGCTACCTATTGAAATGGTAGACTATCAAAACTTTATTTTTGGTACAGAGACTCTATTATTCTCTCCATCTTCTCTTGATGCTTCCTGCATCATTTGATATTGTGTCTATGGATTCTTTCAAAATTACAATTCGAGGCTTGAATTTTTTCTAGAGTTCTTTCAGTTTCAAATATGCTGAGTGTGTTTTTCCCTTTGGGTTTTCTAGTTCTAGGTCCTTGCACATTTTGTTGTAATATCTGGCTTGGTCTTCCCCAGCTACCGCTGGACACTTTCTATTCAGCTCTTTGGCTTCATCCTTTAGTTACTCGACAATTAAGTGCAAGATTCAGTCTCTTTTGACCTCCACTTTTATCTTTTCTTTCTTTCTTTCTTGTCTTTTGGTTGACCTTTGGCTTCCTTCATGAATGACGGTCTTGATGCTCTTCAGCAGCTCATCATCCTGTGTCTGTTACTGTGCAGTCCTGTGGTGGCTGATGTGCGCTAGAAGCCACGGAGCTGGTATTAGCAGTGCTCGCAGCACAGCCCAAAGCAAACAGATTTTCATGGAGCTTTCAGATGAAGAACAGACAGTGAAAAGGACTCAGCCCCCCAATTTACAGGAGGACATCATTTTGAACCGTGTGCACAGCTTCAAAACTTTTCAACTACTCAAAGTCCTGGCAAAGAAGGCAGAACTTTGGTCAGAGATACTGTTTGCAGGCAGTTGAAATGTGACAGAAGAGCTGATTTCTTGGGTGGGAGTTGACCATGATGACATGAGTCAAGTAATGAGTGTGTGAGTTGAGTCTTTCCGATCTTCATTTACTGATGGGACATGACTTGACTTAAAGAGAAACACCTGGATTTTTTTTCCTACTGTTTGGAACTTGAAATGTGCCACGTATGAATTTAGGAAAATTGGCAGTGGTCAAAATGCAATGGAACACATTATATTGTAGGCATTAATAATCTGAAATGGACTGGCATTGGCCATTTTGAAAATAATATAATTTCCTATATTGAGAATAACACAATCAAGAATAATGTAGTGGAATTCATTGTCAGAAAGGATCTTGCTGAATCCATCTTGAAGTATAGTATTATCTGTGATTGGGTTATATCTATCTGCCTTCAAGGAAACCCAATCAATATAGCTATTATTCAAATGTATGCACCAACCACAAAATCTAGTGATGAAGAAACTGAAGCATTCTACTGAAGACATGAGTCAGAAATTGATCAAATATACAATCAAGATGCATTAATAGATAGAAACAAAGAGGAAGGAACAGTAATTGGAAAATATGGACATGGCGATAGAATTGAAACCGGAGATCATATGATCGAATTTTGCACAACCAAGGGTTTGTTCATAGCAAATACCTTTTATCAACAATGCAAAAGGCAGCTATGCAAAAGACTTCCCCATAAGGAATACACAGAAATCAAATTGACTACATCTGTGGGAAGACAAGATGGAAAAGCTCAAAATCAGCAGCTAAAACCAGACCAGAAACTGAATGTGGAACAGACGATCTGTAAGTTCAGGATAAACTTGAAGGAAATGCAAAAATGTTCAGAAAGTCCAAAATACTATATTGAGTCTATCCCATCTGAATTTCAAGAACATATCAAGAACAGATTTGATGCACTGAACAATAACAACAATCTGATAAGTTGTATGTATAAACCATTGTTTATTTATGTATTCGCTTATTAAATGATACCTTGATTGTTCCCAGTTTCTAGTGTTTGTGAGTAAAGCTGCTTTAAATATTTATTGAAGAGGTTTTTTTTAATGTGTAAGAAAGAGCTTTATATCAGAAGTCATTATATATATAGATAAAACATCCCAGCCCAGTCCAACTGAAGGTCATAAGTCTGATACTAGTCTGAAGTCCCTCTTCAGACTCAAGCAATCACAAGCAATGATGCAGAATGTAGGAAGATCACAGGCTGGCGGGTGTTAAGTCTTGTGGATGCATCTGGAGGGCTTTGGCTGATCTCAGAGAGGCTCACCAGCAGAAAGGTGAAGGCAGAGAGGTTGGGGGGAGGTTCACAGGTCCCTCCTTTGCAGCACGCCTCTATTGCAGACATTTTATGGTCATAGATTAAATTCATTTAAATAATACCTAGGAATATAATTATCAGATCTTAGGACTACTCTGTGATTGGTTTTTAAACCTATACATATGCCAAGAAGCAGAGCAGAACAGAACAAGGGAATATTGTATGATGGAAGGCTTATTAACAACCTGTGATGTGTAGATAATACAACTTTGCCTGCTGAAAGTATGAAGGACTTGGAGCCCTTGTTGATTAATATCAAGGATTGCAGCCTTGTCTTAAAGAAATGAGAATTTCTTTAAGGTCCCCACACTGCACCAATAAATTACATCACGATACATGGAGAAAAGATTGAAGCTGTCAAGGATTTCATGTTGGTTGGATCAACAATCAATTTGATGGAAACAGCAGTCAAGAGACCAACGGGAGCATTGCAATGGGTAAATCTACTCAAGCCGTTTTTGATATTGAAAAGAAGTGATGCTCCATTGAGGACAAAAGTGTACCTGATCTAAGCCATGGTATTTCACTCTTACATGCATGTGAAAGTTGGACACTGAGTAAGGAAGAATGAAGAATTGATACATTTGTATTATGGTTCTGGCAAAGAATATTGAAAGTACCATGGGCTGACAAAAGAACAAACAAATCTATCTTGAAAACTATCTAGAAAGAGACTTAGAAGAGAGGATGACAAGGCTTCACTAACATTCTTTGTCTATGTTATAAAGAGACCAGTCCCCAGAAAAGGACATCATGCTTGAAAAAATAGACAGGTGGATTTTTCCCATTGAAATTTGGTTGTTTTATTATTATTGAGTTTTTTATAATCATTGTATATCCTAATTCTTTATACATGTATTCCATGTATTTTTCAAATAGTGTCCTTTGCTTGTGGCTTGAATTTTCATTTTCTTTACCATGGCATTTGCAAACTATTTTTTCCTTTTAATTTTAACCTTATCCAACTGATCCACTATTTTTATTTTGTTTTGTTTTCTTCCCCTTTCTTTCTTTTTTTTTTCTTCCCCCTTCATAGATAATATTTTTGGTACTACATATAAAGAAAATTCACCAAATTGAGATTCACCTAGTTTTTCTCTGATGTCAACTTTGAGATTTACATTGAGGTCTATGATACTGCACTGACAGTGCAGTAGTTTAGTATTTGGCTGTTAATTGAAAGTCAAATACTAAACCTTGAGTCCACTGGCTTGTTCCATCCACATGATAAAGATTTTGGTATTCTGTTTTCATGAAGATTATAGCTTTAAAAATATCCCGGAACACTTCTACTCTATCCTATAGACTTACTGTGAGTTGGCAACCACTTGAAGGCAACAGGTTTGTGGGTTTTTTGTTTTTTTTCTTTTTCAAAATATGATTCTCTGATTTGATGATTCATTTTGAGTTAATTTGGTATAAAATCTAAACACTTTACTAATCTGATTTTTCTTTTTGCATGTGTATATCCAGTTGCTTCATTGCCATTTGTTGAAAAGACAGTTCCTTCTGCATTAGATTGTATTTATTTGTTTGTCAAAATAAATAAATAAATCCCACTTGACTATGGGATGAAAGTCTATTTCCAAACTCTGTATCAGTCCCATTGATTGATTTGTGTATTAAATTGGCAGTACTCCATCTTGATCACTGTATTTTTATAGGTGGGCTTACACGTTGGGCTGCTAACTGCACCATCAGCAGTTGGAAACAACGAAGTGCCTACAGGAAGAAATGCAAACCTTTCTGCTCCCTTACACAGTTACTGTCTGGAAAACCTGCAGAAAGTTCTACTCTGTCCTACAGGGTGACTGCCACTAAAACAGCAGTGAGGTTTTGTGGTTGATGGCATTAATCAAACTTAAGCTTAACTTCCTATTTAATATTTTATCGGTTATGCTGCATCTTTTACTTTCCAGATAAACTTTATTGTTTGTCAATACCTACCAAATTCCATGCCATTACAAAGAAAGGGGACCTAAGAGAATGCCAATTGTGGAATAATATCATCAATATAACATACTAGTAAAATGTCAATGAAAATCATTCAATAATGATCGAAGCAATAAATGGACAGAGAGCTGCCAAAGATTCTGGACAGAATCAGAAGAAGACTTGGGCCAGGATTATCAGTGCTGAAATCGGATGGATCTTGTCTGAAAGCAGAGTGTGTCAAGCAGGTCTTTACTTCTACTATATGGAAGTGAGGGATGACTTGAAACACTTGTTTATGGAGATCAAGGATTGCAGCCTTCAGTATCGATTACAACTCATTGTAAGTAAAACCAAAGTCCTCACAAGGAGACCAATAGATGACATCATGATAAATGGAGAAAAGATTGAAGTA
Source organism: Echinops telfairi (assembly GCF_000313985.2). Classification (NCBI taxonomy): domain Eukaryota; kingdom Metazoa; phylum Chordata; class Mammalia; order Afrosoricida; family Tenrecidae; genus Echinops; species Echinops telfairi. Next base: position 39,126,467 of record NW_022111368.1, read on the forward strand.
GTCAAGGGTTATGTCTTGCTTGGATTCACAATCAATACTCTTGAAGGCAGCAGTCAAGAGATCAAACAACATACTACATTGAATAAATCTGCTGCACAAGATCTCTTAAAAGAGTTGAAAAGCAAGGATGTTGATGTTAATTGAAGGACTAAGGTACATCGGACCAAAGCCATAGTATTTAAAATCACCTTAAATGCATATGAAAGTTGGACTTTGAATAATGAAGTGAAAGGAAGAATTGATGCATTTGCAGTAGGTAGGTGTTGGCAAAGAATATTGCAAGTACCATGGATTGTCCTTGGAAATACAGCCAGAATGTTCCTTACAGGCGAGGATGGCATGGCTGCATCTAGCGTACTTTGGAAATGTTATCAGGAGAGACCAGTCCCACGAGAAGAACACCTCACCTGGGAAAGTGGAGGGACATAAAAAGAGGAAGGTGCTCCTAGACAAGAGTGAAGGACACAGTGGCCACAACCATGGGCTCAAATAAAAGAGCAAGTGTTAGGGTGTTCCGGGAGCAGGCAGTGCTTCCATCTGTTCTGCATGGGGTTGCTATGTGTGGAACCAAAGGAGGTCACCTAACAACAACAACAACATAGAATTATTTGTTAGAATTTAGAAGAAAACTGTACTAAATCTATAGATCATGTTGGAAAAAATTGATATCTTCCTATTTATGCAATGCAATTTCTATAAACTTAATTATATCATTTTTGTTTGTTTCTTTCATCAGAGGCTTATAATTTCCCTCATATAAATCCTGTATACTGTCTATATTAAATGATTTATATGGCTTCATTTATGTTTCCTTTTTCATCCTTTCTTCTTTCTTTTTTGTTTTGATTGCTTATGGTGCAAACGTAAAGATGTTTTTAGTTTGATTTTGGTATGTTTTTGGTGTCGTTTATTTGCTTCAAAATCCAATTCTTTATTTCTAGTACATACGAAAACAGTAAGCTTTCGCACATCACGCAGCATTGCTTTCATTGTTTATTTATTGCTGAAACTTTGGGTTTTTCTATGTATGCAGTCATATCTTCTGCCAAAATAACAGTTTTATTTCTTAATTTCCATCCTTTGTATATTTTATTTTTTTATTTATTTAACTTTTTGACTTTGCATAGGACTTCCAATACAATGTTGAACAGGATTTGTAAAAACAGATACTTTAATCTTGTCCCTCTTCTTAGGGGGCAAAGCATGTATGTTCTCACCTTAAGTATGATGTTAACCATGGTTTTCTTGAACCTGCTCTTTATCAGGTTGAAGTTTGTAATTTTACAGGCATTTTTGGTTTGTTTTCCACAAATATATATTGGGTATTCTTCAAATGTCCCTTTCTTAACCTATTAATATGATCACAGGCTTTTCAGTCTATTTTCAGTTGAATTATTAAAATACATTCCTTGATTTTCAAATATGAAGCCACCCTTGTAGAAATGGGTCATGAATGAGTAGTTGCCAAGATGAAGAGTGTGTGCAAGAGAGCTAAGGGTGGGTCTAAAGGTCAGTGACCAGCGGTGATACATTATTCTACAGTTTTGTGACATTCCCCCACCCCCTGCCAACCCCCTCACACAGGAGAAAGATTTTGTTTATTTTATTTATTTAATAAATTGTTTTATTGGGGCTCTTCCAGCTCTTATGACAATCCACACATCAATTGTATCAAGCACATTTGCACATAGGTTGTCATCATCATTTTCAAAACATTTTCTTTCTACTTCAGCTTCTCCCTTTTCCTCTCTCCTCCAACCTCCCACCCACCTGACCCCTTGATAAATTATAAATTATTATTATTTTCATATCTTACACTGTATGATGTTTCCCTTCACCCATGTTTCTGATGTTCATCCTCCATGGGGGTGGAGGGGTTATAGGTTGATTTTTGCAATCAGTTCCCCCTTTCTTCCCCTTCTCCTCACACCTCCCCCCCACCCTCATGGTATCACTACTCCCACTATTGTTCCTGAGGGCTTTATCTGTCCTGGATTCCATGTGTTGAGAGCTCTTACCTGTACCTGTGTACATGCTTTGGTCTAGCCGGATTTGTAAGGTAGAACTGAGGTCACGACAGTGTGGCGGAGGAAGCATTAAAGAACTAGAGGAATGATGTGTGTTTCATTGGTGCTATACTGCACCCTGACTGGCTCATACCTTCCTTGTGACCCTACTGTGAGGGGATGTCCAATTGTCTGCAACCTGGCATTCTGTGATGCTCACCTTCCCAACATGATTCCCAAAATGAGTGCATAAGCAAAGGTGGTGAAGAAAGCTGGTGGTGCCAGGCTATTAGAAGATAAAGCCTCTGGGGTCTTAAAGGCTTGAAGCTAAACAAGTGGCCATCTAGCAGGGAAGCAACAAAGCCCACATGGAAGAAGCACACCTGCTTATATGATCACGGGTATAGAGGTGTTGATGGGATCAGGTATCAGGCATCAGAAGACCCAAAACAAACAATCATATTGATGTAATAATGTGTGTGGGTGTGTGCGCACGTGTTCGAGTGGAGATCCAAAGCCCTTCCTTAGGCAATTTTGAGGCTCTTTTAAGAAATCTGACACTTTTCTAGGCACCAAATTATTGATCTTTATAATATTCTTAAAATGTTTAATAATCATATTTGATTTTATAGCAAAGACAATTCTGTTTGTAAAATGGTGACATATACACTGAACACTCAGAAAAATGGGTTATATTGAGAAGCAAATAATATACATGATAAGAGCTTTATCTTTTGCAGTTCTTTTCCCGATTCCTATCTTTCATCCAAGGAGCCATGGTGGTACAGTGGATTGAGCATTGGCTGCTGTGTTTGTCTGGGTGAACCAGAGAAATAAATATAGACATTCATATGTGTGTTAGAGAGAGTTTCATATCAATGAGTAACTGTATATTAAGAAAGCATCCCAGCCTACTCCAGAACAAGTCCATAAGTCTGATATTAGAACATAAGTCTGATACCAATTGTAAATTCATCTTCAGACTCATGCCACATATGCAATGACGCAGAATGCAGGAACATCACAGGTCAGTGGGTAGAAAATCTTGTGGATCTAGTGGTGGTGCAAGCATCTCAGCATTGGCATGGGTCTCCACATGGCTCTTCCAGCTCCAAAGCTCTGGCTCTATCAGAGTAGTTCCATGTGGTTTGTCAACAGAAATGTCTCACAGGGAGAGAGTGTGTGTCCCACCTCCAGGGAAGGAAGATGGGAGTTCCCAGAATCTTCAGGAGAAGGCCATGCACAACAGAGACCTCATTGGCTGTGAACTGATTGACAGGCTAGGCACCACCCCTTAACAGGTTGACACTAGTATCTGCCATAGCTGCTTACCCCAAGGTCAGTGGTTGAAACCAATCTGCAGGATAAAGATGAAGCTTTTTGCTCCCATAAAGGATTACCGCCTTGGAAATTCCAAGGAGCAGTTCTACTCTGTCCTCAGGGTTGCTATGAATCAGGATTAACACTGTGTCAGTGGGTTTGATCTTTTCAGCACAGTCTTTCCCCCACATAGCAATCCCTCTGTGCTGTGATTTCCTTAAAGCAAATATTGCTTTGTCATGGCTAAAATACACACATAAAACTGATGGTGAGTTTGGAAATGGTGACTGGCAGAGGTTTGCGATGGCATTGCATTAATCTACAGGTACAAGGTGCCTCACTTACATTAGCTAGTCAGATTATACAGATCAAGGGTGTATTACAGATATATATCAATGCAAATGATGATCAAGGACAATTTCCCAGACCTGAGCTATTTATCTTATTTGAGTAATTATTTTCTTTGTAGAGTCCTATGTTTTAGGACTCATTAGAGAACAAGGCCATTAATTATTCACTGATATGTTTTCTATATTCAACTAAAAGTACCTTGAGAATGGTAAATACATATAGCTCTTTTGTTGATGTTTATTACGATTCCTGGAAAAATAAAAATAATGGTTACTTTTAAAACATGCAATTCTTTACAAATAGGAGTAGGTTAAATATGTAATAACAAATTCTGAGTAATCTCAAATACTATTGCTCTTTCTAGAATCAATATTAGATGTCTTAAACATGTGTTTCTTCATTCCCTCAACAAGCTTAAGTATAGATATTTTTCCAAAAATCATAAAAGATAAATAAATATATGGTCGTGGATTTTCAGTAAATTTATAATTTGACCAAATGAAATATCTTACAATAATTAGCAGTAAAAAAAACATTCATTTTTAAAGATCATTTTGTCAGGGGATTTAACAGTACAGACATCAACTGTATCAAGCATATTTGTACATATGCTGCCATCATTATTTTCTAAACATAGTACAAAACTATTGATTATGTGATTGTTCATATATGCATGGTCATAACACAATCATAATTATATTTACAATATTTAATTGAATGACATAATTCTGATATTTTATGAAATAAAGTAAAAATTTTTAAGTCATTTTATTGGGGACTCATGCAACTCATCACAATCCATGCATACATCAATTGTGTCAAGCACATTTGTACATTCGTTACCCTCATCATTCTCAAAGCATTTGCTATCCACTTAAGCCCTTGGTATCAGCTCCTCATTTTCCCCCCACCCTCCCCGCTCTCCCCTCCTTTATGAACCCTTGATAATATATAAATTCCTATTTGGTCATATCTTACACTGTCCGATGTCTCCCTTCACCCACTTTTCTGTTGTCCATCCCCAATAAAGTAAAATTTTATAAAAAATAAACCATAATTTGAATTTGTTTAAAGAACAGTTGATATGCATTTTAAATAGGAACTATGTATTTTCTCTGAAAAATGGAATTAAAATTTTTATTTTCTCTCTGATATATACATATACATATATATATTTGATTCTATTACGTTATTGTCACTAGCAAAAAACAAAAGAAGCGGGGCGGGGGAATGAGAGTGAGATAGGGCATCTTATTTATTTCCCTTTAAGGAATTACTGTAAAACATGGGAATGATATACTTTCATATTTCTTACCATTTTTTGGTGCTGTTTAATCAATTAGTAGCTGTCACATCAATTCTGACTTATGTTGACTGCATGTCAGAGTAGAACTGTGCTTTCATAGGGTTTCCTATGGCTCATTTTTCAAATATTAGCCATAGGCACGTCTTGGTGGATTCAACTTTACAACTTAATTCTTAATTTATTTTGTAATAGCCTAGTCAATTAACCATTTGCACCACTCAAAGATTTCTTTTTTAATACAGAATTGTAGTTCTAGTCTCTAATTTTATCATGGCCATAATAGACAGATAACAAGAACACATTATTGCGGAGCCCAGGTGGGCTCCTGGTGACCTAGAGGGTTACCCACGGGGTTGCACATTTCAGGGTGGGCAGTTTTCACACACCACTCGTCCATGGTGGAAGCTGAGGTTCTCTGCTCTCATACTTATTTATAGTCTCATGTTCTCAAGGGGCAGGTCTACTCTCTCTGTAGGGTTACTGTTATTTGAAATAGTCCTGATATCGATAAGCTCTCTTTTGTTTTAAATGATTATCTTTAAGGCTCATATAAAATGACAAAGGTTGAAACAACTAATTAATTTAGTTAATTTTATTTATTGACTTGTTAGATAGTTATTTACATGTAGAGCAATAGGCAATAAGTTTATTGGCCGACAAGCAGAACTATAGATATGTAGATAAAATAAAAGATGCCAGAATTCTTCCCAGTTCTTTCTCATCAGATTTAATAACTGTGCTGTACTATAGGCTGCTATTTGATTCCCATTTTTCCAGTATTTTAAAATGTGATTGTCTTTTTTCCTATTCTCCTATAATATAACAATTGTTGAAATGTGGGCCCCAAAATGATTGTCCAGCGTAGCTTCTGGGTGACCAAATAAGAATAACAGCACTCTAGCCATTCTAACGGAGGGAACTGTATAGTTAGGAGTATGCCATTGAAGACATGCCTACATGAAAGTTTACGTTGATTCCCTTGAGCAGCAGAGGATTGTGTTGTAATGTCGGAGCCTAGGGTGCATACTTATTGTTTTATGAACCGAGTGAAGATCATTCAGTTTTCCTTTCTGCCAAGCTAATTAATGTAAACTGGACACATGGATACTCTGCACTAACCAGCTAAAGATCGATAATACACTTAATAAGTGAAATTTGGAATATATTTGATGGTATTGAAATACCAAATATAGCGGAGATGCAACCCAAAGCCCAAGACCAACTGAATCCGGCTCCCCGCCTGTGGAGCCCCAAGGGTCCAG
>NW_022111368.1:39133747-39135616 GCF_000313985.2 Echinops telfairi
ATAAAATGTTAAAAAAGAAAAAAAAAATAGAAAGAACCAAAAAACAAACACACACACACACACACAAAAGAATTGTATGAGCCTCCAATAAAATTAAAAAAAAAAAAAAAAGAAATACCAAATATAGGATTGGAGGGCAGGAAACCTTTCAAAAAGAATCTGAGAAAGCAACAGAGGAAGAAAATGAATTTGAAATTTGTTGTGTTGTTCTAAATTGAATTTAATACAAATTTAGTAAGTTTGAGCCCAGTATTGACTACAATTAAAGAAGGATCATTATAGAATTGTCTCCGTTTTCAAAAGCTGTTCTAGAAATCTAGATGTATCACCTTCCAAGTCTTTTTCCCCCTCCTTTAAAATTTTTATTTATTTTTTTCTCTTAATATTTTTTTAATCAAATCACTTTTAAAGTCATTTTATTGGGGCTCATACACCTTTTATCACAATCCACACATACATCAATTGTGTAAAGCACATTTATACATTCATTGCCCTCATCACTTTCAAAACACTCACTTTCCACTTAGGCTCCTGGGATCAGCTCCTCATTTTTCTTTTTTTTTCCCCCCAGCCCTTCCTGCTCCCCTCTCCCTCATGAACCCTTGATAATTTATAAGTTATTATTTTATCATATCTCACACTGCCTGACTGTCTCCTTTCACTCACTTTTCTGTTGTACATCCCACAGGGAGGAGGTTATATGTAGATCCTTGTAATCGGTTCCCCCTTTCTACCCCCGCTTCTCTCCTCCCTCCCAGAATCACCACTCTCACCACTGGTCCTGAAGGGTTCATCTGTCCTGGATTCCCTGTGTTTCCAGTTCCTATCTGCACCATTGTGCATCCTCTGGTCTAACCAGGTTTGTAAGGTAGAATTGGGATCATGATAGTGGGTAGGGGGGAAAGCGTTTAAGAACTAGAGGAAAGTTGTGAGTTTCATCAATGGTACACTGCACCTTAAGTGACTCATCTCCTCCCCACTACCCCTCTGCAAGGGATGTTCAGTTTTCAACAGATGGGCATTGGGTCCCCATCCTGCACTCCCCCTCATTCACAATGATATGGTTTTTTGTTCTTTGGTGCTTGATACCTGGTCCCTTTGACACCTCGTGATCACACATGCTGGTGTGCTTCCTCCTATGTGGGCTTTATTGCTTCCAAGATAGTGGCTGCCTGTTTATCTTCAAGCCTTTAAGACCCCAAATGTTATATCTCTCGATAGCTAGGCACCATCAGGCACTTCACCACACTTACTTATGCACACATTTTTTTCAGCGTTTATATGGGGAAGGTGAACACACAATGATGGTTTTTGTTCTTTGGTGTCTGCTACCTGATCTCTTCAACACCTCGTGATCACCCAGGCTGGTGTACTTCTCCCCTGTGGGCTTTGTTGCTTCTGAGCTAGGTGGTCATTTGTTTACCTTCAAGCCTTTAAGACCCCAGATGCTGTATTTTTTGATAGCTGGGCACCATCAGCTTTCTTCACCACACTTGCTTATGCACATGTTTGTCTTCAGCGATCGTGTTGGGTAGGTGGGTATCATAGAATGACCATTTAGTTGAGCAAAGTGTTCTTGTATTGAGGGAATATGTGAGTGGAGGCCCAATGTTCATCTACTACCCTACTATTAAACCTCTAAATATATGCACAAAGATCTATTTCCCCCATAATCATAAATATATTTACATATGTACATGCCTGTATTTAGGCCTCTGTATGCCCTTTGCCTCCTACTTCTTTCCTCTAATTCCTTTTGCTTTCCTCTTGTCCCACTACCATGCTCAGCCTTCATTTGGGTTTTAGTAATTCCTCTTGGTTACATTACCCTTGATCAGTCTCCCCACAAGTGTCCCCCACCCCCCCACC
>NW_022111368.1:39136405-39139841 GCF_000313985.2 Echinops telfairi
CCCTTCACCCACATTTCTGTTGTTCATCCCCCTGGGAGGGGGTGGGGGTTATACATCAATCATTGTGATCACTCACCATTTTTCCCCTTCTCCCCCCACCTTGCTGCTACCCACATGTTATTGCTACCATTACTGTTCCTGAGGGGTTTATCTGTCCTGGATTCCATGTGTTGAGAGCTCTCATCTGTACCAGTGTACATGCTCTGGTCTAGCTGATTTGTAAGGAGAACTGGGGTCATTATAGTGGGGGGAGGAAGCGCTAAAGAACTAGAGGAATATTGTGTGTTTCATCGGTGCTGTACTACAAGTTGAAACTAATTATCTTCCTCCAGAATAAACCTTAGAAAAATGAAATAAAATTAGTGGCTCTACGGTAAATTTTATCTTAATATCAATATCTCTTGTTTTTTTCAGTTATTAAAAATCATATCATTTCCATTGAAAAGCCAATGATATAACCCTTTTCCCTTTTAATACTATTATTTATTGGAATTCATGTTTCTGTTAGCTACTTATACTATTTTGAAATCAATCAACTTTCCTCTGATTCTTTTAAATTTAAAAAGTTTTCAGTGTGAAGTTAACCAAACTAAAACTAAATCCACTGCTAATAAGTTTATTCTGACTCTTTGCAAGCCCTCCGAGGTTTTCTGAGGCGCTCTGGTGGTGTAGTGGGTACACATTCGGCTGAGATCCACATGGATGCAGTTAAAACCACAAGTACTTCCCCAGGGAAATACATGGCTTTCTACTCTCTTAAACAGTTACCCACAGTGGGTGGCTATGAGTCAGCATTCGCCCAAAGGTAGTGAGTATGGTGTTTGAGAGAGAGACAGAGAACAGAGAGAGAGATGTTTAGATAGCAGCATCCTCCTATCTAGTTTGCATTAAGAGAATATAAATAAGAGACAAGTTACCATATAAATCATAAGTATTAAAGGTTTGTTATGATCAACTAGAGGAAGATAGGTTAGAGTGAAGTGAGTTGAAGTGAGAAGGTCTGAAAGTCACGGAGCCCTTCCTAGATCTGGAGAAGCTGCACGCACTAGACTGGCTCCTTTTGCCTTTCTCATTCTCCTTCAGAGGACTCATGAGACGCAAATTCAGAATCGAGTTATCTTTCCTCTCACCTAGTTTAAAGTATCATATATGGATTATTAGGGTCTGTTTATCCTTGAAGAAAATAAAATAAAATGTTTTTGCTAAAGATTGTTAATATTATCCACAAAGAGAAATCAGAGAAGGTGTTGTTTTGTATTAAAGTAGCAAATCTCAGTAACTTAACAAGCAAGAACAAATGACTTAAGTGGCAATTAAAAGCAAAATAATTATGACATGCTTTAGAGAAAACAAAAGTGGATTTAGCCAAACCTGTTTTAATTCTGGTTTTTGGTAAATTTAGAGAAGGTATCTAAAATCTCATTTGTGTTTCAACATGAATGAAGTTGAAAGTATAAGTTCCAAATTTCCACCTCTTTCATGTAAGTTCTAAAACCATTTGCAAGAATGGAAATGTTTATAATGGGAATGATGAACATGGTAAAAGTAGTGAATTTGAGACTACTAACTCAAGAATCTACTCCTAATCTGATCCAAAATTTAAAATAGGAAAGCTAAATAAATTACAGGAATTTCAAATGCAGTTTGAATTATAAAATCATTTATTAACTATATCATATCAACCCTAACGATTCTTGCTAGTTAGAAAATCTGAAACATTTCCTGGAATCAGTCTTTTCTTAAATTCTCATTATTATCTTTTTTTCTCATCCTAGTATACTTACATCTAGTCCATGGGTACAAACGGGTTTTAAAAATAAAATTAAAAGCTAAGGGAATTATTATACGAAGTTTTGGAAGATAGATAGAAAACTCAACCTAGTGCCTCTCAGTCAGTTCTGACTCCTTGGGACCCAATGGAACAGCAGAGAAGGCTCCCAAGGGATTCTGAGACTACATTTTCACACGAGCAGAGAGTTTCAACTTTTCCCTGAGAGCACCCCTTTGTTTGCAAGTGTCAACCTTGTGGATCAACAATACTCTGCCACTAGGGCTCCTACACACACACACACACACACACACACACACACACACACACACACGTTTATGCCCGAGGGAACTTGAAAGTGTCTTTGAAAAAGTGAATTAAGGGGGAACGGAAGGACAATTTTCATTCTCTTTTAATTACTTTCCCCAAAAGTTCTTGTAGTCCCCTAGAGGATAAGTTCAAAAGTACTGCTAGCAGCGTACCAGTTCACACATTCACGTGTTTATTCCCATCAACATATTTTTAAACATGTCTTTGGGACCAGTGAACAGCTTCAGGTAAGTTCTTTTTGTCACACACTTAGGCTGGCTGTTAGGTGCCATCCGATCCATTTCGGCCCACAGTGACCCTGTGCTCCATGGAAGGAAACGCTGTCCGATGATGCTTCCCCCGGCCCACAAGCGTTCCTGTGTGTGGACCTATCTTTACAGCCACCATGTGAACCCACCCCTTCGCTGCCCCCCTGCTTTACAAAGCATGGTCTGCTTCTCCAGGGTCTGGTATCTCCTGACAGAATGTCCAAAATATGGCAAAGAAGGCTGGCCATTTTGGCCTCAGTCTAAGGAGTCCTCTGGCTGTACGTCTTCCAAGACAAATTAGCTTGCCCTTTTGGCTGCCTGTTGTGCTTTCCGTATTCTTCCCCAGAACCATAATTCAAATGAATCAATTCTTCTTTGGTTTCTGTATTCAATGTTCAGGTTTCATACGCTTGGACGAGGCAACTGAAAATACAGCAGCCGGGGTCTGGCTACCTTAGTCCTCACAGTAACATTATAGCTTTTCAGCATCTTAAATAGGTCTTGTTAATGTACTTTATAAAGAAACCAAGGAAAGAAAGAAAGTACCAACCCAAACAGTGAGTTCTGAAGTGATCTGTGACCTCACCAAGGAGTAGCCACTCTCTGGGACACGGTGGCACATCCACTGTGACTTTCTGAGACTAAATCTTACCCGAGTAGAAAGCCACATGTTTATCCCACAGAGTGACCGGTGGTTTTGAATCGCTGACTTTGCCATTAGCAGCCCAACCTATAACCACTAGGAACCAGGACAGTTACACGTACAGCAAAGAATTCAGAAGGTTAGGGTAACTGCATTTACACAGTCCAAAGTGTCCATCTGGATGGATTTTCTTAAAAGTTAAAGGACAAAAAACGCTAATTACGAAGAAATTCTGGTAAAATTATAAGATGCATTCATGAGAAAATGGTCAGGAAGGTTTCATTTTTATTCATCATGGCAACAGACGTGACAAACATGTAAAAATTAGCAAAATCCTTTTCCTCCCAGCTCTTTCCCCTATTTCCCTTGATTCTCCTCCTGTTCCACTATCATGCTCAGTCCCCACCAGGATTTTAGCACTTCCACTTTGTTACATTCCCCTTGATC
>NW_022111368.1:39141613-39175305 GCF_000313985.2 Echinops telfairi
GCAAGATATGACAAAATAACAATTTATAAACTATCAAGGGCACATGAGGAGGGGAGCGGGGAGGGAGGGGGAAAGTGAGGACCTAATGCCAGGGGTTTAAGGGGAGAGGAAATGTTTTGAGAATGATGAGGGCAATGAATGTATAAATGTGATTTGCACAATTGATGTGTGTATGAATTGTGATGAGTTGTATGAGCCCCTAATAAAATGATTTAAAAAATTAGCAAAACAAACACTTAAACACAAACACTTAAGAATAAGTAATAAAAAAATATTGCTACTAGGTTTCCAATCAGTAAATTCCTAGTAAAAATTGTTTAACAATGTCTTTGCTCTCAGTGACTGGCCCCCAACAAGTTTTATAGTGATAACCTTGTCTTGTCTCCATAGGATGATTTTAAAAAAATGTTTTTTTGTGTGTTTTCTTTTAAGGTGCAATAAAAACAATGGCTTCTTTGAGCAACTGATGGATTCCGTTAAATTCGGGCAGAGTGGCCAGCTCTCAGAGTATGGTGACTGGTTTCATTATTCCCAAGGGGCACTCTTGATACCGTTTCTCAAATGACATAGAATAGTCAGAGGGACTTATTGTCCAGAAATTTTCAGAAAATGGAGAAATAATTTGATGAGAAAAAGGTCAGGGAAGTTGCATGGAATATTGTATTTGACATCAAAACAATTCACCTGTTCATTCTAAGAAGGTAGCAAGGACGGTCTTATAAGAATGTCCTCGGGTAATCTCACTGCATCCATTCTGCAGTCCTGACCTTGCACTTCACACTTTACACTTCTTTTCTTCCCAAATCCCCAAAGACTCTTGAGAAAAAGCAAGATTTGCATACTTTTTTGTTGCCAAAATGACTATTTGGCTGTGGTTCAAATCAAAGAGTGCAGAACACTCTTTGATTTAGAGTTAGAGAGATGAAAATACAATCGGAAATGTATAGACATAGATGGAGGATGTGCCAAGAAACAGAAGCTTAACATTTTTCTGTATTAGATTAAGTAATGTTTCTGTGATTTAGTGAGTATACATTTGTCATTATCCTTGTGTACATACATGCATGCACACATGCTCACACACTTTTGTATTAGGGGGACCAGGAAGATGGAGTAGGACTTACTAATAATTATTTCAACCAATAAAGTCTTTCAAAGGAAAATGCCATTTGAAATGCCTTTGATTTGTAATCCTGAGGCTAATATGTTTTCACAATAACAATGATTGGCTATCATTTGTGTCTGCAGTGTATACAAGAAGACCTGTGTTTTGTGAGGTCATTGGAGTCAAAGCACAACATTAGCCAAATACGTCAGTTGGAAATGGACCCTACAGCCAAAGAATAATCAATTTCTTCTTAGAATATAGAGAAGTACCCCATTATCCCCTAATCCCTGTATTTAGAGGGGTTAATATTCTGGCACCTTTCCTGTAGTTGGCCTGAATGATATTTATCCAGAAGGGATAATTCCTTTAAGTGAGCATTGTACAATATGATCTTACATCGAAAAGGTAACAGCAATTTCATGGAAAATTGCTTTCCAAAATACACAGAGAGCCAACATTAATATATCACAAGTGCACAAATTACCTAAGTTGAACCCAATTGCTTTTTAGATACATTTGAAAAGAGGCATTTGTTTGCTTGCGCTTTTAAATGTTCTATTAAATTAGCTGACAACGAAACAAATATCATCATCAGCTCCCAGGGGATGCCAGAAGCACCAGTAAGAATTTTGGAGGATTGTTTCCATTTGCATAAGAAGAGGAGTAGAAAAAAAATCACCTTTTGTTCCCATGAAGAAACTTGAAGATAGAAAGAGTCCGATGAAAGAGTACCGTCTATAAAAAGTTGATTTGCAGCCTTCGGTCAATTCTCACTTTTAGGTGTTATGGTGTCCCGAACCATCAACTACTGCTGTAGTTGTGGAGTTCAGCGCTGCTAAACTAGAATAATAAATGAAATTGGCCATATTTTTGGGAGTTCATATATGCTGACAGTTATCTAGGAGGAGGTGGTCTTCCAAGAGTAAGATGTTCAAAAGCCTATTCACCTGTCCTTGAAGACAGTCTGCTACAATATTATCACAGAGAGCATTTCAGTTCAAGATTGGTATTGAAATGCCCTTTTTTACCATGAATACAATGTTATTCCTCTTGATCGTTTCCTTTCCAGCCAGGTAAATCAGATTTTTTGATTGAACATGGTCAATACCAGTATATTTCAACTCACGAATTCCTGGAATATCAAATTTTATGTGTTCCATTTTACTTTTTACTACTTCCATTTTGCCCAGATTTGCACTCCATACATTCCAATCCTGATTATTAATCAATGTTTGCAGCCGTTTCTCATTCTGAATAGTGCCTCCGTGGCAAATGAAGATCCTGCAAGCTTTACTTCCACAGGCTTGACTTAGTCCTTGTCATTCTGATCGAATCTCCTTTGAGAAGGCAGCTCTTCTTCAGTCATGTTTCGAGTGCCTTCGGACCTGAGAGGATCATCTTCTGGTTTAAATGAGGTTTCCAGAATCTGACAGTATTTCAATACTGTTCATCAGGCCTTCTGCAGCTAATTCCTCAGAGGGGGGCAGGCTACACCTTCTCTGTAATTTGTTCTTGGTCTGGAAGCTTTTTGAAAGCCTATTTACTTTGGCTAACTTTGCTGGCATTTGAAATACCAGTGACATAGTTTCCCAGCAACACACAGGCAACCCAAATACGACAAGCTGACAGACACGTGGCAGATGGCAGATGTATCTTGACTGAAAGAAGAGAATATCAGGAAGATGTTTGTGTTTTATTGACTATAAAACTATGGGCCATGACGAACTCTGGGCAGCTTTGAGAAGAATGGGAATCCCAGAATGCTACATTGTGCTCATGAGGAAATTGTATATAGTCTATGGTCGGTTGTGCAAATAGAAAAAGGGCAGATCATGTGGTTTAAAATTGGGAAAGGTGTGCGTAATACATTCTCTCACCATACTTATTCAATCTTTATGCTGAACAAATGATGACTGAAGTTGGACTCTATGAAGAAGAATGAAGCACCAGGATTGGATGAAGCCGTATTAACAACCTGAGATATGCAGATGACATGACCTTGCTTGCTGAAAGTGAGGAAGACTTCAAGCACTTACTGATTAAGACCAAGGACTACAGCCAGAAGTGTGGATTTGCAATTCAATGTAAGGAAAACAAAACTCCTCACAACGGGACCAGTGGAGAACATCTTGATGAACTGAGAAAAGATGGAAGTCACCAAAAATTCCACCTTGCATGGAGTCACAGCCAAAGTCGTGGAAGCCGCAGCCAAGGCATCCAATGGCACACTGCATTGGGAAAATCTGCTGCACGAGGCCCTTTAAAGATTTCCAAACCCACCCTGTTACGCTGATGACTAAGATGCACCTGACCCATACCATGGTAATTTCAGTTTCCTCATAGGAATTTGAAAGTTGGACATGGAATACAGAAGACAAAAGAAAAATTGATGCACTTGAATTATAGTGCTGGCAAAGAATATTGAAAATACCATGAACTGCCAAAAGATCAAACAAATCTATCTGGGAAGTACAGCCAGAATACTCCTTAGAGGCAAGGATGGCGAGGCTTCATTTCAAGTTCTTTGGCCATCTGGTCAGGAGTCTCCAGTCTATGGAAAATGACATCATGTGTCGTAACTTATTGGGACAGTGAAAGATAGGAGAACCTTCCACATGATGTATTGACACAGAGGCTACCTTTTAGATTACTTTATCCTATCAGCTCAAAAATACAAGTCAAGCATAATAATTTTCAGTGTTAATATTATGGCCATACACAACATTTACAACTATACCTTGGTTATTTTACGTATGAAAATTGTTTTGATGCTGTGTTAGGTTTTATCCTTTAAAGACCCTAAAATAGCAATGGTTATATGTGCAGGTATATAGAAAGAGGTTTATACTGAGAAATGGTTCACACAGTCATAGAAATGGGTAAGTCTAGTCTAGTTGAAGCCCATAGGTCGGAAGTAAGCGAGAGACTTTTCCTGATTCATACAGCTGCAGGGCCTGATAAACCAAGGAGGAGGACCATATGCGTGTGGATGCAGCGTTGAATGAATTCAAGTTGGCAGTCCAAAGACGGTTCTAGGATTGGTGGAGAATATGCTGTAGATCCAGAGTCAGCAGACATGAAGCTTTCCCACAGATTCTGCTTCAAAGGGGGCACATCACACACCGAGGAGTCTCTCTTCCATCGCAGCAAGGCTGTGACCTCAGGCAAAGGGCTTGCTTCACTTCAGCACAACCGTTGGCTGTTTCCAGAGCTGATTGCATTGTGTCACATCCCATCATGGGGGTGACCGCCAAATTGCTCAGAATCCTGACTCTCACGGATGTAGTGAAACACATTTTTTTTCTTCAAGTTTATTATCGTTCTCCACTCAGCAGAGCTGCCAGATACCTTCCATGTAGCAACATTAGTGGGGCCCACGTGGCCAGAGTCATAAGCCCAAATCGCTCCTGAAATGTAGTACACTTCTGACACAACCAGCCTTCGAGGCCCGCAGGGAGATAAACAGTCATGTCTAGTGAACATCTGTCCCCCAAAGGGGTTATACCTGACCACACCTGAGTGTTTTACACTCAAACATAGCAGGTGGAGAGAGTAGGGAGAAGAGGCAAAGACCTGGTGGTCTGTGAGAGAGCCCTCAGTTCAACCCCCACATCCTGAACTCGCTGCTCTCACGCGCTACCCTGTAGCACAGGGTAGACCTACCCCGGAGTTTCTGAGAGGTGACTCGTGACGTGACGTGAGTTCAAAGCCTACCTGTCTCCCTTGAGCAGCTGGTGTTTTCAAAATGCTGGCCTTGCAGTTAGCAACCCCACATGCCCCTCCTCTGTCCCTGGGCCACCTGTGGAACTGTACTCCCTGCCAGCAAGTCACTGTGAACTCACTGCACCCCTCTGGGATTTTCAAAACTGTTGACTAGAGTAGAAAGCCCAGTCTTTCTCCTGTAGAGCTGCTTGTGGTTTCCAACTGCCGACGATGCAGACTGCAGCCCAATGCCTAACCACTGCACCACCAATGCTGTTTTTTAATGAAGTTGTAACATTTCCTAACTACTTCTAAGTATGTGACTAAAAAGATATATAATATCAAGCATGTTAGTAGCTTTAGAAATAATTCTTGTCCTTGCAGAGATTGTAATTCTTTATCGACATAGAAGGCCTGTTTTTGGTTTTTCCCTTTGGAATGTTGGAATTTTTGAACCAGTGACCTTCCATGTAGCAGCCTAACTGGTGATCACCATGCCACCAGGGCAATCTGAAAGGGGAGTACAGGAAGAACGCCAGGGACCGCTGAAGATGCGGGAAAGGAAAGCCAAATGCGATCAGGCTGACTTCCTTTGGAATGCTTTTCCAAATGCCCTGTGTTCATTGGAAATAACCACACTACAATACTGCCCACACAGCAGACCAGGGCTAACGTCACTGTCACCAAGTCAAGTTAGATTTATAGCAACCCTATAGGACTGTGTAGAATGGCGCATGTGGATTCCGGAGGCTGTACATTTTTAAGGGAATAGAAAGTCTTGCCTTTCTCCCACAGTTATAGTTAGTAGCCAAACCCTTAACTCCCGGTGCCACTAGGACTCCTCTAGACCAGGGATCAAAGCCAAGGTCTCATGGTCATCCCATCTCTTCTGAATCATAGTGCGCCTGTAAGACACAGTGAACCTTCTCCTTGAGCTTTCGGAGGCTGTAATCTTTATGAGAAAAGAAAGCCTCGTCTTTCCGCCTGGAGGGGCTAGTGGATCCCAGCGGCTGTCCTTGCAGTCAGCAGCCCCTCTCATAAACCTCTACACCACCAGGGCTCAGACAAAGGATAGATAGTAAGAAATTTGTTTCCCTGTGCAAACTGCAGGCTCCCACAGCTGCAGGTAGACAGGGAGAGAAAAAATTCATAGACAGCCTTGAACCATGTAGGGTCTCAAATTCAAAAGTAGTAGTTTCCACTTGATGAATGATCTCTCACACATCGACATGGAAACTATAATGGTTACTAGAAACAGCTTACTGGCACCTCCCTTCAAGTTGCATAGAAGTAATTTTTCATAATTGCCATACATAGAATGGGTCTGCTTAAAATGCAACAGTTAGAAGTTAAATTGCCAAATTAATTAAAAAACTTGCAAGATTTTTGAACATCTCCAAAAATGATATGCAGGTAGAAATAAGCATATGGAAAGATTCTCAGATGTCATATACCATAAAGTACCAAACCAAAGCATGGGGTTTATGTTAGTCAATTCTGATTCATGGTGTCTCAATGTGAATCACAGTAGAACTGCACTTCATAAGTATTCTTTTTCTTTTGAGAACTTATAGTGAACAATGGGATCAAAGTTTACGAATCTAATCAGTGTTGCATCCAACAATTAATACACATCTTGTATGGGGTCATTGATTGCAATCAGCACTGTGGAGCTATCCCTCCCATTCTTCCTGTTTTCCCGTTTCCATTGCTCCTTTTAGGCCTTTCTTACTAATACATTTTTTCCCATGGGCAACGGAAGATGCTTTAATCTCCAATCATTTACTGTTTCATGAAGTGCGACTGTCACTCCTAATGCCGTTCACCTTAAAGAACTGCATATTCATGGCCAGGCTTGATGTTCACCCTCAGGAAGACATCACTGAAGATATGAGTGCTACAGCAAAGTGTGGTGAAGAAACCAGATGGTGTCTGGCTAGCATAAGCAATAGCACCTGGGGTTTCAATGTTTGATTTATGACAAGCAGCTATCTAAGTGAGCTGTCAACTAAGTCCACATGGAAGAAGCACACCAGCCAATGTGAATCTAATATTATAAATAGTATAGTCCAAGTCCAAAGGAGGAAATGGTATCAGAGCTTGAATTGTGAGCACCTGGTTTCCAGAAAGCTATGGATTATAGTGAAAGTCCAAAATCCATATGCAGGGTCCACACATGGATTAAGCCTTTGAAGAATTCCCTCATCATAGATG
Source organism: Echinops telfairi (assembly GCF_000313985.2). Classification (NCBI taxonomy): domain Eukaryota; kingdom Metazoa; phylum Chordata; class Mammalia; order Afrosoricida; family Tenrecidae; genus Echinops; species Echinops telfairi. The sequence continues at coordinate 39,148,638 of NW_022111368.1, forward strand.
GTGAGGGGAATCACCTTATTATCAGATAGAGACATTGTACATTTGATTACAGCAGATGTAGTTAGGTTAAAATACACTATCATTTGATTTCCCTCATGACCCATTTTAAAGTTTCATTAAAAAAGAAAAATCAAAGGGAAATTATACATGGATTGTCTCAAGTGAATTCCATCTGACTATAGACTAGGGATGTGAATAGTCTTGTTATCATGCAGAATGCAGTAGAAAGTGGATTTTTGCAAATGCAGTTAGGTTAAAATTTATCACCTTTTCATTTGGTCTCTCTTTTGATCCATTGTAAATTTGTTCTAGTTTTTAATATGTTCTTCTTTCTTTGGGTTGAGGTTTTTTAAATGTTTTACTTTGTTATCACTGTTAGTTTTTATTTATTCTTTTAAAATTCTTTTCTGTATATGAAATCTAGGATAAGTAAATCTATAGAGACAACTGGATTAATGGTTCTTTGGGGGTATGGAAGTGAGGGTTGTAGGGAAATGGGGAGCAAATAAAAATGTGTTCAAGAACAAATGAACTATTGAATTGTATGATATATAAATTATACCAATCAAAGAGTTTTGAAAAGTCTGTCTATTGTTTGGCTAAAACCTGAACCATGGAGATAAGTTCTGTTCTAGACGTGAAGGCTAACTAAGAGCCGTACATAGTCTCGGAGGTTCCGCCAGTCTCTATCGAATCAACAAGCCTGGTCTTTTCTATGCTGTGGGGTTTTTGTTCCACATGTCCAACTCTATTCAGGTTCTTCTAATATGATCCCTTTCAGAGTGGTCAGTAGTGATAGTTAGACCCCACCTACGCTGGTCTAAGGCTCATGAAGGTGAATAAGGTTTTTGTGATGCATTAGCTCTTCTACCTAATTTTTCCACATGCCTTTGATTTTCTTCACGCTGATTCAGTAAACACCGGAATGGGTGACTGCTCACAATCTTATAATATACCACTTGCTACTCACTAAATCAGAGAATATGGCATTATCTTTGTGGAAAATATTGTGCCAATTGACCTTGAAGTTTCCTAAGACACACAAGCCCAGTGACATTACGCTGGGAAGTTGAGGAGGGCTTGGGCTGCTGTGGACCATCATCTGTGATTGATCAGGCTATGCAGGAGAGGGCACTGGCTTTCATCCAAGGAGTGAAGCTGTGGAAATAGTAGGTGTGGTTGGAATATAAAGGCACAGATGCGACCACGTAGCAGGTAGTATAAATAAGCGAATGAATGAATGAGACAATAGAAAGTAAAAGCACAGCTGTAAGATAAAATGATAAATAAATTAAAGGAAAGGGGGAAAAAGCATGAGAAGAACAAAACAAACAACATTGAAAATAAGAAATAAGGAAAAGAAAAGGAAAACAAAAAATATGGGGAAAATGAAAACAGAGAATGAACAACAACAAAAAACCCCAACTGTAATTGGTTCCCCCTTTCTCCCCCCACCATCCCCTTACCTTCCTGGTATTGCTACTCTCATTATTGGCCCCGAGGGTACCAATTTATCTGTCCTGGATTCCTCGTGTTTCCAGCTCTTATCTGTACTCATGTGCATGCTCTGGTCTGGTAGGATTTATAAGGTAGAATTGGAGTCATGATAGTGTGGGGAGGAAGCATTAAAGAATGAGAGGAAAGCTGTATGTTTCATTAGTGCTATACTGAAATCCCTCGCAAGGGGATGGACAACAGAAAAGATGAAGAGAGATATCTGTCAGTGTAAGACATGAAAAAAATATACAATTTACCAGAAGTTCACGAGGGTGGGAGATTGGGGGAGGGAGGGAAAAAACAAGGAGCCGATACCAAGGGCTCAAGTAGAAAGAAAATGTTTTGAAAACGATGATGGCAACATATGTACAAATGTGCTTGACAAAATGGATGTATGTATGAATTTTGATAAGAGCTGTATGAGCCCCCAATAAAATGATTTAGAAAAATATAAAAACTATCTGGTGGTAAGAACAAAATGGGTAAAGAAAAAAAAGAATAACCAAAAATAAAAGCAATGGAAAAACATGCGTAGGGAAAAATGAAAAAATAAATTTTAAAAGGAGAATACAGCTTTCTGGAGTGGGGTTTCTATCAACCAAGGGAGTCTGGAGGAATTGAAAGCCTTGCCCAGTTGTGAACCGCTGCTACAAAGTAGCCGGGGCAGGATTCCTGGGCCTGGAAAGAATCCATGCCAGTCTAGGGAATACTATGGACAGAACACCTGTCTCACACTGCATCATCTAATGGCCTAAGCAGGAGAACAGCATACACTTCTAAATACAAGAGTTAGTTGTACCTGTAACCCCATCAAGTGGGGTTTGCTTCCATTATCAAGTGGAGCAGGTGATGTGTCCCACTGTTGAGTGGTTGATGGCGGGGAATGCACACAGTTTTGGTCACAGAGAGGGTGTGGGAAGGAAGGGAAGACAATCCCTCACATATTGGTCCGCTAACTACAGGTCTGGACTTTGAAACCACCAGCTGCTCCATGGAAGAAATAAACTGATTCTGTAAATAGTTACAATCTCAGCAATGCTCAGGGGTGGTTCTACCCAGACCTGCAGAGTTGCTGTGAATTAGAATTAACTTGATGGCAATGATTTTGGTTTTCGAGTAGCCAGTTAAGTCATATGCACATTTGTCAAGTCCTGGGCAAGCAGAGTTGATGATCAGGTTGTTTCTCTGAAACCTTGCAGGCAAGAATTCAAAGTGGCTGTAGTTTGTCAGGCCACCCTGAACAACTCACTCTTCATTTGGGTTCTCATTTTCAATTTTCATTCCATTTCTTCGTCTAGGCAAGATTTGAGCCCCTTTGTGATCTTCCTTGGAAACCAAGAGTTCCAGAATTACCATTCATGTCTGTTTCATTTGGTTTCTTGTATGCTTGTTGTAGACGGTTTTATAGCCTGTCCTTTAATTTCACTATCTGCAGCAATGCCCTTACCTGGTGGTCAGTGGCTGCATAGTCAGAGGTAAATCACCAAGCTTTTCTCCCAAAGTGCCTTGGGTAGATTTGCGTAACTAATTTCTCAGTTAGCAGTTGTGAGGTCAGCTGTTTACTCCATTCAGGGAGTCCCATTTAAAACTGGGAATTACAAATTAAAACGATGTGGATATTAGCCAAAGCTTAAAACACAGACAACACCAAAATCTGGGGACCATGTGGAACAAGAGGAATTCTCATACATTGCTAGTTGGAATGCAAAATGGTATGGCTACTTTGGAAGGTACCCAAGTAGTTTCCTGAAAAGCTAAACCTACCTTACCATGCAATTCTTCAATTGTCTTCACAAGTGCTTATTCAACTGACTTGAAGCCCAAGTACACCAGCACCCTGTTTGTAGCACTCATAATTGCCAAAATCTGCAAGCAGTGAACTATTTTATCCAACAAAAATGAAAATATGCAATGTAATTCTATTTGGTGATTTATAAAAAGTGACCGATCTATTGATTCTATAAGAATTAGGGTTCCCACAACAATGAGTACACATGAAATGCAATTGTCTAAGTGAAACAAGCCAGTCTAAAGGTTTATCTATGGTTTCATTTATTTCATATAATGGGAAAGAAATGCTAAAGAGAAAGAAACAAAAAAGTAATATTTTCATAGAATTTGAGAAGAGTGATATGGGTTAATAGGTGAAATGGAGAAATTTTTAGGGCAATGATACAATTGTGGATGGTACTATCATGGTAGTTACATGAGAGCCTGCATTTGTAAAACTCTATAGCAAAGCACAAAGAAAGAAACTTAAATGTATTTAAATTAAAAATAAAAGGGATGGAATGGAGATTATTGTGACAAAATAACTGAATGATAAATAAATGACAGCATTCATGTGTTGAAACAAAAAGTGATGAGTTTGCAAGATCTGGTTAGTTAGCCATAGCCCATTTTGTGATGTATTATAAATTCTAGGCTGTGCATATCATCCAATTTTGGAGGGAGTGTGTTATTATGTAAAGAATTAATGTGTGATTTACTCTGAATCTCCAGCTTATTAAAGGGTATGACTCAAGTCATCTCCCTTTCTTTCCTTAGAAAAATCTACTTCTCTATCAGAGCCTTTCCTTTGTGAGCTCTGCTTCTTAACTTAATTTTGGCTGAAGGAGACTAGTATTAATTCTACTGAAATAAATCATTACAACACCTAGTAACTTTGCAAGCCAGTGAGTCTAAAAGACTAAAGGCCAAAGGAACTATGCATAAGCACTGGCAGATAATGGGCACTGCAACCCATTCACACCCAGGTTATGGGCTATTAATTCTATAATCACTACACTAACAATTCTATAATCACTATAATCACAAACACAGGAATTGCAAAAATAAATAAATCAATTATGGTAAGAGCAGATGATGGTTGGAGTCAAATATCTTAAGATTGGAGTGGAAGGATAGAGATAGACAAAGGATAGAGACGAGAATGAATCGTGTACTACTGGATTAGTGTGATAAATTGACACAAAAACAGAAACAATTCTAGACAAGTACATCATGAGTTAGCATGCACATGTATTTCCAGGCTCTATTCACTAAAGAACCAAGAAGCAATGGCCTCTCCATAGCTACAAACTAAAACAACATTTTGAAAAGGTTAAATTCAATTATTGAATACAAAGTACAAATTCCCTTTATAGAAATGGCCAATTCTAGGGCCCAGGGAGGAGACATACAAAATGAACTTGGAGCATTTTATAGTACAACAAAGCAAGGAGATGCTGGAAAAGAAAATGATGAGAGTATGTCAAAGGTATAGAGTACAAAATGGGCAAACCCATAACTGAAAAACATCCAAAGTCAAAGTGAAATTATCTAAGTGACAGAAGAAATAACCTCTTTTTGTTATAACCCAAATTGTAAAATAAATACTCTGAGTCCATAAATTAATAAATATTAGAGAATAGGTAAATCACCCATCTATAAGAATTAAAAATAATGTACTTAGATACTTCCCTTCAAGGTGTAGCACAGCTCTCACCCATTAAGTAAGGACTGTATACAGTGACTTTCTTTGAAAGTATACAGTATGAAAAAGGTGAATCACTTTTCAGTAACCTGTGCAAAAACTGCCTCAATCAAGCATTCAAGATAAACCTCATCAGTGAGAAGTCTTATTGACTACAGGTACTCTTGATATGATGTAATGAGGAAGCAATTGTAACTTTGCAAGAACCCATCCGAGAAGTATTCAGTAAATGTAAATTGAGAGACAATCGGCAAAATAACCTGACCGCTATCTGAAACTGTCAGAATCAGAATCCATAAAAGTTGGAGCAATTGCCACAGTCAAGAAAGGTCTAAGGGTTCATAAGAAGTAAAATGTCATGAAGTATTCTAAATGCCACCACGTATATACTGCACTGTAATGGCTGTGTGTTGCTATAATGCTGGAATTATGCTTATCAATATTTCAATAACAGCAGAGTAACACATAATTAACAGGTTTGAGTAGAATTTACAAAATAAAACAGACTAGGAAGAAATCCTTAGAGATTTACTCTTCGTAATTAGCTAATGAAAACCTTATGAATCTCAAGAGAACATTTTCCATCTCCATTGATTTACATATCATCAAGAGGGGCTAATTGCTAGACAAGGACATCATGTTTGGTGAAATACAGAATCATGAGGACAAGAGAGACCTTTGTTAAACAAACAGTTACAATAGCTACCATTCTAGACTAGCCTGTGCTGGAGCATCTGAGGATGACACTGGGCCAGGCAGCATCTCCCCAGGAGTCTGAGTCAAGTTCACAGCAGCCAACTCCACGCTATCCTGAAAGATATCTTGCACTAGAAAAAGACATTTGGTAAAAGTCAAAGGATATGATCTGTAGTTAATAGTAAGTAGTTCATGGACTGTAACAACTCTACCACATATTAATGTAATATGTTAACAATAAATGAAGTGGGGGTGAGGTACAGCAGAACCTCCACTAAAATTTTGATGACTCTTCTGTACATCAAATGAGGCTTATATTTAGTACTAAAAATCCAAAGTTAGAAATAATTTCCTTAAAAAAACAGCCAGAATCAAGCTTTGGTCACTATTTATTGTTTGAATTTATATGTCTCTTCCTTCACTTTGGGAACAATGATAGGTTTTCATCACCTAATCATTAGTGGCCGTCAACTGCTAGATGGCATGGAGTAGGTATGGACTTATGGGGATCCCATGCACAGCCTCATCCAGCAACACCCTCACTATCATTCTTATGTTAAAACTCATTTTCACAGTTATGTTTTCAATCCATCCTCTTGGTACTTTTGTTCTTTTCCTGACCTTCTACTTAGCCAAGTCTGATGACTTTCTCCCTCCGGAAGACAGGAAATGTCACCATTCTCATAGCAAACGGGTATTCGGGCTGTACTTCTCCCAAGACTGATTTGTTCGGCCTGCAGTCCATGGGATATTGATTTAAAAAAATAACACCCTAATTCAAACATATGTATCCATTATCTGTCAGACTTCCTTATCCAAAGTCCAGCTATCTGTGTGCATGTGAATTTGAAGAAAATATAATCCATTTGCTGATGACAGACCTGACTTTCTCAGGTTAATTTACTTAAAACCAGAGTGGCGAAAAGTTGAATCTCCTTTTGGATATAATTCACAAGGGTATGGGGCTACCACTGATTATTTTATAAAGATGCACGATGTTTTTAAAAAGAAAGTGTATTACAACTAGAGGAGGAATGATGAATTGCCAGTTCTTATAATGTATCTTCCTTCAAAAGGATGTGCAATCAGAAATAAATTCCTCTTAGATGAAAAGGGGATAAAAAGTGTTCATGCTGTTACAATTCATTCTGTCCTCTTATTTTTACCTATTTCATAGGTATATACTTTTATGTGTTATTTTTATCATTTTAGAGCTTATGAGAGTTACAAAATATACTACACTTATATATTCATTTATGTATGTGTATTGTATATATGTACTCTTTCCCTTGTTGCTTACTAAAAGATGGTGTGATATATGCACTGTTGTGTTTATGACACTTTTGGTGATACCTCTGGAGCTCCATGAAAAGTAGGTTTGTTAATTTCTATTGCCACTATCTTTCTTTTAGGTGTAATATACATCAGCTACTTCTTGTCTGCTTTTTCAGCATATATTTCAAGTATTTTTCCCTTCTCAGTCTGCTGCTGACTCTCTTCTGATACTTTGAGCTCAAAATTCTGGATAGAAAATATTTGCTTAATTTAAGAAGTCACCATAATTTCAAAATGGATTGGCACTGTGACTGCAAAAATGAACTCCAACAACAACAACAAATGTAGGGACAGTGCAAAACCAACCATATGAAAGCAGTATGGTTTTTCCTTAAGAAAAAAAACAATCATCCAGAGATGGTCCCTGAGTCTTGAGGTTTTCTTATCAGAGGAGGCAGTGAGTGTTACTAAATATTGCTTGGTCAACCTTTGTACATATCATAAATATCTCTCACTACTGTTACTTTTCAATTGAAAGAAAGGACACAGAAGTTTCGGAATGGATCATTCCAGCTTTAGAAATTCATCTCTGTTTCTCCCTTTTCTGAGAAAGATTTTCAAACCACAAAAGGATACTAGATTCCCATTCCTTAAAGAGATTCAAGGATTATCATGTTTCCTTGGCTTTCTCCTCCATGTGGTATATTGTTCAAAGTTTAAAGCTTAACTCAAAAGCCAGAACTTTCATACAATTTTCCCTCATCTTTTAAAATTCTCATTATCTCCTCACTGGCAAATTCAACATTGTCTATATTTATTTCTATTTTCCATACATTGGTAATTTTTAGTCAGGAAATAATAAGAGATGGAATGAGAAGAATAGATAAATGGTTAATTCGATCCTGTGACTTTCTGAGGGTTTTTTTTCCTTCAAAGAACTGCTGACCCCTTGCTTCTTTCTCTGATGCTAACATCAAGACACACAGGAAATAAACTTGCTAAGAATAAGCCCATGATGATTTTCTTACTCTTTTCATGGACATTATTTCCCAAAGCAATCATAAACATAGAATGAAGAGGAACAAAAATTGCCCTTGTCCTGACTAGTTTATCAGGGCCATCTATCAATTGCAGGTAAGCTCTCCTTGTCTATATTATTTTTCAGGAGGTTTGAAATTAAGAGTAAGAAGAAGTGGAAAAATGAGTTAATAACGTGCATGGGAAAAACACTAATTTCTTTTTTGTTTATTTGTTTCCCAATGTGCAAAAGAGACAGCTCTTTATGTAAATAAGCCACAAGAAACAATTCTATTCAGGAATGACACCCATTTAGAAATGACTACAGTTTCACAGTTCCACATTGAGAGCCAATTTTCAGTTCACTTTGCAGTTACTGGCCACAAAATTGTTTCATTTCTCAAGAAACTAAGTAAGTAAATAAATAAAAAAATTTCCATGTCTTTAGCTGTGTAGCCTACAAATATGGTATCTGTGAGTATTTTAAGATTTCTAGTGATAGACCCAGGTTTACAATTTCAAAGAAAAATTAGAGGATGGATTAGAAATGAAGCAATTGAACTTTTAAGGACATAATCTAGTTATTTCTCTCTGGTTAACACATTTTGAATCCATAAAACCAGCCCAAACAATTATTGCTCAATGTATCAAGGAAATAATTGAAAATATGTAAGTTGATATGTTGTAATGAGTTTATTCATTTGTACTGAGCCTAATCAATGCATTTTTTCAATGCATATCCTCCACCAATTTATTATGGAAGGCTTCAGTGTTGTTTAGGTGCTGACTATGCTTCAGTAGAGCATCTAAGTGTAACCGACTAGGAATAGAGACTTGATAATTTACTTCCAAAAGGTAGCTGTGATAGTTAGATTTATTGTGCCTACTAGGCCAGTAGGAACATGTGGGTTGACTTTCATCAAGTTTTAGCTTGATTGGAGGGTGACCAAGATAAATGAAGCTAACCAGCATCCCATGTCTCTCTTGCTCCCTGGTGATCAGACCAGTGTGCTGCTGATTTATATAGTTCTCGTCCTCAACCTGTGTGCTACACTACCTGTGGGCCAAGCCAACCCATGGATCATGTCGTTAGATTGAGGCTCCTGTGAGACCCGCTTTTCCAGCTGCTGATGTGTACATTGCTTGAACTTGAGGCTGGTGGATTCTGTTGCCATGCTTGAGTTCACTAACCCACCCAGGCCTGCTTCGCTGAGCTCTCAAGTTACTGACTGTAGCTGACTTACCCCTGCTGTCTGCTGCCTGCCTTGCCTGAGGGAAGACTCCTCTGTCTGCTTTCTTGACCTTGGTCCCGGCAGAATGACTTCCAGTATATTAACTATTCCACAAAAGTGAGTGGAACTGAGTCCTCTGTACTGCTGTGTGGGCTAACTAGCCATTATAGTCCTTCTCAATGTATAAATCTATCATATATATATGACACACACACAGTCATAAGTGTGCCTGTTTTGTTTCTCTAGAGAACCCTGCCTAACAGAGTAGCCAATCAATATTCTATGAATAATAACAATCCAGTGCACCACTGATCATAGTGATGGGTTAAGATCATACAGAGTTTTGCTCTCTTGTGCATGGGGCCACCATGAGATGAGGTTGACTGGATGCCAGCTAAAAAGTATAACAATTTTTTATATAAACACTATTGAAGGGTAGACATTTGGAGAGAGATAATATGATGTTGATTGAAATTAGGATATACATTTAAAAGCTGAAAGTAAACATAAACATAATACTGTGTTAGGCCAGGCTTACTAGAGAAACAAATTCTGAGACACTCATATATATATGTACAAGAAAGAGCTTTATATCAAGAAGTAATTATATATTGAGAAAACACCCCACCCTAGTTCAAGTCAAGTCTATCAGTCCAAAACTAGTTCATAAGTCCCTCTTCGGACTCATGCAACCACATGCAATGATGCAAATTGCAGGAAGATCACAGGTTGATGGGTGCAAAGTTCTGTGCATCCAATGGCCTTGGTAGCATCACAGAGACCTGGCAGCAACGAGGGCCATCAGCAGAAAGGTGAAGGCGCAGAGAGAAGGGAGGTTCCCAGGGCATTCATGAAAAGACCACACCCACAAAAATGCACCATAAGGTTGTGACCTGATTCACAGGTTGGATACGACCACTACCCTTTTATAAATCTTCAAGTTGACATGAAATTATGTAATTACCATAAATACAAGCAACTAGAAATCTCGATAATGCTGATACACGTTTTCAAAGCATGAACACAGACACATATATATGAGAGAGAGACAGTAAAGATGAGAGAAGGAAACAAGAATGATAAAGTCCCACTCCTAATTTGTCTACAAGGACAAAAAATAATTTACTTTTACCAACGTCTGCATCACAGGTAAGAAAAAACCCAAAATACCATATAAATGTATAAATGAGGATGAGGGAACATATATTAGGTGGCAGGACTGGAAATGAAAGGAAATCCCAGCAGTAGCCATAAATTCCACTTCAATCCAGATCAGATTGAATATTTACTAAATTTGGATGAAGAGTTTACAAATGAGGTTGTGTTTCTAGAAAAGCTGTTAGTAAATAATTAATTTTCCTGTTGATGAGAAAGAATGGACGACCTTAATTGGACTTTGTTTGTCTCGTTCTTTGATAAATGTAAACAAAACATCTGCTTCCTAAATGCTCTATAATTTTGCAGGGATCAATATCAATTTAGCACTGCTATGCTTTACTCAAATCTCAAATAGGTAAAAAATGCTGAATTTTCTTGTTAGTATACACAGAATACATATTTTGAGGCCAAAACAGGTGTGATTCCAAAATTAATTTTTCTAGGGAGCAGTTACTGCAAAAATAATTATTTACTGCTTTATGCAAATATTACTATGCTTGGCCCAAATCTCCTGTGACTCCCATACCAGGTCCTTTGTTGTGCCCGTTAATTAAATACTATGAATTGGCTAGGGATTGACAACTACAGTTCTTTCTGAAGGATTGATTGGAGCCTTGGGTTGACTGGAGCCATTTCATGGAGCAATACCCGGAAGGTGCCAGTCCTAATTTCTGGGATGCTAATGTCAATGATTGATGGAGAAAACACTAATATATATTGTCCATTCAACCCTTTGAATCTGGATGAGAAAGGTGACATGGTGTGATTTATGTTGCAGAATGCCTTATAAGATCTAGTTGAGCCAGGACTTCCTTTCAGATCAAAATCCCATGGAAATCCATCCCTGTCTATATCTTGAATCATCTTTTCAGTCCCTTGCTTGATTATCCTGAAATCATTCATTGACTGAAAACATTTCCTCACTAAACATATTCCTTCACATATCCTGCCTCCATAAATCCTTATCTCAAATTTTGGTTCTAGAAACCCAATCTATTTGTTTAACAAAATATGTGCATATCACTTGTTGTTGTCATTAAGTTCCATTGATTTAGATCTGAAGGCTATGCACTGATCCTGCACTCTCCTCACAATTGATGCTGAGCCAATTGATGCAGCACTGTGTCAACCCATCTCCTTAAAGGCCTTCCTCTTTCTTGCTGCCCTTCTAGTTTAGCAAGCTTGATCTCCTTCACCAGGGACAGGTCTCTCCTGACAATAAGGCCAAAGTATGTAATCAGAGTCTAGCTATCCTTGCCGCTAATAAGCACTCTGGCCAGACGTCTCCCAAGTCACATTTGTTTGTCCTTTTAGAAATGCACTGTACTTTCAACAATCTTCACCAGCATCACAAATCAAATATATCAATTCTTCGTCAGTCTTCCCTATTCAGTGTCCACCTTTCAGATGCACATCAGGCCGTTGAAAATGCCATGGCTTGGGTCAGGCACACCTTAGTTTTCAAAGTAACAATCATGCTTTTCAATATTCTAGGTCTTGTGCGACAGATTTACCCAATGTTATGTCTTATTTGATGTCTTGACTGCTGATTTGATGAGCATTGATTGTGAATGCAAGCAAGATGAAATCCTCGAAAATATCACGATTTTCTCAATTTTTTAATATAACCCATTAATCTAGTTGTGAGAATTTCAATCTTCTTTACATTGAGTTGTAATCTATATTAAAGGATGCAATCCTTGATTTTCATCAGCAAGATTCCTCAAATTCAAGTTCAGCTGGAACTTCTTCCTTCAGCATCTTTGGCTGTTGCTACTAGCCTACCCTTGAAACGATGGACTGTGGACCAGTTATTTTGGGTATAGTGACTCTCTCAATTCTGTCAATCTTCATTTGATGCTTCCTGCATCATTAAATATTTTGCCCATAAAATCTTTCAATATTGTAACTCAAGTCTTGATTTTTTTTCTTGAGGTCTTTCAGTTTAAGAGAATGTTGAGAATTTTCTTCCTTTCAGATTTTCTAACTCCAAGACTTCACATATTTCATCAAAATATTTGGCTTTGCCCTCTCAAGCTGCCATTTAAGTTTTTCTCTTCAGCTCACTGAGTTCATCCTTCCTTCCATTTGTTTTAGCTACTCTATGACCAAGTGAAAGTTCCCGAGTCTCTTCTGATATCCACTTTAATCTTTTCTTTCTTTCCTGTCTTTGGAATGGCAGTTGCTTTCTTTATGATCAATGGTCTTAATGTCTTCCCACAGCTCATCAGGTCTTTTGTCACTGGTATTCAATGCAAAATCAAACAGTAAAACCAAAAAAACCTGTTCTTTAGATGTACTTGAAATTTAGATGGGATAGACTCAAGGTCATATTTTGACTCCAGGGCTTGTTTTAATTGTCTTTAGCTTCAGCTTGAAATTACATCCGAACAATTGGTGGTCTCTTCCATAGTCAGTCCATGGTCTGATTTTAATTGGTAATGTTGAACTTCTTTGTGGCCTCTTCCGATAGATGTAGTCAATTAGACTTCAGTGAATTCCATCTGCAGAAGTCCAAGAGTATAGTCACCACTCATGTTGTTGACAAATTATATTTGCTATGAACAAGACATAGGACTTGTAAAATTCTATTATGCAATCTCCAGCATCATGTCTATCACTGAGACAATATTTTCCAACAACTATCCTTTACTCTGTTTCCAACTTTTCCATTCCAATAGTAAATAATTATCAATGCATTGTGATTTCATGTTTGATCAATTTCAGACTGAATATGTTAGTAGAATTCTTCAACTTATTTATTAACTTTTGTGTTAGGTGTATAAATTTGAATATTTATATTGATTGAATTTCCTTGAACGCAGATAGATATAATCATATCACAGACAGCATTGAACTTCAAGATAGATCTCAAAAAGTCCTTTATGACAATGAATGCAATGCTATTCCTCTTGATTTCATCATTCCAGGAAGAGTAAATTATATGGTTTTTTGGATTCACAATGGCCAGTAGCAGCCCATTTCAGCTCAGTAGTACCTAGGGTACCAATCTTTATGTGTTCCATTTCATTTTTGAGGACTTCTATGTTTTCTAAATTCATACTTCATACATTGTAAGTTCCAATCATTATTAGATTTTTGTAGCTGTTTCTTCTCACCTTGATTTGTGCCTCATTCACAAATGAAGATCCAGAAGAGTCCAATCCCACAGGCTTCACTTTATTCATGCCACCATGATCCACTCAACTTTGAAAAAGCAGTTGCATTTAGTATGCTTACCAACTCAAGAAGCTTACCCTCCTGTAAGCCTCCAACAATATTTTGCTTCCATTCATTAGACTTCATTATGTAACAATGTTTCCATTCTCTGCTTAAGGTTGACAGGGAAATTCCTACAAAATGGGCAGCCAATTCCTTCTTTTAGTCTCTTTTTAGTCTGGTAACTCTGCTGCTGACAGTCAAGGGATGGTAAGCGATGAGGGAACATGAACTAGTGTATGTAGCCTTTGACGTTTTCAAAGACTACTGACTGAATTTGTATCTCTGTTGATAATTAGGAATTCATAACATTCTAGAATTCTTGTGCTACTCAATAATTCTGTCATTTTAAAGAACTGTAGGACCTATGGTTTTGTTTCATGCAAAATTCCATTGTCAAGACATATATAATCATAACCAAAATAATTTAGTGTTTGACTTTTCAGTGCTTTGAATATAGTAAGAGGTAGTCTCACAACCTTCAATTCTAATGAGAAGTCTAATTATATAGGAAATACATGCATATAGGAAAATCATATAAATGACCTTCCCTAATGAAATGAAATATGTAAGTACGTTCTTATATACTTGTCATTCATCTCACTCATTGTCATTAAGTTGATTTCAACTTACAATGCAGAGTAGAACTGGCCTTTTGGGTTCCCAAGGCTGTAAATCTCTACAGAAACACACCTCTCACCTTCCTCATGTGGTGTGGCAGGTAATTTCAAACTGTTGACCTTGAGGTTAGTGGTATAAAACATAACCCCGTCTACCACCAATGCTCCTTTACTGTATGTAGCAGGTTTGGTAAACTAAAACTATAATTGCTTTAAATGGTTCTCCAGCTACCATTTTTAAGTAGCTATTCTTTAAATACCATTTAAAGTGAAAAATTTTTGCAGGAATATTTCTTCTAATTGAGGAAGCAGGAAACTTTTCTTTAACTTACCTTCTCTGGGACTATTTATCCCAGCAGCGGACTTCTTGGCTTCATAATTCATTTTCAGTATTTGTTTGCTATTGTTGCAGCTAAGGATAGCTTAATCAGAAATAGTTTTATAATGAAAATTTGCAAAGCATCTGTGTCAATGAAAATAATGAAACCTTTTCCTTCTGGTCTTTGAAAATACAAGACAATGTGAACTAGTTCTCACATGGACATAATTTTAATAGATGCATTCACTTTGTTACTCAATTTTACTGATATTAAAAAATTTCTCCTTAGTATGCGATATAAAAATTACCAATTGTGTAAGGATTACTGTGGGAGTTCTCATTGAGGCTTTGACATTTGAATATTGTGTCTGTATAACAATAAGACACATACTGTATTTCTGTAACAACCTGTAGAGGGAAGAATGGAAGGAAGAAAAAAGGAAGAAAACTAGAAACTCAGAGACGGAAAATATTCCTTCATTGCTTTTAACAAATAAAACTGAAATATGTTCCCGGTGTCCTACAATTTTCCTGAGTTTTTTTGTTGTTATTTCCCATAGGAAAGCGTTCTCAAGATAGATGCAAAAGAAAAAACATGCTATGTTGGCTGCCATTTATATGCACGTGCACTGACATTCAATAAGAAAATATTATAAATCTCAATATGTGAGTTGCAAATATGAATTAAGCATCTACAGAGATATTAATTTTAAAATTTATTCCAGAGATTCCACCAATTATTATAATTTATCATTTTTATTTTAATTAACTACCCTGTAGATGTGAAACTTACTAAGGTATAACTTTGTTCTTATTGTAGTTCTTATTGTTTTATTATTCTCTGAGAGCTTGATTTTAAAAAATGTAGTTTTGATGTAGATAGGGGTAAAACGTATTTAAGGAGGAGATACTGTCCAGGAATGTGACTCATCATTACCTATGTGATACTCCTTAGGAATTAATAAGTTATAAAACTTCTGGAACATCATAGAAAAGAAGGAATATGATCTACCTCATGTCTGAATTCTTTATCCTATACATATAAAATCAAAAGAAGTGAGTAGGTAATGCTGCTTCCTAGGTTCAGGTTCTATTCAAAGTGTATATGAACTTATTATTTTTATTTTACTTCAATTAAATTATTTGTGTGTCTGTATTAGGCCAGGTTGACTGGAGAAACAAATCCAGAGACAACCATATATGCACATATGTAAGAGAGAGCTTTATATCAAGATATAATTATATAAGATCGAGCCTGTAAATGTGATACTAGACCAAAAAGCCCTCTTCAGACTCAGGCAGCCACATGCAATGATGCAGAATGCAGGAACATCGCTGGCCAGTGGGTGCAGCGTTCCATGGATCCAATGGCGGTGGCCTCATCACAGAGCTCCTGCAGGCCTCAGCCGGGGCTCTTTGCAGGAAGGTGAAGGCAGAGAGCCATTTATCTTTGTCACATCTACACTTTATTAAGTTGACACGAAATTATGTAACTACCACAGAGTCAAAGCCTATGGTAGATTTTTGTATGTGTTGTTTAATTGCACTACGCAAGCATTTATTTTCACATATTACAGAAAAATAAACTGAGTATCTAATAGGCATTAAAATAGGTCCAAGATTCCTTCTAGTAATTCACCTTTTAAGAATATCATCTGGAGAGGAAGAACATGTATTTTAGACTCCTTTTTGGAAGCAATAGATGTAAGAAAAATAGAACTCAGGAAGAGGGACCTCTTTTGGATCAAATGGAACATCTGGCTCCAACACAGGGTCCTGACAGAGGGGATGACATGAGCAGTCGGGTGGGCTAATCAAGTATGACAGGAGTTTGTTTTTATTTTGTATGATGTGGAAATATTCTAAAATATTGTAATACAAGATCGACATGATTGAAACATCACATTTTAATGTAATAAAGCATGGAAGAATGATTGCTGTTCTTTCTAGACAGAAATAGATTGATTGACCCTGTGTAAGCAGGCTATATAGGTGCCAGTTGCAGGGAATCCTGTTATGGGTAAAATACAGGAGTGCATATATGAAGCTCTACAACTTCCTACAGATCGTCTGCACCTTCTTAATAAATGTATTTTCTATAAATTAAATGCATCACATTAACTCAAAAATATTGTCTCCTTATAACAACAATTTAAACAATGTTTGTGAATATGAATGACAAAGTGACCCCATAAAATCAGAATTGAAATATGATTTATCTTTGACTGAGTCACCTCACTTTCTGCTGGTCTGTAGTTATCAACACTACTTTTCTCATCATGCCCCTCAATTTATTTCCATTTTCCATTTCTTTGACCATCAGCACAAATCAGCTAATCACTGTATTCTTTAAAATCGCATGACTTAGCATGTCTGTCTACTTGTTCATATGAGCATGCATTCTGCTCTCCTCCTGAGAACCTGTCTCTCTTTGCACATTCCCTCTGCCTGGTCAACATGGCACACAGGAAAATGGAAGTTAAATTTGAAATTTTTCAGACAATCTGATCCCAATGATAGACAATTATGAAATCTGATTACCAATTTTGAAGAAACACAAGAGACCCATGAAAATGCTATACACCTACTCATTCGGACATACACTCACACATATGGGATCCTATCAGCAATATCCAGACTCTGAGAAGAACTCCAGGATGAACAGCATCGTTTCTCTAACAGAACCATTACAGAGACTGGCAGGAATAATGAAAGAGAGTGTATGTGTGGGCGTGGGCCAGGAGAGACAGACTATCTCTGAGAACTGTATTCTATCATTTTTAACAGAGACTGAATTAATATAGGATTAATGGTATTGGGTATCAAGTTGAAGTATTTAAAATAAGAAATTAAAAATTGAATTAAGGTGTCTTTTGGAATCATCACTTTAGTCTGGTGTGGGAAATGCATGAGTATCTAGACCTAGGATTTTCAAACTTTTCCATGCTTCAGAATCAACAGGAAGACACTCTAATCCCTAGCTTCACTGTTTCTGATTGAATAGGCCTAGGATGAATCTAGAAATTCTACATTTCTGACAACTTCTTGGGTGGATGTTCCTACTGCAAGTACAGGGACCACAGTGACAATCACTTGTCACATGAAGCAACATGGAACATGATGGTGATTTTAAAAGCTTGGAGAGGAGTATATGGGCTTTGCTATATCATTCTTTCTACTTTTTTATGTGTTGGCTACTGCCCAGTTTTGGAAAAGTTGAGAAAATAAGCAAATCATATCTATACATCAGAATTCAGGAGACTGTTTAACTGAGAGAGAGACAGAAAGTAATTGGGGGAGGTTCAACAAAGGCATCTGGATGCACTGTGCTCTCCGTGTAAAGCTGGCGGATGACAATTGGTGCACCATCACCTGTGTAGTCTTTTACCAGTGTCTTTCAAAGGGAAACACTGAAGCATTCATCTTTATCATTTTATTCATGTACATAATATAAACATATATATATATACGTTTGAATTAAGGTGTTCTTTGGAATCATCACTTTAGTCTGGTGTGGGAAATGCATGAGTATCTAGATCAAGGATTTTCAAACTTTTCCATGCTTCAGAATCAACAGGAGGATTATATATATATATGTATATATATAAAATGTTTCTCTTTTGAGATTTAGTGCCTGTGGGAGGCATGGAGAAACAACAGATAACTGCAGAATATAATCCAAGTTTCCCTTAGCTTTATAGCTGACTAAATCTCAGAGCACTGTTTGGCATCTGATGCTAGCATGAGCATGAAGTGAACTTCCATGTTTATAAGCAATCATTAGCTTTAACAAATATGGCATCCAACTTGGCATTTCTCTTCTCCCTCTTACAGAAAATCATTTCAAAAGATTTGTTCATTGCACTTGTTTCTCAAAATCTCTTTCTCGCTCTCACTCTCACCTTGAATGTGCTCCATAGGCACTTTTAAGGAACTGCATGCAGCCAATTAAAAAATAGGTCTTCTAATTTGATCCATTAGCAGCGTATGAAATATTAATTTCTATGCATCATTCTTGGACTCTGTTTTATTCATCTGACTGTAGGGACATCACATTCCCTGGATTCTTCTGTTACCCTAAAGTTTATGCCATTTTGTGGTAATTTGCCATTTCTTCCCCATTTCTCCAATCTGTAACATGTGGCGTTCCCTGAGGTTTAAATTTGAAAACTTTTACTCTTTTATGCCTCTTCATTATCTTCTTGTGTGAAACAGGATTTCATGATTTTATGTTCCATATAAAATACAGATTACTCTAAAATGTATAATTCCATTGTTTATCTTTATTTTTAAGAGTGCTGAATATATATATATATATATATATTGTATATATGTATATATATATATATACAAAATCAACACTTTAACTCTGATGAAGATATTTTTAAAAAATACTTGGCGAAGGACATCTTCGGAGAGCTGCAAGAAACTCAAGCAAACTTTAGGATAGGCAGAATAAACAATATCATTACTGACCTCAGATGAAAGTTGAGAATTCCAGAAGATGTTAGTGTTTTCTCAGCTATTTATTGTGTTGTATTGACTATTCAAAGACAACGGACTTTGTAGATTGCAACCTACTATGAATAAGATCATGAAGAATAAGAATTCCAGATCACTGTGTTACGCTCATGTGAAGCCAGTCCACGGACCACTGGGCAGTCATTTGAATAATTGGGTCTTCCAAGATTTTACACCAGGACATTGGCGGGTCAGAGTTGTAAGCTTTCACCAAATGCATGCTGTCTGTGAGCCCAGCGGGTCATCTGAAAGATGGACGGCCTGAAGAATAGCCCGACATCTCAACCACCTGTCGTCGACCGATGACATGACATTGCTTACGAAAATCAAGCAGCCACCGCGGGATTTATGATTGAAGATCAAAACGACTGCCTCCAGTATGGATTATAATTCAAAGCAAAGACAACAAAATGCTCATGTGTGGACCCCTATGCAACATCATGATAAACAGAGAGCAGTTTGAAGCTGCAAAATGATTTCCTTTGTCTTGGATTTACCATCAATGCTGTCAGGAAATCAAATAACACTGTTCATTGGATAAACCTTTTGCAGAATATCTCGTTAAAGTGTTCAAAGAGCAAAGATGTCACTCTGAGAGCGAAAACATTTCTGACTTCAACCGTGGATCTCCCACGAGCTGTCTGCATTTGAAAGCTGGACCATGAATAAGGAGAACCAGAGAACAGTGGCCACATTTGAATTATATGTTGATGAAAGTGCCTGGGCTGCCCAGAAAACAAACAGTGTATCTTGAAGGGAGTGAAAGCACACTAATTCTTAAAAACCAGAACGGTGAAAGTTCATCTCATGTAATTTGGACATGTTATCCAGAAAAAAGACATCATGATTGACAAAACAGAGGACTAACACAAGAGTGGAGCACCCTTAATGAACTAGTGCCACACAATGCTGTAAAAATAGGCTCAAACACAATTGCGGAGAGAGTTGCGTTAAGTTAAAACAGACTTGAAAGCACCTTACCACAAAACAACAGCATGATAAACATTATTAGATATTGCAAATGTAATCCCAAATTCATCATAGGCAAAAGAAACTATACTTCAAAACCATCCATACGTTAACCCACAGCTTAGTAAATGTTATATCTATAATTCTTAAGTTCTCATGTCAGAAACATAATTTTATTATTGATTTTCTCTACTACCAAAATTTATAACCAATGCTATCAGAAAACTCTATTTTAATGTATAAGATATGTTTAGTAAAATCACTTTAGGCACTCAATTTTCATATCCAAGACAAGGAACTACATGATAATGAGGAAACTTCCTTCCCTAAACAGGAATAATACCAGATTCTTTAATTAAAAGCATTGTGATTTTCTATTGGTACTAAGTTGTTCGTGTGCTTTAGAGCTCATTTGCCAAAACCACCTATGATGATATGCAGCCAATTTGAACTATGAGACACGTAAAGGGTTTATGTACTCATTTTCAGAAGAGTTTATCATCTGAAATAAACTCAGGTGCACTCTCACCAAACAAAAACAAAACAGGTTTTATGAGGTGTTGTCACAAGAAAGATGTGCTGGTTCCAGGCTCCAAAATTTTCTCCACGTGTGAATTGAGCAGCCCTCTTTTCCTGTATGAACACTGACTTTGTAAGCATTTCTTATGAAGACAATTTCTTATCCCATCCTATGTAACAGGACCAGTCTTATCATTAGGCATGAGAGATGGTTAAGGAAACTGAACCACTTTACTTCACAGGGGTGGCTATGAAGCAACACTTTGGGGCATAATTCTGGCCTATTGTACTTCAACTATTGTTTTAAATATGCCCAGCCTTTTCTACTTCAAATAGGTTTTTTAAATGTGCCTGTTCTGTTCCTAATAACAGATAAGGTACTAAACTATTACCAACTTTTCCCTCTACAGTTCTAAGAATTTACTTACCAGTTTCTTCTTTTTTAATCTTCCCTGTATCAAATCCATCTATCCCTCAAACTACAGGAATCTTTTTAAAATGTTAAATAATTTATTATTCCTCTTTTAAAATCTCATAGTTTTTCCTTACTCTTAAATGGATATCTAAAAATTTATGTCATCAAAAACATTATTTTCCCTCGCCTACATATCCAATATGTCCTCAGTTATCCTTTCTCTCAGTTTTATTTTGAGTTCCAGAATTTGAACAATTGCAAGAGGTAGCAAAATGATTTACTGTTGCAGTGTTTCAATTTTCTATTGCTATATGATAAAATAAGGAGCCCTGGTTGCACTGTCTGGTAAGTACTGGACTATAAAGTACAAGGTCAGTAATTCAAAACCACCACCCACTCCAAAGAAGAAAGATGAAGCTATCTGTTCCCATAAAGATTTATAGCTGCAGAAATGGAATGTGGTACTGCTATGAGTCAGAATAATTCAGTGGTATTGAGTTGGGTTTTTATATAATAGCGCATCACAAAATTTAGTGGCATAGAACTACAATAATTTTATTATATATCAGGAATTTATCTGTCATGAATCTAGTCAGTGTTTGACAAGGTGATTTTTCTCTTCAACATGACATTAATTGGGGTCATTCAGTGTCTTTTGCCTGGTGATTCATTTGGTGTTTGAGATACAAGATGGCTTTATTCACATGACTGGTATCTTGACAGGAATGACTGACATGCACAGTTGGATTGATGCCTTTTTTCACTCCCTGTATTCTTTGGGCTCTGTTGATTGTGCTTTCCATTCAGGTACTTGATACTAATAAATTTGAACCCAACACTCTTAAAAAGCAAAAATAAAAACTGGCAAGTGGAAACTTCCAGTGTAATCAGATCTAAACCCCCACACTGCCTTCACCTCACTTGCTATATTTGATGGGTCAAATTGTAGTAGAAGACATCCATTTTACTAGAATTGTAGTAGAAGATGTTCAATTGTAGTAGAAGATATGTCCAATTGTAGTAGAAGATATTCAAGGATAGGAGATAAAGTCTCCTTTTTCATTGGAAAGAGGGTCAAAGAATTTGAGCCATTTTTCATCTGCCACATAAGACAATATGTTGTTATCACTAAGATGAGAAGACTCTCACTTTTTACCAATATAATGTCCTTCAAACTTCCCTCAAATGTCAACATCTTAGCCACAAGTTCTTGACATATTGATCATAAGATAAAATTTACTAATTCTTCTCAATATGACAAAATCTTATGTATTGACACCATATTTGTTGACACATCAAAATTAACTTTTATCTGTTACTTACATTATCAATAACTTTCATAATAAGTGCATTTGTCACACTAACAGGTAATCTCTATTGTTCATTGTTTTATCTATAGTGTACCTAATATTGTGTTTAAAGCAAAGTGTTGTTCTCACGTGCTGTTGAGACTACTACAACGCCTAGCAATCCTGTGGACAACAGAAAGGAAAATTGCCGAATCTTCAATTTTTTTTAATGTTTAAGATCATTAATTCAGATATCACATAAATTCATCCCATTGAGGACCATGCTCTGCTTCACTGACCCTCTCCCAAGCATGATGTTCTTTTCAGGGGCCTAGTCTCTGCTCATCACAAGTTCAACCTATGTGAGATGAAGTCTTGTCATTGTTGTTCATAAGGACATTTGGATATACTTCTTCCAAAATAGATATTTTGGTTCTGACAGGCCATGGAGTTTTCAATATTCTTTGTCAACACCAAAATTCATATGCATCCATTCTTCTCTGGTCTTCTTTATATTCATTGTTCCATTTTTGCATGCACATGATATGAATGAAAATGTCATGGCTGGGGTCAGGTGCCCCTTACTCTTTAAAGTGACATCTTTTCACTTTAAAACTTTAAAGACATTTTATGTAGCAAATTTTTCTAATGGAATCTATCATTTCACTGCCTGACTGCTGCTTTTTCCACAAGCAGTGATTGTAAAATGAAACCCAGGGCAGCTTCCACCTTGTCTCCATTTAACATGATGTTGATTACTGGGCCAGATATGTATTTCTTTATAGTGGGTTATCATCTACGTTGAAGATTATAGTGGGGGCTGTCGGTGATCTTATTTTCATATATTTTGGATATGTTATCTATCAGGAGAGACCTGGGCAAGGGAATCAAAAAGCCTCCCGTCTTCCATACTGTTTTAAATCTCCTTCATATTTACACGGGAGTCACCATTGCACAATAGATTACTCAATTGTCGGGCGGTTCAAAAGCACCAGCTTCTCAGAGGGAGAAATACGAAGCATTCTGAGTCCATACAGATTTATAGCTTTGGAAACCGTATGGGCAAATCTATGCTGCCCTAGACGGTTGCTATGAATTAAAATGAACTGCAGGGCAATGTTTATATATTAAGAGGCTTCAAAAAGTGTGGTGGTAAAATTTTTTGTTAAATTTTAAATTCCCTTTTCCCCATGATCTTACGAAGTTAGCACATGTGTGTGTACCAGATCAGGAGAGCTAGATTCATTTCCAGACTTAGTTCATTCAATTGTGGGAGGCAACAAGTCAAAAATGTGTAGCTCATGCTGCATACTGGAGAATTCTCCTTGCATATAGCTCAAGACCATGAGAAGGCAAGAGAAAGAGTGCAAATGAAGAGAGATATCAAGTTTTGTCATAATATCTTTTTCAGAGTCTAGAATGATAGTATGCCCTCCCAAAATCTCTTTTCAACTGACTGATGACTTACATTATATTATATTTAATTATGGAATGTCAGTACATGGGATTTTATTGCATTCCACGACACTATCTTATGGAACAACAGCTATGGAACATAGACTAATTTGTGACCAATCCACTGAGATTGATAACTTCATCAAGTTGACACCTGACAATTACTATCAATGCGATCTAATTCCCTGAGATAATCTCAGGCAAAATTCGTGGTAAGAAGTGTGGTTTCCTCCCCGCGTTCACTGAGCAATGACCCGTTCCACAGCTCCTCGTGCCAAGCCAGGCTCTCAGTTTCAGAGATGAAACAGACGTCATAGAACTTTATCTTACCTTGTGAAACTTAGAATCTATTTTGAGAAGGCAGATGGGAAGCAAATATATGTAAAATATGAGACAAGTAACAATAGTCAAATAAAATTAAATTGATGTTTACCACGGCATATGAAAACATAGAATCTGCAATGATGTTGCAGAGGCTGTATCTGACTTCCTTTGGCTTCCCTATTCCCATGAAAAAGAGGTCAGACATACCTCCCCCTCCCATTCTTACTTCCTCTGACACCAACTGTTCCCTCCTTGGCAGGGTTGGGTT
Organism: Echinops telfairi; assembly: GCF_000313985.2. Lineage (NCBI taxonomy): Eukaryota > Metazoa > Chordata > Mammalia > Afrosoricida > Tenrecidae > Echinops > Echinops telfairi. Next base: position 39,172,906 of record NW_022111368.1, read on the forward strand.
CAAGAATTCATTGCAAAACTCATAATTGTGGGGCTGTCTGAGTCAGGATCAGTAAAGATACAGTCACTGGACAGAACAACACCTCTCCTCAGCCACGTCTCTCTGGTCTTCAGGCGCTCAGTGACAGGTCCCTGGGCTGCCTCTGTGGGACAGGAAGCCAGCCATGCTGCTCTTCCTCTTGGTTCCAGTCTCAGCTTGCTCCTCTGTTTTGTCTCATGATCTTCTTGCCTAGACCTCTGGTCTCAGCCTACAGCCTTTGTTCTGTCCCATGGTCTCAATGCTGCAGCTTTTGGTGCCTCTGGTCCCACCCTTTCCGCTTCAGACAGAGACCTCGAATAAGCTCCACTTCCAATTGTCCTAAGATGTCTCTCTCTTCCTGCTTCAAAGATGGTTCTTCTTTATAGTTAGGGTGGTGGTAACTAAGACTGACCAATCCCTACTCTTAGTGTTACACACACTGTACTTCAATAGACCCACCAGATTATTTGCTGGGAGTTAAAGAGGCAAGGATAGAAGAACCATATGAAATATTTTATTCCACAACAAAATGTAAGCACAATAAGGAGTCTCTGGATTATACAAACGAATAATGCAATAAGCTACTAACTGAAAGATTGATTGCAAGTTCAAACAGGCACTTTGGAAGAAAGGCCTGAAAGCATACTTCCCCAAACTCAACCCTTGATAACCCCAGGGAACACAGTTCTACCCGGACACACAGCAAGTTGCCATTAAGCAGAATTAACTCTACAGCAGCTCATTGAAGCAAAATCAGGGCCCTTAAAAAGAATTTGCCACCCAGGCTACCATCAAGTGCATCCTACCAGAAGGAAAGATGAGACTGGGATAGAAGTCATATGATGATTGATTAGAAATAGAGAAAGGAAGAAGAAAAAGAATAAGGTCCATATCTTTAAAATCCAGAAAGCCATCTTTGTTTCATGCATTTTATCATTAAGAAGTGATAAATATCTGAAGGATTGTGATGATGGAAAAATACCCTATCTCTGAGTACAGAAACAATTATTTAATTTAATTAGAAGAAATTTTGGAAGGAGTAGGAAATAATACATTTATGTTTGTGGGTTTAGTATCAGAAAATTGAACAAATGACTGTTTCATAAAATATTCATTATTTCAGTAATCCTCCTGAATTATTTGAAATGTGTAAGTTAAAGAGATGGCCACTGGAAAATATACAGCTTTCTGTTCTAATAATTTACAATTGATATCTGATCCATACCTTTACTATTGGTTGTGTTTTACAAGATGCGTCCTTTTGTATTTTCTCCACTTGAAGGACATCCTGGTTACCACCCTCAGCATCAGCATGAGATAGTTGTTCCTTTGTCAGAAAACAGTCTTTACTGCTCTTCTCGATTAAAAAGGTGCTGCTTTCGAATCTCAAAAGTGCTATTAACAGTGTGGAAAAAGCAACTACTGTGACATTCTGGTTTATATCATGTATAATATACTCATCCATTTAGCAGGCAGTGTTTAACACCTAATAAATTTATGTGCTAAGTTATACAACAAATTAGGAAACAAACCTGGGAGAAAATTATGGGTTTATTTTGTTTTTACTCTTCTAAGAGCAAGAAAATGATTTACAAGGCACAACAAAATATGGTGCAGTGGTTCCATGATATGGATCTTCTAGCAGTAGTCTTTGTAACTCTTTCCTGAAGAACTGGGTGGAAAAAAGGTGGATTAGGTTTACTTTCATTTTTCCTGATGGGTTTGAATAAGAGAATTTGAGGAAGATGGTGATAGTAATATATGATTTAAGTATTCGTGATTCTTAAGAGCGTTGATTGTAATTGTGTAAACTTGAAACTCTAATAAAAGGATTGGTCAACCTCGCCATCCAGCTGGCTATAAATGCGCCATCCTAGTAAGGAGGCAGGGATCTGACTACTCAAAAAGAAGAGCCAGGAGTGGGATGCGTCCTTTGGACAATGACATCCCTGTGTACTGACACTCATCAATCTAGCAGACATGGGCTATGGACCGGAGATGTGGAGCTGCAGCAGTTGTAGAGGAGGTGGCACCCAGGGTTTACATGCCAACAAATTGAGACAGCGAAGTGCTCTCAGGCAGCCTGCAATCTCACAGCATTGGCTGACTCTGGGCACATGATCAGGAAAGCGAGGTTTGCTGACCCATGGAAGTGTAACCTTTGATGTGGCCCAGAGCTGGATGGTGGGCCTTTTGCAATGGCAGGGAAGAACAACCACATGGACCTTGTGGCTGAGAGGATTAGAAAGAGGTACACCTGTGGACACCGCACAGGTACACCTGTGTCCCTGACAAGAACAACTGTATCCTGAACATTATTTATGAGGATGGGGAAACAGATCTATGTGCCTATATTTATAGGTTTAGTATTAAGGTAGCAGA
>NW_022111368.1:39176256-39214439 GCF_000313985.2 Echinops telfairi
AAAATGAGAACCTAATGCCGGGGGCTTAAGTGGAGAGGAAATGTTTTGAGAATGATGAGGACAATGAACGTACAAATGTGCTTTACACAATTGATATATGTATGGGTTGTGATAAGAGTTGTATGAACCCCTAATAAAGCGATTTAAAAAAAAAAAGACAAAAAAAAAACTTTACTTAACTGTTAACTTCCCTAATAAACACCATAATCCTGAGTGTGGCCATAATCCTAAATCCTATGTGGCCATTGTAAGGAATTATCAACCCCAACAAAGAAGTGGAGAGTATTTTGGGAGGAATTTTTGGTATAAAAATTTGTGAATGTTGGAAGGTGGAGCCTTCGAACCTTCTGACATCAGCCTAATAGTAATATTTAGCCTTAGGATTATGTGGAATTGAATTCTTCTTACCCTTCTTCATGTCAGAGACAGTCAGATTCTACCTTCATTTCATTTTTATAAACAACAAAAATGGTTTTATTGAAAGGGTGAAGAAAAGAGAAACAAACAAACAAACCATATTGTAGTGTACATTTTCCTTTCAAACTGGCACTCACATTGTGTTCCAAGCTGCCTATTATCTCATATAAAGAGTCATATGAAATACTTATTCACACTAATTCTGATTTAAGAATTCACAGCATCACTGTTGGGTAATGTTGGACTGTTAGCCACAAAGTCATTGGTTCAGAAGCACAAGCCCCTCCTCAGGATCCGAATGAGACAATCTGATTGTTCAAAAATGTTTACAGGAGTGCCAGAAACCCTATGGAGTGTCACTGTGTGTCAGAATTGACTTGGTGGCAGTGGTTTTGATTTTGTTTGATTAATCTATGTATTTTGTAGGTAGTGAAAATCCTCCCAGTCTTCCAATAACATCCTCCCATTGTGATTAATAAGGTACAAAACTACTCATTCTTGGCAGTAGTTTAATTCATTCTCTTCAGTTTTACACCCCTTTTTTAGGTAGTTTCTAAATGAAATCCAACAAATGATTGCAATTCCAACATTTCCCAACAATGTGTTGCTTGATTTATTACATCAATAGAATCTTACGGGGCTTATACTGCCATGTAAGAAAGCCCATTTACATGTTAAGAACCTTTTCTTAGCATACATAAAAGCCAAAGGGATTTACTTTATAATGTGCAGGTCCATTTATGATAAGAGTCAGCTTCAATTGCTACAATAGCATTAGCAATAAACATGCACACGAGGCCTAGTGTTAGCCATTAAATCTAAAGCTGCTGGAAATATTCCCTAGTCTCTAATGTCTAAGTACCTCACACAGGTATTTGTTTTCTTTTAAAATGAAGTAAATATTGGTAAAAAAAAACAACTTTCAGTACCCAGAATGTCTTTTTCCTAAGAAGGAAAACAAAAAACACCACTATTTACACACACACACACACACACACACACACACACACAATTAGTTCACTGATGCTCTGATTGTCTCTCATGTGCAGAGTTGAATGAAACTATAGATGTGAGTCAGGGATTCGGGGGGAAGGGAGAGAAGTATAAAAGGAGTCATGGAGAAGCAGGTCATTGATCATGAAGAGGCTGGAAAGTCATGGAGGGCAGGGAGAAGAGAGGCTTTGGCGTCTTAGATCTCCTGTTCCGGATGGGAACGAGAGAGGTGAGACCTGGTAGGTAAGACCTACCCAACTTTAAGGACAAAAACATTAAACATAGAAAATAGACCGAGTGAAAATTCAGTTAGTCTTTGATAATTTATATTAATTATATTTCAAGATCACCTTTTTGAGTCAATAAGAAAAAAAGTAGAAGGAAAAATAAAAGGCCCTCAATAAAAACATTGGAACATCACTACTTATATGCATAACTCACTGATGGTCACCGAGTCAATTCCAACTCACAGACCCATAGGACAGGTTAGAAATGGCTTTGTGGGTTTCTGAGATTCAAACTGCTTACAGTGGTGGGCAGCCTCATATTTCTCCTCCAGAACAGCTTGTGGTTTCAAAGTACATACCTTCTGATTAGCAGCCCAAGCAAAACCAGTAAGCATATAGAGATTCTTTGCTGAATAGCATCAAACAGAAGAAATTGATAAACTATTGGAAGGGATAATAGGGACAGAGGGAGAAGAGACATATTGGACATACTTAATTTGGGGGGAATTCATGGAGGGTAAGGCAGACAAAAGTGAGAGTTGGGGTCCTCATCCTTCTCCTGATGGTCACCCGGAGCAAACAAGCTGGCCTTATAGAGGTTGCAAACTCTGAGTCACATTTAACTCATCTTGTTTTATATCAGGGACAAGAGGTGGAGAGTACTTTACATGAGGATTTTTGTTACGCTCAGTATTCTGAATTTAATTTGAAAAAGAAAATCTGAGAAATGATTAATGGATAAAGGATTGGGATTATATAGAAATGTTTTCTCAAGCCTACACATCGTATATCTCTATGTATGCCCTACATCCACTGACTTAGCTGGTCACTAGTATTGTCAGTGTCTCTTTAATATAGACATAAAATAGCAGATAAGATAGGATCAGAGATTCTAAAGTATATAAAAACCTTTTCTAAAATGGAAGTTCGCAATCATATCAAAAGAGAATGTTTATTGTGAAGGCTTAGTCTTTCACAATATGATCTTGGGAGATGGATGGATGGATGAATGGATGGATGGATGGATGGATGGATGGACGAATGGGTAAGTGGATGGATGGAAGGAAGGAAGGAAGGAAGAAAGGAAGGAAGGAAGGAAGGAAGGAAGGAAGGAAGGAAGGAAGGAAGGAAAGGGTAGTACTAATTTTACAAGGAATTATAAAAACATTAGATTATTTTACTTTTAAAGAAGAAACGGATAAGTTGTGTTTACTTGGGATCTAAACTCTGCCCACGTGTGCTGCTGCAAGAAGGGTGTGTGCTCGCATGGGTTCAGGACCTTTCTGGGGATAAACGGGGAGGACAAGCTGAGCAGTTGCCAGCAGTGCCTAAGGCCAGCCAACCACACCCAGTGACATGGTTGCAGGGGCCAGAATCAGTTTAGGCTGGGAATCCTGCGTGAAGTAAAGGGGTTCCCGTGGGGTGGCTGGAGGAAAAGCACTGCAGCTCTTGCCATGGGGGAGGTCAAGGACTCTCCAAAGGTGGCCCGGAGATGAGTGAATGTGTAGCAGGCTGTTCTGAGTGGAAAGGGATCCAGGAGAGCTTGCTCAGGAGGGGGAGGCTTATGGATCATTCTATGGTTTATGAACAAGGAGGCAGCAAGGACAGTCTGGGGGCCAGGAGGATGGAGAGTATGGATGGGAAGCTAGCTGGCCACACCAGCCTGCTGTGTGTTCAACTGGTTGTGAAGGGGAGGAAGGGCTAGGCATCTCCCGGGTGCATTTTACCCTTTCCTCCTCTTCTCTGCCCACTCCCACCATTTCTGCACCTCAGAGGATTGGTCTTTCTCCACAATTGCATACATGGAACTTCCCCCTTCTCTGGGCTTTCCTCTCATGTGCTGAAGAAGGATTCATTCTCAGTGTGATCCGTCAGCCATCTAGAACACAGACTGAAGGCTACTGATGACCTACCAGGTATGAGATGAAGATACACTGGACCAGGGTAATAAAATCATAATTGATGAGAAGTGTTCAGGTTTGTGTAGATTTAGAAAGCAGAACCAGCAGGGTTTTGGGTTTTTTGGTTGGGGGAACGGTGGGGAAACAGGATATAAAGTATGACAGATTAAGGGGAGTTAAAATGACAAAAACATTTTTGTTCTCATTTCTTATTCTGTCCCATTATACAGTGTGGTTTCCGTCCCCTGATAATTAAATGTGTCTAACATCTAACCTCGATTGCTGAGAAATATGTCTGATCCCCAAGCTGTCTATTGTTTGTCTACTTTCTTTTAGAGCACATGAAAACCAATACTCAGTTGACCCTTTAGAATTACCTGTTATTCTCTATCTTTTTATTAAAAACACAGCCTGTCTAGTTGGTCTCCATCTTCTCAATAATGTCTACTCCTTTGGCTGGGAAACGAGAAATATTAGTGTAGAAGTGGTAGCACAATTTAACTTCAGCTGGTGGTCTGCCCTAGGCCCCAAGTGCCTATGCTGGCTGAGCAACCCCACGAGTCCAGTTTCATCCTTGATGACTAAATTAGGAGGCAGTGGAATAAAGATATGTGTCTTTATTCTCATAACATATCAAAATTTGTTTTTGATTCCTGTAGCTGATAAACCTGACAAGATCCAACAACTCAAATTAGATAGTTGTTCTTATGATGTCTGAACAATAAACAATAGCAATGTAGTTCCTGAAATACAGGACAGTTGATTTTCTGACCACTAGAAAATTTTCTTGGATGTTCTCACTCCATTCTTCTCAGAGCTGGATAAGCAATGGCCATCCTCCAAAGCTCAGTCCCACGTCTTTCATATGAGTCTCCTTTGAATTAAGATGATTTTTGTTCCTCTAAGTTCTATAGGATTCATTCCCTAGGGAACTCATTTGCCCCCCTTTCGTATGGTTAGTTTTCTATGAGATTATGCCAACTTCAGTGCATCCCCATATTGTGCTCTGTGAAGGCATGTGATAAATTCTCCATGGAGTTACACACAAAGTCAGTGGCAAATAAGTATTAATTGAAATGTGATGCTGGGTAAGGTTTTATGGAAATGTATTTATCTCAGTAAATTTTTTTCACTTTTTCTTTGGTTGGACTTATTCCTTGGTACTTCAGAAGGTTGATGAGCAGGAGATGCCAATCTTTGTTCTTATGCTTTGGGCATAAGCACTGGCTTATCTTTCCTAAACTGAGCAAAGGAAGGAAGCAGTTGCTTCATTCAACTGCAAATTTATCTAGTATGATTTAGTCACCCAGTGAGTGATTAAATCACCAAATAGGTTAATACGGCAAGAGAAAACTAACTATTTTCAAAGGAAGTAAGTTCTTAAAATAAATATTAAAAGTGAATGTAACTCAGGTTGTAGGAAACTTCCATAACTGCATTGCTGCATTGGTAGTATATTTAACAATTGCAAATTTAAAGGAAAGTATGAAATGCACATGCACTATCAAATGCATTATAAACATACAACATGCACTATTTTTGCATCATTTGCATTCATATCCTGTATATATTGAATTTAAAAAATACATGATTGTATTATTTTGAACTATATGCCTTTTTATTTTTTTAAGGGCATGCGTTAGTATGGTTTGGCTAGAGAAACAAATCTGGAGACACTCATATGTATGTATGTAAGAAAGAGCTTTATATACAAGAGCAACTGGATATTGAGAAAACATCTCAGCCTCGTCCAGATCAAGTCCATAAGTCTGATATCAGCCCATATGTCTGATACCAATCTCTAAATTCCTTTTCAGACTCATGCAACACTCGCAATGATGCCAAATGCAGGAAGATCACAGGTCAGTGGGTGGAAAGTCTTGTGGATCCAATGGCAGTGGAGGCATCTCAGCGCTGGCAGGGCTCCTCCACCTCCAGGGCTTTTGCGTGGCTACTTGTGTCTTGTCAACAGAAATGTCTCACAGAAGTGAATGAATGTCTCTTGCCTCCAGCGAGCCATTTATCTCCGTAGTGCCTCCAAATGAGGTCATCAAGCTGCGACCTGATTGACAGGCTACACTCCACCCCTTCACTCTTAATACTCTCAAATTGACAGCAGATTATGTAACTACCACAGGACACTATTATAAATTATTTTGATACTTCTAAAAATGATGGAATAAAGAAAGTCATTATATAAAAAATAATTGCTCAATTTTCAAGTATTTCAGGAGGTAGCGTATGGGATAGCTATGATGGTATTGAATGAAAAAATTCAAGCCATATAGAAGGCGTGGCTGAAAAGCAAGGATTTAGAAATTTAAAAAATATCAATTAAGATGATTCAGCCGAAGGATGCATCACTGGATCACCCAGGTGTCCGTGTCGTAGGTTCCCAAACTTATTTGGCCTACTGCCCCCTTTTGGAAAACTACTCAGTGCCATTGGCCACCAACGTGTCAGTGCACCCCAGGATAATCCAGGATAGTGTGTAGGAGCTGTTTTGAAGCACCCTCTGGAACTCTCCAGCATCCCTCGGGGTCTGATCAGCCACTTTGGAAAACCCTGGGTGTATGCCACAGAATTTGGAATACACCTACCTGACAAAACATTTGGCAGATATCCAAATGTGTGACCATTCCAAAGAGGTAATCCAAATCGAGGAATTGTTGAACAATATCATTTATGTCATTAGTAACATTATTGAACATTAATAAAATTCTGCTGTAGATAATTAAAAATGAAGGTAGGATTACATTGACATGGAGTTGCCAAAAGTTCAAGCCAGATCAGAAGAGGAAATGGAATAAAAGGTGCTATTGTAATGTCAGATTAACTTTAGATAAAAGCAGAAAATACCAGAGAGATTTTTGTCTGTCGTTTCTCCTTTCAAGTCCCATATTTCTGTGGTTTGGTGTCATTGCAGGGGATCCATGGCCTCAGATCTGACGTCCTCAACTTCCCTTTCACCCCCAAGGTGGGGGTCAGATCCATTTCCACTCTACATCCCCTCTGCACCTACTCTGACACCAACCATTCCTTTCATGGGCTTTCCTTCTACTCTGCGTTTGGTAATTCATTGTAATGAGCACATAGAATTGACAGATGACACTGACGTTAAAAGGGGGCATATTATAGAAATTAAGATTACCACAGGTTGGGATCAGTAAACATTAGGATATATAGTCACTGGTAAAGCAATATGTCTCATCAGTCAGCAGCCAGCTTTCTCTCCAATCTTTTTATTCTCAGTCATGTGGTCCCTTAGCCTCTGTCTACATGGACCAGAAAACCAGTCCATTCCCCTGCCTCACAGTTTCATGGTCTTGCCACTGCTTCTCTGGTCTGTCTCAGAGGCTCCTTGTCTTAGCCTCTGGTGCCTCTGGTCTTATCCCCTGCCACTTCAGATAGAAATCCCAAATGTCATGCACTGCTGACTCTTCTTCCAATGGTCCTGGGATTTCTCTTTCAGCTTGTCTGAGATGACTCACCCTTCTAGGCAGGGAGTGGCAACTGAAACTGACCAAGCTCCTGTATTAGTGTTAGATATTCACTGTTTATATAGTCTGACCCAAACTCCTGTACTAGTGTTAGACATTCATGTTTATATAGTCTGACCCAAAGAGACATGGATACAAGAGCTGCATTCTTTTTTTTTTTTTACTCCATCATGGATGTCTATTTACAGAGTACCTGCTAAACTTTTACCATGAAAAGTCTTAATACATGCCAAATCTATTCAATTTATGTGGTTTATTAGCTTAACATGCACTAAGGTAATACAATTGCGAGGTATTAGATTTTATTTTACCAGGTGTGTGAAAAAAAGGAATAAATTTTGGTGAAATTTTAGAAGTATTTCAGGCTACCAGGTGGTTTCTTCTGGGCTGGATGAACCCTGGGATCTGATCAATTATAGCATGGAAGCCAGACCCTTGTGTTTGGGCTTCCCAGCAGGTTACTCTGTAGTCTGTGGGCATCTCTCTTCAAACTTTCATTATTATTCTTATGTTTCCCTGTTAAGTTAGTCCGGGTAGACTAGAGAAACAAATCCAGTGACATTTATATTTGTATAAGAAAGAGTTTTCTATAAAAGAGTACCATATACACTCATGTGTAAGCCGAGTTTTTCAGCACATTTTTAATGCAGTTTTTGTGGTAAAATAAGGTGCCTCAGCTGATATTTGGGTCATCTTATATTCTAGTATATACGGTAATTGTATATTAAGAAAGCATCCCAGCCCAATCCAGTTCAAGTTCATAAGTATGATATTAGCCCATGTGTCTGATACAAGTATATAAATTCCTCTTCAGACTCATGCAACACATGCAATGGCGCCGTATGCAGGAAGATCACAGGCCAGTGGATGGAAAGTCTTGTGGATCCAGTGCAGTGGAAACATATCAATGCTTGCAGGGGTCTCCACATGGTTTCTCCAGCTCCAGGGCTCTAACATAACTCCATGTGTCTTGTCAGAAAGAATGTCTCACAGGGAGTGAGCATGTGTCCCTCATTCAGTGAGCTATATATCTCCTTATGCCTGAAGATGAAGTCATCAAGCTGTGACCTGATTGACAGGCCAACCTCTACCCCTTGACTCTTAATAATCTCAGCCTGAGAACAGATTATGTGGCTACCACACCTGTTTATTCTGTTGAAATCATTGTGAGGACTTTGATGTTAAATAGAGGCAGTAAATAAATAACAGTAGAAATGAATAAATAACAATAGAAACATCCCTTACAAACCCTTCTTCTGCATGATAAATCCCTTTGATCATAGGTGATAGTATTAAAGTTACTATAGAAGAACCAAGGGAAGATGAAATGTATACATATACAAATATTATCACACACACAAATATATATGAAGAAAATAACTAAAGTCTCTCAGAGAGAAACAGATACTTAAGAGTTTTCTTCTAATTTTACAGTGCTCTGGTAAATTCACAAATGAAGCAGAATTGTGTGACCTTCAATTATGCTTTTCTCGTCATAATTGCTGCCTATATTTTGAGTCTGGTAGTTACAACGTGTCCTCGGGAAACCCAGTTACAAACCCCAACTATGCCGTCTTGACAGGTTTCAGTTCCATTTGGAAAGAAGGCATGTAAGAGGGTCCTTTTTGCCTGAGAAAGTGGCCTATGGGAAAAATGAAGTATGATTTGTGCCACTTTGTTGATTTCACTGGCATAATACAAAAATGAGAATGTTTGATATGGCAATTAAAGAACTGTGCCAAAATAATTGGGCAGGAATCATTTGCTAGATAGTCACTTTCTGTCATAAGTAAGGGGTTACATTACATACAAAACTCATGTTCTGCTATGACCTGGCTCAAAATATTAGAAAACTGAAAAATCCCAAATTCACTGTCACTTAATAGATTCTAACAGCAACCCCATTTAGGGTTTCTGAGACTCTAAACATCTTTTTAAAATGACAACGATAAAAAATGGAATGGGGAGTTATTATAGGAACTGGTCTTCTGTGGTCAGTGACTATGTCAAGTCAAGGGTGGCATTTCTAGAAATTGTGTCCTATGGTATTTCTGAGAGGTGTGCTCTACAGCAAGGAGTCAAATGTTACTGCAGTGTGACTGAACATGTTGGAGGAAGAATACAAAGCATAGAAAAGAATTCACACCCATGGACAGAATGCCCTGCCTTTTTAATGAAGCATCACCGAGGGCAATTCCCGTTGAATACATGTAACCGGAAATTCTGTGATCCAGTGGAAGAAAAATGGAAAGTGAAGAAACATTTACTATTATCTGTATAAAACTAAGACTATTTGTAACAAGTCTGTGCTGTAGTAATCATTTCTGATTTGCTGGTATTTTTTAAAGTGGTTTGCTTAATATGAAAATTAAGTAACACATTTTGTGATTTTGTAACTTCATGTGGATTGGCTACGGTGCTTCTTTTCCCATTGAATCTAGATAACAGAAGGTGGAGAAGATGCTGATAGGATTATCTGCTTTAGGTATGAGTAATATTTAATAGAGTTCAATGTGGCTGAAAATCACAGAACTCCTAAGACTGGTCAATTTGCCATTCTACTGGGTTTAACATGGGCCCTCTCAGAATCCAAGCAGGACGAGGGAGAATCTCAGGACCTTAAAGAAAGAGGATCAGCAGTGGGACCCACCCTTTACACTAGGAGCACCCTTGGCACGCGTTTGTTTTTTGGGCTTTTTTTGGATCAGGAAGGACAGAGCTGTGACAGCAGAGGAATGGCAGTGGAGCAGCAGTGGAAACAAGAGCCAGAGCATGAGAGAGAATAATGAGATTCCTGGTTCATGGCCAGAGGGAAACTGAAAATGTTTGGGTAGGAGGCTTGGTTGCAGAGTGGGAGTGGGTCTGAGCACTTACTCAGGAGCTACATTTGCCAAATCTGGGAGCTACCTCTGAGTGCTTTCAAGCTGAAGCTTACTTAAGGTGCTGCTGGAAAGTACCCTTGGGACATTTATCGGCAACTCTACCAGAGCTTTGTAACACTGAGAAGAGCTGAGCTCCAGGAGCTTATGGCTGATTTTAGAGACATGTGCCTGTAGGCATGAATGAGGAAAGATTGTCTTGACCAAAGACTTGTATTGGGCATTTTTATCTTGATTTGTATTTTGTTAATTTCCTTCATAACCTTCACAATCCCAATGGTCTGTGAGTTCTATGTGGCCATAGCAATGATTATTGAGTTGTTTAGAGAAGTTGAGAGCTATGGGAGTCGAGGGCTGGGGTCAGAATTAGTAAGGAAGGTTGGAGGGTGGACGTATGTCTTACCTTTGCCTCAGAGAAACCTGCCATGGACTAATGCTGGGTGGGATTCTTCCTCCTTGTGAAGTCCCAGGACTTCAGACACTACCCACACATCATTCTTACAACACCACTCTTATTTCTCATTCCATTCTCCTTATGAATAAGGGCACTGGTAGTTCCGTAATTAAATTCTTGACTGCTTATTGACAGGTGGGCAATTTTAACCCACCAGTTGCTTCTGGAGGGAGAAAAAAAAAAGATGTGCCACTTTGAGCCCTTAAAGCTGATAGCCTTAGAAAGCCTGTAAACTGTTGCTGGCTGCCCTAGGAGTTAGAATTGACTGGAAGGCAAAGGATCTTTTGATTGGTTTTTCCTACAGCTACTTCAGAGAGAGATTGTGCAGATTAATAGAGTTTGTGATTTGAAAAATGCTTTGCAATCTAAAAGATCAAATAAATAATAGTGATATTACTTACTACTAGGATTTTCTCTCTACGTCTATTATTCTCCTGATTTTCGGTTATTTTTGTTGTTCATTGGTTTTTATCTTTTCTCTTTTTCCATCAAGTTACTGGATTTTATTAGGGACTGTCAAGATTAGCATTTAGTCTTCTTTATTATTTCCTCTACATTCCAAAATCCATTTTCCCCAGGGGATATGTGCTATGTAGATAACAATGTAAATTTAAAATAAATTAATTAATTTTAAAAGAATGGAAATTATAGAAAAATGAAAAGTATCAACTTAGCTACTTCCCCCCTTTAGCCTCCCACCCCAAATCTGAAATGACTATCAAAATCAAGGTCTAAATAGATAAAAAATATCATAAAATGGAAATATTTTAAATGTCAGCAAAATCAATATAAGTACAAACCAGGTTCTCTTCTGAACATGAACTAAGATCTTTGTGAAATTGAACCTACTTACTTTGCTTCTAGAGCTCTTGAAACCACAGTCACTTCTCTCTTAGTAACTGCCTCTTTTGCCCATAAATCCCAACAATCCTTGAAAATGGAGTTTAAGTGTAATTTTATTAAAATATGCTTTTCTGATACAACTCCAAGATCAATTCTATATGCTTCAGTTTACCGGGTCTACGGAATCCAAAAAAATAAAGCGTTTGATGTTTATATGTTTTTGGTGTGCACACGCAGAACTTTGTACTTTAAGAACTGAGCCTTCAGAAAGAAATTCAAATAAAAATAAATGAAAACAAAGCAAGTAGAGTCCATTGACATGATATATTTGAACATACAATGTTCCTAAATGGCATGAAGCATGTTGTGCAATAGATTGTAAGTACCTATACTGTCATTCTTTTAGATCCAGAGTATATTAGTTTGAAAGGAGCAGATATTGCTATCCCCTGGTCACTCAAAGAAACAACAGTTTGAAACACAAATATGCAATTTTCAATGTTGAAATAAATGTCTTTCAAAACTTAAGTGCTCCTATTTGTTCATGATAAGTAACTGAGGACGTTCTTACAGAAAAGAAACCTTTCATTTCAGCTGATATTTAGAGAGAGAGAGAGAGAGAGAGAGAGAGAACACAGCTACATAAGCAGGCAAGTTGCAATTTCAGGCAAGTTTTAAATCCATGTATCCTATGTCAGGATTGACAGTCTTGTGGTTGCAAAGGCAAATGAATGCAAGGTACATGTACCTTGTCCACAAGTCCAGGCAAGTTCCAAGTTCATGTGTCAGGATCAAGAGGAATATAGTGGGCTTGTGTCAAGGTCGGCAGGTCAGGTATGTAGCTACAGAGGCAAGTGTGTACAAGGTCAGGAGGTAAGATAGGAGGCTGCTGAGAATTCACAGGTTTGGCAGGCAGTGTGACAGGTGGTTGTTTCAAGTCCAAGAGCCAACACTTCATGAGCCAGTTGCAGGTTCCAGACCCAAACAAAAAGCCAGCAAGCTTTTTTACAATGTCTACTTACAAGGAGGTATGTATTTATTTTTTTATTTTTAGAAAACAACCTTATTACCCTCAAAGTACTCTTAATTACACTTAATACCTTTGTCAAATCTGTGATTCCATCCTTGGAAACATTTTTCAAATTCATCTGTTTGGATGGCTGACAGCACCTCTGTTAGTTTGGGTAGAGAACCAAATCCATAGACACTCATATGTGTATAGGAAAGAACTTTATATCAAAGAGGAATTGTATATTAAGAAAGTATCTCAGCACAGCTCAGTTCAAGTGCAGCAAGCCAGATATTAGCCCATATGTCTGATACCAGTCTATAAATTCCTCTTCAGACTCACTCAGCACATGCAATGATGCAATCATTTCAGTCTTGTTGTTTTATTTGGTTTTTTTGTTTGTTTTTTTTGAGTCCAGGATACGTCTTCATTGAAGGCGTCCTGGGCACTTTTTTGTGTGTAATTTCAGTCTTAACTCCTCAGGTCACAGGTGTGTTTGAGGTAGAGTCTAGTTCACCCAGTGGAGTTTCCACATCAGAGTCCTCTGGCGTGGTCTTCAGAGCATGTTGGGCACCTGGAAGATCCAGGAGTCAATATCCCATTGTTCTAAGGCACATGGCCTGGCTCTACAGGGGTGTCTGTAAAGTCGAGTGGACTAATGTGGCTTATCAGGTGCATCTTCATCCCTTAGAGTCCTTAAAAGTATTGTTTGTCATTTGTTTCCCCCACTTGGAAGTTGGTCCTTCCCCTTTTGATACCAACCGCCATGCACTTGTCCCCCCCCCCCACCTGTCTGCCCCCTTTCTTCCGTCCTGACTGTAAGGAGTGGCTGCTTTCAAAGTGTTGTCTTTGTGGCCCTGAGTCCCATTAGTAACTGCTATGTCATCGGGGCTCTTGATCATGGACTAGAAATATAAAAAATACCCAAAGCAACTTTGCCTCTACCCCGACTGAGTTTGGTGTGACTCCCCTGTCCACTCTGGAAGGGGCAGTATCACTCTCAGGAGCTTACCCGAACTACTTTTGATGGAAATGAAGGGATGGGAGTCACAAAGTCGCAAATCACACTCCGGCATTCTTTCTCCAAAGAGACCTGGTGGTGTGGTGGTTCTGGGTTGGGCTAAGATCTGCATACTTGGCAATTTGAAACCACCAGGTTCAAAACCTGGAGAAGGACTGGGCTTTCAGTACTGTTTCCGAAGCCCCCGGGGTGCACTTGAGTCCGTAAGGACTCCGTGGCAGAGTCTGGTTGGTTTTCTTAGTCTTTATCAAAGGGCTCTGGATACTTTTACAAACTTTTCTAACCTGCAGTAGAGTAGGTCGGTATTATAAGCATGGCCTTTTCTCATTTCTGTATTTCCATCTGCGACTGCGGTCAATTGTTCCTCCTATAGTCATGACATTTGGAGAATTTCCTTTGTTCTTCATGTCCTCTATTTAAGTGGCCCCTGGTCTGAGAACTTCTGGATACCATTCGGACTTCGTACTGCTAATGCTGCATCATTTGGATTATTTGCTTTAACATGAACCTAGTCTTTTCCTATTTAAGTTTGTTAAACGAAATAAATCAGACCATTGAAATGTATATGGGTCACTGAGAAAAGGAAATGCTTATCTGAAGAAATAGGTACCTATACAGTTCCTGTTTGCTCTGGTAAAATAATGTAAATATTGGAATAGGTTACCGATAACTATTCTGTCATCATGTGATCATTCCTGATGAACAAGGAATTAAAACCTTTGCTTCCATTTTTAACAACGACCACAAAGAAGCTCTTGCGAACAAACTATGAAAAGACACCTGAATTCTCCAATTGTTGGAACCAAAGTTTTCTTATGATAGTTACTCCGTTTCCTTGATTTCAGCACTCTATGTCTGCTTTTTCTTCAAAAACTGCTCCTCTGGACTATTAACTTGCAATAAATATTTATTGTAGCTTTACAGCAATTTTTGTTTTGTGTACCAGTATATTTTTGTGCTTTATTTAGCAGGTTTAGTATTTTACATTTCACATTTAAGTTTATAATCCATCTTAAATAAGGTATGTGGTATGTATGAATATATATGCATATGTATGTATATATAGTATGATGAAGTGTACATTTTCATTGGTTTGCTTTTCCATATTTCATCTTTATACATACAATAGTTCCATCACAATTTACCAAAAATATTAATCTCATTTTTTTCCTTAGATGGGATTTTCTGTAGATTTTATTCCTGGCCTATACCTACTATTCCTGAAAAATTGTCCTGTTTTACTAGTATGCATTGAAAATGATCTGATTTTTAGAGTTAGTGTTCACGTTTTTACACTAACATTTATATTTCCCCAAGGAGATTTATTTTCTACTCCACACTACCTTCCTAGTAAAAAGGATGTTTTGTTAATTGAAACAACAAAATAACATAGCATGCAATCCAAACACAACTAGATGTGGCATTAAACATGACTTGGGCACTATGGCCTGATAAATAAATGTTTTCATTCTCTTCAATATATTGCTTCCGTATTAATAATACTGAACAAATGTCTTAACTGTCTGAATAAAAGCCTCTCCTCTCTCTCTCTCCCTCCCCACCTCTCTAAACACACACACACACACACACACACACACACACACACACACACACACTACTTTTCTTTCCCTCTCTCTTTCTTGAAACATAGAGCAAGTCAAATGACCAAAACCCTATTGATTAAATGGCATACTTATCGATACTTCTAGTCTGTGTGAACTCCATTGTTTCAAACTTTTATTTCTTGAATTGTTAGTATGTTGATATATGTAGCCAAGCAGTGGGTTAGTTGTTGCTTTTGTTATTGTTTTGATTTTTACTATGATAAGGGACTGCATCCTATATGAGAAAGGAATTATTAAGATTTGAAACTAAAGTACAGCATCAAAATTATAGAAAAAAACCCAAAATCTACTGCCATCAATCTGATTGAAACATGTATGACCCAATATAGAATTTCTGAGGCTGTAAATCTTTACAGAAAGAAATAGCCTCAACTTTCTCTTTTATAGTCACTAGTGGGTTAGAACCACTGACCTGGGAATTAGCAGCCCAATGCTCACCCAATAACACCACCAGGATTCCTTAGAGACAAATTATATCTAAATGTGACCATAGCATTGACTAACTAATAAAAAGTTTCAAGTTCTCTACCCAGCTTCACAGTGCTTCAAATGAAATAAAAAATAATCAAAGATGAAAATAATCTCCTTTCTCAAATCTATAGCATTTCCAGAAACTTCCTACTTAATCACTTCTTGGGGTGATTGTATGCAGGTTCTGGCCACCCAACCAAAACACCAGAAAGCAATATATAGCTGTCTAAGCCACAATTCGTTACCACCATGTGGTCTAGAATTGCCTTTTCATTATTTCCTGTCACAATGTAACATCAAAGACATTGCAAAGGACAGGAACAAAGTAAGTAAGCTTAAAAGGAGAGTTTTCAGTCATGAGGAAAATAATTCTACTCAAGATAAATATTAAAAAGGAGCTCTGTTGACATAGTGGTTATGTGCTTGTCTGTGATCCCCATGGTCAGCAATATGAAATCACCAGCAAATCCAGAGAGGAAAGATTGGGCTTTCTACTCCCCCAAACAGTTACAGTCTCAGAAAACCCACCAGGGGTCCCTGTGAGTCGAGGAGGACTCAAGGGCAGTGAGTTTGGCTCGGTATAATGCACAAGACAATGACAGAGGACACTAAGAGAAGATTGCTAACGCATACTTTCCAAGGAGACTCCTTTTTCCCATCGCAGGAAATATCCATCACATATCAAAAGAAGGACAACCATTCTGAAAATTCACCAGCAGAACTTTCAAACGTTTATAAATGTAACAGCAAAGGACAGATATAATCCATTCGACTGTGTTATTTATTGTTAGTTTATTTAAACTATTTATATTTAGTTAAACAAGTAGAACTGATTCTTTCATCAGGACATTTATTATTGTTACTTTTAGATTATTCTGTGCCATGACATTGAGTAAAACATACATATAGAGCACATGCACAGATGCATGTACACAAGAGAGGACAGTATATTTTCAAACTAGACTTGCTCTTTACATTTCTGTTCTCCATAAAACTAATTAAGGAGTGACACGGAGAAAAATTTAGAACTACAGAGCTGTCTACCTCACTTGCTAAAGGTCAAAGTATGATAACCTTGTGGGGGAAAGGCCGCTAGTGGGACCACAGATGTGCATCAGGAGCAGGCCAGATGATAATTGCCTCCCTCCGAAGACCTCGTGACTGTTCTTGTGAGCTGGGAAAGCCTAATGAGTAGAGGACATCACAGAGCAAGTTATGATCTGCTTTGGCTTGGTTCGCTTGTGCCACCTTTCAGAGAAAGATGGCATGGCTCCTGATGAGTTTCTTGTAAATGACTGTTTTCTCCTGCAGCGTTTTACAAATGGCTGTTGCATTAAAGAGTAAATGAAACTTCCCTGAAGAACACACTCCACCATGCCTTTAGTGTCTTTACTGACACGTCGGTGAAGACGGATGTGCCCTGAAGAGCTAGCTGCAAACGAAGTGAGTCACATTTGTCTCCCAGGAATGTTTTATGTGCTGCAAAATGTGACAAAGGCCATTACAGAGATTATGTTTCCGAGCAATGAATTTGCTGTCCACCGTCTGCTATTCCAAACATTCAGATGATTGCTATGGAATCACTTGTGGCCCGGAAAGTAAGCAGTCATTGACTAGCTGCCCTCACATTTCCCCTGAAGGTAGGGCAGTGACAGCAAATATCTTAAATTATGAATAGGTGTAGAATGATATTAAAAATAATATTTAAAATTATATTTATTCAGAGTTTTATGTAAAATCTTTTTTCAGCATTTGTGCTGATAATCAGATAATATGTTATTGGTGTTATCTATGAAATGAAAACTTTTAATTCGACGAAAGTTGAATGATCTCACTTTTCACTTGTGGACTATCTTGTTATCCAACATGTCACATTTATGAAAATAGTAAAATGATATATTCAACTGTTTTTTGCATATTAATGACAAATGTGTCTGACAGTAACAAACACTGGGACTGAGGAATTCTGAGGACAGAGGAATGCTGGATCTCACTATTAAGATTATGTTTAAACTTGTCTGCGGCAGGAATCTCAGGGATTTGGCAGCTACATAATGTTTTAGCCATCTTCCATTTTGTGGTCCGATGTGATCAACCTCCACTTTTGTAAAATTTTGACTTTCACATAGCAACTAGTTTGAAATCTAACCATATCTATAAGTGAGAAGTGGGTATATTATTTGTTTCCCTCTAAAATGAGTCATGTTTCCAAACATTATTGGCAGGACATATCAGCTAAAATCCTTCTCTTATTTGTGAGACTAGCTACACTAGGACTATCATCTTCCCTTTGAAGATAATGTGGCAGTGAAATGAGACACGCTTATGCAGCAAAAGCATGTCATCAAGTACTCGAGTGTTCAGTACTTACAGGAACTCTTTCAGAGAGGACCATCCCACAGAACGCTGTGGTTATCAAGGAGTCCAGGGAAAAAGTCCAACTCAAGGATTGTCAAAGGACAAACCAGTGATTGACTAGTGCAAAACTGCAGGCAATCAAACACATATGCTGCTGACAAAGGTACATCAGAATTAGGCATCAAAAATGTTGATTACCCGGTATGCCTGCCAGATCTTATTATAAATGTCAATGTTGTTCCAGGTTTGCCCTCTGTGCCTAGATTCCCCAATCCCTCAGGCCTAAGGCACTCTGAGCCATGACTCTCACGTAGCCAGAACTGTGTCCTTTCAATCTGAGAGCAACATCTCGGTCAGTCTATCAACTTTAGATCTACCCAAGGTTGTGTTTCTCAGATCTGGGACACACTGCCCCATTTCCTTTTCATTACTCATTGACACTAACTTTTTGTGCTTCAAAATAGCTAAATGTTGTCTCTAGGGCTAATTGGGGAACCCTGTTGGTACTCTCAGGTAAAGTTGGAGTGTGAACCTCAAGGCCATTGGTTCAAACCCATGAGTCTTTCTGTGAAAGATGAAGCTATCTGTTCCTAACTAGTGTCAAACTGAGTTGGAATTAATTCAGTGGCAGTGGATTTGGTTTGGATTTTTAGGTCTATGTTCAAGTGATAGTTCTTAATATGCCCCTCCTCTCCATGTCTCTATAACTACTACCATTGGGTGAGACTATGCAAATAGGGTGTTTGGAACACTAAAAAGGGGTACTGATCAAATTCATCTGTCATTTTCTGGATATAAGAGAGAAATAGCAGTGGCATAAATGGAAATAATTCCCAGGAGAGTCAGGGAAGAAGAACCTCAAAAGGAGCACTTGAAAACCTCTCCCTGCTTGAAGAGGCAGAGGCAGGAAAAGTCATGCCATACCAGGCTGGAGAGTGAGCCATGAAACAGAGCAAAGGAGAAGCAGTGAGGCTAAGAGGCTGTGAGTCAGAGCAGGGAGTGCGATTCCTGGCCTATGGAGACCAAGGCCAGTGTGCCATGTGCCTGAGAAGCCGGAGACCAGAGAGAAATACTGGGGAACTGGGTAGGGAGAGACATTGATGTGGACAAAAGGCTCTATCCTTATTACTTTCTGATACTATCTTGTTATAACCTATTAAAATCTCACATAAACTCCCTAACTGTGTGCATTGTCTGCGAGTTCTGTATAGCCATCGCAACAGATTGTTGAGCCACAGTTGGTATCAGAATGGATCGAGGAAGGATGGATGGAGGAGGCATGTCTGACCTCTGCCTTGTGCAATCAGCCTCAGGCTCATGTGGAGATGGATTCTTCTTCCCCATTGTGTAGCCAGGGCAGGTCTGATATGTTCCCCATGTCATTTTTTTCAAGGATCATGTTAGAGTTAATGCTAGCAAATGGTAAATGCGATGTTCGTGATAGAAAACCAAAAGTTGGAAAGCAAAACAACAAAAACAACAATGCATGTTTCTTACCTGAGCACTGCTTCTGAAAATAATTATCAAAACACATCAAAATGCCTCTAAGATTGATATTTTGATGTAGTGTTACAATTTTCATCCTTTAATTAAAGAACAAAATCTTAACTGCTTTATCCTGCCCTCTAGCACTTAACTCAAGAGAAGACATAACCCTTGGTGGACAAACATAAAGAGTATAGCCATTATAACCATATAAAAGCAATAAAATGATAGTGAATTAACCCACTTCTCTCATTTCAGATGGTGTAGCAACTTCCTGGAACATTTGTACATTCAAAAGACTTGAATGTCTGATATTGATCCACATAAGATAATATATTAACATCCTTATTTCAGTTCCTGCAAATCAAACTTTTTTGGAAATAAGGTTGTTAAAGATGCTCTCAATTAATATTACATCACACCAGAGTATGGTGTACGCTAATATCATTCATATGCTGTCTTTGTAAAACTGGTAGAAAGGGATAGACAGAGGGACATGGTTATGTGATACTGCCAATCAGGTTATAAGCCAAGGAAGGCCTAGAGTTACCAGAAGGTAGGTGAAAGGCCTGGATATGACTGAGACCCTTTCCAAGAACTCCAGGAGGAATCAAAGTATCTGACACACTGTCTTTCAGACTCTGAATCTTGAGGACTGTAAGAAAATACAGTTCAGTTGTTTTAAATCATCTACTTTGGGGCACATTGTTATGGACAGCCTACTGGAATGATAGGGCAGACAGGATGACATATAAACTTAGACTGAATATCTGAAGGAATCAGTTTTACATTTGCGGTGTAGCTTTTGCTTCTTTGTGTTTCTCCATTACCAGAAACTTTAAGCACATGGCTTTTCTCTAGCCCCCTAAAAATGTGTATAAATGTATGGGTGGTTGGTATAAATAAGCATAATAAGTATCTTTATTCTTATTGATTATACCTTTTGTCCAGTACCATAAGCAAATGAAAAATAAATAATAATAATTTGATCTGAATGTGAATGGTAAAACAACACTTACCATGTGTCAACCAGACAAGGAACAAAAACCAGTTACCTCACTTGAATAATAAAATAGAATAAAGCCTGAAGTAATAGGATCAGAAGTTCAGGACAAAGAGTCAAACTGATAATCAAGATCTTCAACATGCCAGGTGGTAATCAGAAAGAATACTGAACAGGCCAATAAGTGGGTATGATAGAGCTGCGTTACTTGTTTTCAGTTAAGAACCATAAGGCACTTGATAGTTGGGCTGTAACTACTTTCTGCTTCCACTTCTTTCTAATTAATAAATGAGCACTGTAAAAAAATAAATGAAATTACTCTGGCTATAAAAGATATCAAATCATGATTCTGTAAACATTTTTCACATGATTATTAGAAAAGAACATAAACATATATTTATAGTCTCCTATTAATTTATGCCTATAATTTATAATCAAATATTTATACCATCAAAATATTTGCTTATATATTAGAGTTATAAGTACTTGTATTCATGGGGAGAATAAGAGAGAGACATGCATTTTAGAATATCAGTAATGTTGGAAGTGTAAGGCATTTTATAATGGAATAGTAGTGGAAGGCAAACAATAATAATATGTGAAATGAATTCATATGTCTGAAAGGGATGAACATACAGCCATTTTAGGCTGGGTTTTCTAGAGCAGTGAAACGTGAAGCTTGTATATGTATGCATATAGAAGGAAATTTATGTCAAGAAATGGCTCACAGTCATAGAAATGATTAAGTCCTGTCTGGTTTAAGTCCATGAGTCAGATGTGATTTGAAGCTTTTTCCCGAGTCCGTAGCTGAGGGGGTTGAGGAATCACAGTCTAATGAGTGTTGAGATAAATGAATCAACAATCTGCCAAATGAATCCACGGTTGGTAGTCCACTGATGGCCCCTGCGATAAGCAGGCCATATAACAGTGGATGAAATAGATGCAGGTTCCACATCCATTGATAGAAATCAGCTAGCTTCTATACATGGTCAATTTATTCTAAAAGCTGGTCATGCACTCAATGGAGCCTCCCTCAACATATCAAGGCTGTGGCAGATTAAGGAGGTCTATTCTCACAGGTGAATGGCTGGCATAGTGGTTATAGGTTGGCCTGCAACCTTGAAGGGAAGCAGTTAGAAATCATCAGGCACTCCTTGGGAAAAAGTGTGGGCTTTTACTCACATAGACCTTCATATCCTCAGAAACTCAGGTGGTAGTTGTACTCTGTCCTGTGAGGTTGCTGAGTCAGCATAGATTCATCGATTGACAGCAGTGAATTTTTTATTATTCTCCCCACAATGTACTGGTTATTTCACAGAAGATCCCAATATGGACTTGAGCACACTATGTTAATTCTTTTTCATGGGATAATCCCAGTCCTCTGAAGTTTACATAAAACCTAACTATCTTGGCACAGGGAATACATAGGCTATCAGAAATAGGAAAGGATACAAGCATAGAGGAGTCACAAGTAGACAAGTGGGACGTACTGAAGATAAGACACCTATGTACATCAAAAGAATTCACCAAGAGAGAAATAAGAGAGTTCGCCAACTGGGAAAACATCTTTAGCAATGATACATCAGACAAAGGCCTTATTACCAAAACCTACAATACCCTGCAAGCTTTCAATAAGAGAAAAACTAACTGCCCACTGAGGAGATGGGAAAAGGACCTGAACAGAAGTTTCATAGAGTCTGAAATCCAAATGGCCAATAAACATGAGAAAATGTTCCTGATCATTAGCCATAAGAGAAATGCAAATCAAAACAACTATGAGATACCATCTAACTCCCTCAAAGATAGCCCAATTCAAAAAATCAGAAAGCAACAAATGTTGGAGGGGCTCTGGTGAGATAGGAAGTCTCATCCACTGCTGGTGGACCTGTAGGTATGTACAACCACTATGGAAATCGATTTGGCGATTTCTCAAACAGATGGAAATTGAGTTACCATACGACCCGACAATCCCCTTACTGGGCATATACCCAGAATAGGAAAGAAACAAATCACAGGCAGACAGCTGTGCTCCAATGTTCACTGTGGCACAGTTCACAATCGAAAGGAGTTGGAAAAACCCAAATTTCCATCAACAGATGAATGGATTAAAAAACTTTGGTACATACATACAATGAGTACTATGCATCACTAAAAAGCAATGATGAACGCATGAAGCATATCGCCACATGGGAAGAAATGGAGGATATAATGCTAAGTGAAGTAAGCCAAGCACACAAGGACAAGTAAAACATGTGCGCGGTGAGGTAAGTTTATACATATATATAAATAGAAAGAACAGAAAGGTAAATGCAAAAGAGGCACAGGGAAAAAGCTACTGTATACAAACACTCCAGGGGTAAGGTCCAGGTAGTATGGCAGGTGCCAGACCAACCCAGGGGTACATAGGGTAGCCAACTACAAAAACGGGGGTGGGGAGGAAAGGGGAAAAAAGAAAACAAAAGAGGATATGTGACAGTGGAATAGGGCACTGACCCACCCAAGGGAAGAGCATTGTTTGTGTCTCCACAGGGAAAGAGGGACCAGATCTAAAGCCAGTGCCAGGAGAATGTAGCTTACTGGCAAGGAGTGGGGAGCCAATGGAGGGGCCTGAGGGCTCAGCCCCCATACCAGCTATGTGGACAACTGCTCCTCCCCCCAGAAGAATTTATTTGAGAGGACGGCACTGAAGCTGCAGCTAGGGGAGAGGGACATGTCTGATCAGAGCAAATGGGAGCACTTAGGAGGAGGAAGAGAGAGTGGAGGACAACCTGACCACCAGGCCTGGAGGATGACATCCTCGCTCTGGACAGCCAATGGACAGAATGGACAATATGGCTGATCCCACCATGAGACACGCCGTCCCTTGATGGCCCCGGGCTCTAAGGGGGACAGCACTGGAGACTCAGTGTCAGGACTGGCCCAGACTGACCCCGAGACACTGAGGTAAACCACTAAAAGCATGCGGCAGAGCAACCATGGAAGCAGAGCAGAGAGCCCCCGAGGGAGCACAAAGGACAGACTCGGGGCCAGAGCATGGTACCCCATTGGACCTGACTGAAGGATATGCGTGGAGATCAAGAATCAGACCTTGATCTATTTACAGGTTTTTCTTTCTTTTTAAAATTTTTTTCTTCTAATTAATTTATTATTCTATGGGTAATTGGTTTCCTTTTTTGTTGCCATCGCTGTGTTCTTACTGATCGCCCATCTTGTGATGGCTTGGTTTTTGATGCATATTATTATCTCTACAGATCTACATAGATAAATAAACTGGATGAATAGTCTGGAGGAGAAAACAATGGGACCAGCGATTCCAGGGGGACACGGGAGAGGGGAGGCAGGGGTAAGGAGGTGGTGCTGACCAGCACAGGGACAGGGGAGCAGAGCAACAAGTGATTCAAAATCGGTGGCAAGGAGGGTGTGAGCAGCCTGGTAGCGATACAGCAAGGGCAATGTAATTGAGCGAGGTCACTGAAACCCAAATGAAGGCTGAGCATGATAGTGGGACAAGAGGAAAGTAAAAAGAAATAGAGGAAAGAACTAAGTGACAAAGGATATTTATATAGGTTTTAAGACTGGAATGTACAAATGTAAATATATTTATATAAGAGTGTGGGGAAACATATCTACGTGCATACATTAATAGGTTTAGTATTAAGGCAGTAGATGGACATTGGGCCTCCACTCAAGCACATACTCAACGCAAGAACACGTTGTTCTATTAAATTGGCATTCCAGGATGCACACCTTCCCGACACGATGGCTGAAGAAAAAGGTGAACATAAGCAAATGTGGTGAAGAAAGCTGATGGTGCCCAGCTACCAAAAGATATAGCGTCTGAGGTCTTAAAGGGTTGAAGACAAACAAGTGGCCATCTAGCTGAGAAACATCAAAGCCCACATGGAAGAAGCACAGCAGCCTGTCTGACCATGAGGTGTAGAAGGGATCAGTTATCAGACATTAAAGAACTGAAGATCATATCAGTGGGTGCCCGCTTTTACTGACACAATCACAGAAGACAAATGTCTGCATAAGCAAAGGTGGTGAAGAGAGCTCATGGTGCCCGGCTATCAAAAGATATAGCGTCTGGGGTCTTAAAGGCTTGAAGATAAACCAGCAGCCATCTACCTGAGAAGCATGAAAGCCCACATGGAAGAAGCACACCAGCCTATGTGACCACAAGCTGTCAAGGGGATCAGGTATCAAGCATCAAAGAACCAAAAATCATATCATTGTAAAGGTGGGTGAGTGCAGAGAGGAGACTCAAAGCCTATCAGTAGGCAACTGGACACACCCTTACTGACGGGTTGTGGGGAGGAGATGAACCAATCAGGGTTCAGGGTATCAACGATGAAACATATAACTTTCCTCTAGTTCTTGAATACTTCCCCCCTCCCCCCATCATGATCCTAATACTGCCTTACAAATCTGGCTAGACCAGAAGATGTATGTACATTGGTACAGATAGCAGCTAGAAACACAGGGAATCCAGGACCGATGACTCCTTCAGGACCAGTGGTGAGAGGGGCGAGTCCTGGAGGGTGGAGGGAATGTGGGATAGAAAGGGGGAACCGATTACAAGAATCTACATATGGCCTCCTCCCTGGGGGATGGACAGCAGAGAAGAGGGCAGGGGTATACATTGGACAGTGTAACTTTTGATAACACAATAATGATTTGTGAATTATGGAGGGTTCATGAAGGAGGGGGGAGTGGGGAGGGAGGGGGAAATGGGCAGCTGATATCAGGGGCTAGAGTAGAAGGCAAATGTTTTGAGAATGATGAGGGCAGCGAATGTACATATGTGCTTAGCACAATGGATATATGTATGGATTGTGATAAGAATTGTACAAGCCCCCAATAAAATAATTTTAAAAAAACCTATCTATCACAATCACTTGTATGTTTACTTAATTAATACTATAAGTACTATTGGGGGAAAAATGCTTATTAAGAACCTTCAACCTACAGACAACACAACCTTGCTTGCTGAAAGTGAGGAGGCTATGAAGCACTTGCCGATGGAGATAAAGTTCGCTGCCTCCAACATGTTGCATTTAATGTAAAGATAACAGCAATCCCCACAATTGGAACAATAGCTTAAAGAAAAACATCATGATAAATGAAGAAAGGATTGAAATTGTCCAGGATTTCCTCTTCCTTGGATCCACCATCAATGCTCATGGCAGCAGAAGTCAAGAGAGGAAAGAAGTACTGTGTTGGGTAAATCTGCTGCCCAGGACCTTTTTACAGTGTGGAAAAACAAGGTGTTACTTTGAAGACTACGTTTCCCCTGACCCAAGCCATGGTAGGTGCAGGTAAAGTTGGACATTGAGTAAAGAAAACACTATGAATTTGAATTACAGTACTGTTGAGGAATATTGGAAGTACATGGACTTTTAAAAGATAAAAGGCTTGAAGGTAATCCAGCGGCCATCAAGCTCAGCAGCAACAAAGCCCACATGGAAGAAGCACACCAGCCTATGCAACCACGAGGTGTCGAAGGGATCAGGTGTAAGGCATCATCAGAACAAAAAATCTTACCATAGTGAATGATGGGGGGAGTGCGGAGTGGAGACCCAAAGCCCATTAGTAGGCCACTGAAGATCACCTTGCAGAGGGGTCTCGGGGAGGAGAAGAGCCAGTCAGGTAACAACGATGAAAAATACAACTTTCCTCTAGTTCCTAAATGTTTCCTCCGCGCTCCCACTACCATGACTCAAATTTGACCTTGCAAGACTGGCTAGACCAGAGGAGGTACACTGGTACAGATAGGAACTGAAAATACAGGGAATCCAGGGAGAATGATCCCTTCAGGACGAGTGGTGTGAGTGGCAAAACAGGGAGGGTAGAGGGAGAGTGAGTAGGAAAGAGGGAACCGATTACAAGGAACTATATGTGACCTCCTCCCTGGGGGACGGACAACCGAAAAGTGGGTGAAGGGAGACGTCGGACAGGGCAAGATATGACAAAATAACAATTTATAAACTATCAAGGGCTCATGAGGGAGGGGGAGTGGGGAGGGAGGGGGAAAAATGAGGACCTGATGCTGGGCGCTTAAGTGGAGAGCAAATGTTTTGAGAATGACGAGGGCAATGAATGTACAAATGTGCTTTACACAATTGATATGTGTATGGATTGTGATAAGAGTTGTATGAGCCCCTTATAAAATGATTAAAAATAAATAAATAAAAGATAAATCTGATTTGGGCAAAGTACAGTCAGAACGCACCTTAGAAGCAAGGATTTCAAGAGTTCATCTCATGTATTTTAGATCTGTTATCAGAAGAGACCAGTCCCAGGAAAAGGATATTCTGCTTGATCAAGTAGAGGAGCTGTGAAAAAAAAGACCCTCAACAAAGTCGATTGACACAGTGACTGTGACAATGGGCTTCAATAGAGAACCACTTGTGAAGATGGTGCCAGACCGGGCATTGTTCCTAAGTAACAACTGTAAACAAAGATGCTATATAAACTTTAGGAAGAATATTTCCAAAATGAATTACCGGTATTCTTTCCATCTAACTTGTTGCCCTCAAGTCTCCATAATTCAGTATAAACCTTTGAAAAATAAGTGCACTACAAAAGATTAAAATAGATTTGCATTTAGGGACACAGAAAGAGTGTGATATTTAGATTTAGATCTCAAGTCTCACACTTGTCCACTGACGTTTTCCCTTGAACTTATCACTTTGCTTCCCTTAGTTTACTTGTCTTACCAGGAAAATGATACAGGGGTGATTGGATGACAGATAAATCATAGGGTTGCTGGGATTGGTCCTGTACATTCTGTATTATATGGCAGATAGCTAGAGAAAGGTCATAATTATGATGAGTGTTATAGTAGTGAAAGCTCTGGAAACAGCTGATGACAGACAAGCAAACCACCAGACCCTTTGCAATTCAGCATGCGAAATGCAAACGATCCCCTATATTTAACCCCCTGCCATCTACAAATTGCCCCTCAGGGGACAAGCATAAGAAATGTGTTCTTTCTGTAGTTTCAATTAAAAATAAAAATTTACAACTGGAAAGTGCCTAAGACGGCAATTTCATTACACAGTTTTAGGGAAAACCATGCCAGGCATCAAAAGAGACTCCATCATATGCACTTCAAGGTAAGAGTTTAATTGCTAAAACAAACACATGAGATCATTTTGGTTTAATCCTGAGAAACAGAAAATTTGCTGTCACTATTACTATTAATTGATACTTTTGAAAATGTACTGTATCCTAGCTACTATGTTCCAAATGGTATCTGCTGTACAATTTTTGTTTTATTTTAATCTCTTAATAGTAAGACATGGATGTTTAGATTATCTTTGTTTCACCGAGGTGACTGCTGAAGCTCAGTATGCTGAAGGGAAACCCACTGATGTGTTGACTAAATGAATTGTAAGAGCATAAATGCCCCTTTTATGAACATTGTCCAGTGCTCAACAGTGTGAAGTTGGAAAGTACTTAAAGCCAAGGTCCTATGTGATGTTCTATGGTGCTGTCAATCTTACTCCAACTCATGAGCCCGTGTGACAGAGTAGCACTGGCCTGTAGGGTTTTCTTACTATAATCTTTATGGAAGCAAATGTCCAGATCTCCCCCCATCCCCCTGCACACACACACACACACACACACACACACACACACACACACACACACAGATTTACTAGATACGCTTGACCCACCAATCTTTTAGCTAGAATCTGAGCACTTAACTAGCATGTCTCCAAAATAAAACAAAGCCAAACTCCATGCTAAGGAGTAACTCCAGACGCACAGATTCTATATGACAGAGATGAACTGCCCGACAGGGCTTTTCTGAGACTGATCCTTAAGGATGATGTTTGGCACATCTTTCTCCTGTGAAGCACTTGGTTGTTTCAAACCACCGATTCTTCATGGAGCAGAGGAATTATCTAACTTCTGCACTTGCAGGTTTCCTTAAATGAAGGTGATAAACTAGCTGTAAAGCAGTTCGTTGTGACTCAGGTTGCTTAACATCGGTTCTTAAAACATATATGGCCTGTGGTAGTTGCATAATATGGTGTTAATTTGGGACTTGCGGGGATTAAGAGTGAAGGGGTGGAGTCTCCATGAATTTGTTTCTGTAGTCTGCCCAGACTGATACATAGCCATATGCATTGTCTTCTTCAACTCTGATGGTGTCTTGATTAATATTTTTTATTAAATAAAATAGTTCTTGATTTTTTAAAAACTAGTAAAAATTGATAATTGTTTTGCCCTCTGATGTGTTTGATTCCGGTTGATCAAGCCTAGCCTGTCCTCCAGAGGTTCTTTTCAGTGATACTGGAGTGGAAAAAGTGTATGAAAAATGTTCCAAATGTGAGAACAGAAGCAAACTAGTATTGTTTCCACTGATCACAGTGCAACCAAGTGGACTTGAACACAAAGATGTTGTTAACCCTTGTCCTCAACGGTTGGCCCTCTTTTTTTTTATGCACACAAAAGCATGCCCACCACAAGATTGACTTGAAATATAACTTCAGCCAAAAAAGGGAACAGCATTATTAAATTAATTCAATAGAATAGCCATTTCTTTATACTAAAATAAAGGGAAAGATATTACAATGCAGATACAATGTAGAGTTAAATTAAATTGGATAAAATCTGTATTTAGACCTAATTCTAAATTTATTATTGTAGGTAAAAAACAAGGTTACCTAATATAAATTATGATGATGGTATTAATTTCTATATTATCCCACTTCCATGCTACTTTTTAAACTCAGATCTCAATCAACATCTTGTTAAAGAGAAGACAGTAAATGAAGTTTATTTGTGTCACCCTACCTGAGGCACCGCACTTTGATCCAGATTCATAGTACTACTCATTTATCTATGATATGCATTTCAATTTCTAGTCATCATATAGGAAAGACCAGAATCATTCCGTTGAGTTTCTGAGTCCATGGAGCCACCAGGCTCCTTGTGGTACCATTAAAGAAAAAGAAAAAAACAAGCTCTATGCCATCAAGTCACCTCTGTTTCACAGTGGCCCTATAACAGAGTAGCAATGCCTTTCCAAGCCTGTAAATCTTCATGGGAGGGAAGCCTAGTCTTTCTCTCAGTGGTAGTTCTCAGCAGGACTTTAATTGTGTCAATTGCACAAGAGTCCCAGGGATACAAGTAACAATGAAGCTTTAGTCTAGAAATTCCACTTGCGCCTGAAACTTAAACAACCTTCTTGTTTTATTAAAATAACACAAATTACGTATTTTTTCATAATGCGAATGCTGCAAGTTATTTTCCTGAGGACACTAAGCCAAACTTGGTATTTCAATTCCTATATTTTCATATGTTGCCCAGTGGATTTAAGGCTAAAGCTTTTTCTTGGTGCTTGCTGATATGCAGGACTGGCTCCCAGCATTAGACACTCACCAGGCTAGCGTTGAATTCCTGAAGCAGCCCTTCTAAAGCAGAAGGATTTATTATTTCTTGATCTGCAAATCAATTGGCCCAATGCAGGTAGACATCTTTTGATTTTTGATCTGGAAACAGGTCTCCCTTTGAAGCCTAGGAGGTGTTCTGGCCTGTGCACCCTGGGCCAGAAAGGTCTCTCAGATGGACAAGGGTAGTACACAACAACAGCCCGCATTCCCAGTGCTCACTGGTCTCTGAGGGACCCCTTGTTGCCCAGAGAGTTCAAGCTCATCACTGCTGTGCAGGCTGGCCCTGTGTTGAACTCTGACATCGCATGAAGTAGGTTTCTATGGGCAATGGCTGTGAGGGCACTGTGTGTACTCAAACACTGGGCTGAGGCATAGGAGTCATTGTAAGGCTGGCTCAGTGCTGTGCAATGTTTTGCTCTGGTGTGCATAGGGTAGCTTTGTGACTCAATGGCAAAATAACAACAACAACAATAAATTGAACATGAATTAAACATAAACAACTGGAATATAAACTCTTTATAAGTTTTGTTTTTATATTGTTCACTGCTAGATCTCCAGTGCTTAGAAGACTGACAGGCATGTAATTAACATAAATATTTGATCATTGAAGGAGTGAAGCCAGCAAACTTAATTATTATAATACATAAATAAAAACCGTGGGCAGCATTAAGATGAAACAAATTTTAATTTAATTAAAAGGTTACCAAAAGAAATGCAGATCACTTTGTTTTCTTTAGTTTTTAATTTTGTTCTGTACAGTTAATTACATTTTCTTGAAAAACCTATTGTCTTTCATAACTGAAGGGGAAAAATTGATTGCCAGCATCTTAAGTCAAATACATTGCCAACTTTTGTAAGTGAAATCGAATCCGTGAGCTGGCTAACGTGCTATACGTCCTTGTTGTCTTGTTTGGTGGAATCAAAGATTTTCTCAATTCAACAGTTCCACAATATACCTCATTCTGGTAAAAATAGTTTGTATCAAGGAATTTAGTGACATAAACATACAAATCTGGCAAGGATGCAAACTGCATGCAGTCTTACTGTTTGACGCTGGAAGTCTGTAGTAGTTAAGGAGCATACATGTCCACATGACGTAAATCTGAGCTTGAATCTGAAGTTTCCCATAAATGGTGTTTTTCTTTGATATCATCCACATAAAAGAATGTACTTAACTTACATCTGTAATGCATCTTTCACATACTGTTTAAATGTCATCAGGTAAAACTGTAAATAAACACAGTATTACGTGAACTTTCATAGTGCTTTCATTCATTGGAAGAAGAAAGATAAGTACAAACAAACAAGAAGGATGGGAGATGCGTTCTAGGATCATGAATGGCACCGTGAAAATGAAGCAAAGCCAGTGGGTCAAGTTTGAGGGAGAAAGGAAATTTACAATTTTAAATGAGGCAGGATTTCATGGAAAACATAGCATTTAAAACTATGAGAGGGCTTTAAAAGTACAATGGAAAATTCCATTTTTTAATACCAATTTCACTAAAGTTTTAAAGCCACCTCTTGTATGTGCTGCTTTCGACTATTTTCTTCTATATTTTGCTATACATATATGTTAACCATCTTAATGTACACATACATACTATATAGGTATATGTATGTAAATTCTTATATGCAAGCATTTCATGTGTTTAATATATTTACTGCTTATGTTTGGAATATATTTACATGTATTTTCAAACATTTACATATTTTAATTTATATGGTTAATAATATTTTTCATAGTATTTCCACAAATACGATTGAAAATTGTAGCTGAATGAGCAAATTGATAACACAAATTATGTATTTTTTCATAATGCGAATGCTGCAAGTTATTTTCCTGAGGACACTAAGCCAAACTTGGTATTTCAATTCCTATATTTTCATATGTTGCCCAGTGGATTTAAGGCTAAAGCTTTTTCTTGGTGCTTGCTGATATGCAGGGCTGGCAAGACGTTAATGAGAAACAAGTGGCTAAACTTCTTCATTGATCAAAGTTGTATGTTGGTAAAAGGATAGCTTCTGAATTGTTAACCTGTTCTAAGTTAGATAATAGAATATATCTTTAAAAAATTAAAAATAAATATATCTTAGTAGCATACACAAAAATAAGAACAAAACAGCAAGAACAAGATCGGATGGTAAGATTACAGTTTTTACAAAGGATACACTGTGTGTGAATATTTGGAGTTCATCGCACCTAGGTGTCTGGTGAGCAACTGGTTATATGGGTCTCAGCCTGGAGGGACAAATTTGTATAACCCCAGAATTAAGGTCATACAAGTGGGTGAGATTAGCTAGGAGCCCTAGGAGCACTGTTGCATTGCATTAAACCACCAACTAGCTGATCAAATGGCAGGAAGATGAAGCTGTCTGCCTCCATAAAGGTTCATAGCCTCAGAAACCCTGTGCGTCAGAACTGACTCAATGCCTGTGGTTTGAGGTGCCCACATTTTGGGTGTGGAGAGTAAGAAAAGAAGATCGTATTGGAGAACCTGGATATGTAAAAGACAGATTTGGGCAAAGTAACCCTCCAAGAAAGTAAATTCAAAATTAAACTGTATGAAGATAATATGTTATTTTAAAAGGATAAGTTCATAAACTTGTAAATCTATCATTGAAACATAATGCTTTTCTATCTTTCATTATTTTACTAGTCTTAAATGTTGAGTGCATACATACCAAATTCTCACAGGAAATCTATAGCAAGAAATCATCGACATTACATCATCATCATTCTTCTCATTACCTTCACTTTCTCTATGCCAGGAAATCTAATCGACCTTCTTCTTCTATAAAGTATTTTGATAAATTTACTATAGTTATCATTTCCTAAACGTGGTGAATCTTCAAACATACATCCAGGCATAGTTGCACGCTTTCCAGCCAAGGACATGGCACCGCTTGTGTGTGACTTCCTAAACTCCACTTGGAGAGACAGGTATTATAATTAGAACACAGTGTTTCTCAGTTAGCCTCTCTAACACTGGCTACTTCATTTTTTAACTAATTGAGACAGAAGGAATTGATTATACTTTTTTGCATATTAATAGGAAATTACTTTTTTTCCCTACATGGGGTTACAAATAAAGTTCCCCCACTTTTTGTCTGAACAACAATCTCCAATTTAGATGAGGCCTGTCCAAATGATTGGAAAGTTACATTTGCTGACAGCCTGCTTAGAAGTGATCAATCAAAGTTCCCCAAGAGAAAATTATATTTTAAAGAAAGCTTTATAACTTTGATAGGTTCAAAGGTCAAGCTATTCCTTTTTTCACTTCAAGATGCTGTCAATTAAGTTCAATTCAATATAAGATTCTAGAGTCATCGAGTTTAATGCCACATAAAATCATACTCCTAAGCTTTAACTAGCATAATTAGTTCTCTGTCCTTTAGCAAAATGTTTATTTCCAATGGCCAAAGTACTGTATCTTGATATATTTTTATTTTTCAGTTTTCTTTCATTTGAAAGAGCAAATTCCCCCCCCCCTTTCCTTCAGCATAAAACAAGAGCCATTTCCCAATAGGCTTTTGCTTTTGATAATGAATCTCAAGGATTTTTTTAACTCCCCTACTGGCATGGAATGGGTTGCACTGTGACAAGGAGTATAGGCAGGAGATGGTGTATAATCAGCCCTTAGCTTCTGTGTCAGCCATACACAAGACTCTAGATATTATAAAACTTACAGTTCTAAAAATTTATTCTCACCTTGTTAGCACTCTCTTTGTTTTTAATGGTGTAAACATTAGAATGAATTTAGACTTACTATTCCAGCTCTGCACTCAAGTACTCAGGAAAGATTTTCACAATTATTTTTCTGTAATTGCCAATTATCCTATCAAATTTCTTCCCATTTTCCATTTGCCAATATTCAACGTGGTGTTTAATGTTTACTCTTAAATAATAAGAATCCAATATATCTTAATGGTAAAAGGCAAATATGAATATACAGAGACTAAATTTTTATCCAGAGAAAATGAATCTTTAAGGGCAAATCCAGTTGTTTCTATCTAATTAATTACATTTCTTCTCTCCAATGTGATATTCTGAAACATGACAGATGATGTGGATAAACTATAGTGTTACTTGAGATATATATATTTAATCCCAGATTCTCAGAATTGGGTTAGTTCATTTACTCATTAAGTAACCATTATGATTGCTTCCTATAAATCCTGCTCACTATGAATTAATTTAATAAATTGAAATCCTTGGGGTGTGTTTGCACACATATGTAAATGCTGAAAGAGAGAACTTTAAAATACTTCAAATTAGTTTTAAATTATATACGAGTTTTGCTGAATATTGTAACGTGCCTTGGTCAGGAATACACTATTAGCCCAGTACCGCTCTTTCAGGATGACCTCACGCATGTTCCTGATGTGACTGCCTCTTATTTAAGGCAGAGCACTTCCTAAATGTCATGGTAAATGTTAGAAATGAGTTTTCATTGGTGAAAAGGAATACATTTATAAACAATGCAAATAATGACATCTCTTTCTCTTTTATAAAATGAATTCATTTTGTGATGAAATATTTTAAAGGCCCAATCATGAGTATAAGGCACTTTGGTGGCACACTGGGCTGAGCATTTGGAAAGATCCTCAGTCTAGATGCGGTAGAGAGAAGAGGGGAGCTGCTTACGTGAACACTGACAGCCGAGCATCCCCAGGGAGCAGGTCTGCTCTGCCCTTCGAAGGTGCCTAAAAGGCAACATGGATATGTAGGCAGTGTACTTTTTGGTTTGGCATGAATAGGACTTGGTCTCCAGGGAAGTAGCCCTGCCCTGGGGCTACTAACCAAAAGACTGGAGGTTGGAATTCACACGGAGGCATCTCAGACGTAGAATCTGGCAACCTGCCTTCCCATGGACACAGCCCCTGGAAGCCCTGCAGAGCATAATACTCCTCTAAAACCGCTGAGATAGCCCGAGGCCTAATCTCACGCTGCAGAAACCGTTTTCCAAGTGGTTTGATTACGAACAAGGCAATCCAAAGGACAGAAAGCCAGAGTGTCGTCAAGCTTCCAGGATGCGTTGTATGGAAATCTCGATGAAACCTTGCAAGTGGTCTTTTTTTTCAATCATTTTATTAGGGGCTCATACAGCTCATCACAATCCATCCATCCACTGTGTCAAGCACATTTGTACATTTGTTGCCATCATTCTCAAAACATTTCCTTTCTACTTGAGCCCTTGATATCAGCTCCTCATTTAAAAAAATAAATGTCTGTGTGTGACAAACGATTTGAGATTTGATTCCATAACTTTGCAGAAATCGAAGGGTGGTGCAATAATTAACCATGCTTTATCATGAAACATGCAGTGGCAGCAGAGGGTCATCTAAAGGCCCTCAGAGCAGAGCTGTGTCTGACTAAACCCTCCTAAGTCATTCTAACAAGGAAGCCCAATCATTGCATGCTGAATTTCATTCTTCATTTTTTATATCTACAGTCCCATGATTGGTAGGTACATACCACATTATGCCCAGATGGTGCTGAACAGGCTATTGTGTGTAAAAAAGTTTATTATTCTGATTCTATTATGCATGTTTAAATATTTGTATATGTCTGTGTACTTTTGCATGTTTATGTGTGAGAGCGATGATAAAATGATTTTTATTGAATTACAGCTGCCTGTGACTTTATGTCTGCGTCTGCTGGTTGGCATATCCTACTATGTAGTCATAACAATTCATCTTGTAGAAGGGAATTTCATTCTTGAAGATGGAAACTAAATCTTAATAGAATTTTCCACTGACTTTTGGAAAGCCCTTGTCAGTTGTTAATATTTCTATCATTTTTGAAAGATAAAAGTATATTTATGCAATTATTTATTGTCTCAAATATTTCATTTAAGTTTCCAAGAAACTATGTAATTAAAACAATACATTTTGAGTCTCAGTAACAAATGAAAGATAACATGGTTTGTTTTAGAAAACCAAGGTTATATAGTCATGAATACCTGGAATTAGGGTTATCATTTTTTTGAAGGAAATACTTTAGCATTTCCTAATTTTAAAAATGGATATTTTGAGTGCTTGTTGAAGGATTTACTTAGAAATTTACTTTGGGAAGTAAAATGTGAAGAATCTGATAGTCAATTTATTCATTAAGTAAAAGAAACCTGTTTAAATCATGTCTATTTAATTCAGCATCTTTTAACCACTTAGCAAGATTTGGTAGACAATATTATCAATACACATTATATTGCAACTTTTAGACATCAGAAGGATTGTATACAAATGACACTCATTAACCGTACAAGAAAATGTAGGGTATTAGTTTCTCTAGTTTAATGTTTGACAGCAATGAGACAATTTAGCATTCTACAGATTTTTAAGAGATAGTATGCATTCTGAAATGAATTCTTATTAAATATATTTATATTTTCTGTAAAGAACAAATACATTGTCAATTATTTGCAATTGGGCTATATTTCTAGAAATAATTACAGTATTTCCTCATAATAATGTCACTTAAATGGGCATATCAGTAAATAATTTTCTAGGTACTTCCACAAACCCTAAGCCAGTATGAATGAGTCACTTCCAACTCACAAAAAGCCTATAGGACACAAGGCTGCCCCAGAGGTATCATTGCTGGTGGATGGATCTTGGCTGAAAGCAGAGAATACCAGAAAGATGTTTACTTATCTTTTATTGACTATGCCAAGGCATTCAACTGTGTGGATCTTAATCAACTATGGATAACCTTGAGAAAAATGGGAATTCACGAACATTTTATTGAGCTCATTTGGAATTTGTACCTTGATCAAGAGGCAATTGTATGAACAGGACAAGGCAACTCTGTGAAGTTTGTAATCAGGAAAGGTGTGTGTCAGGGTTGTGTACCCTGACGATTGTTATTTAATCTGTATGCTGAGCAAATCCTCAGAGAAGCTAGTTCCCATGAAGAAGAATGCGACTTCAGGTTTGGAGGAATGCTTATTTACAACCTGTGATATTCATAAAATACAACTTTGCTTGCAGAAAGGGAGGAAGACTTGACACACTTACTGATGAAGAAGAAACCTTCAGTATGGGTTACAACTCAATGACAAGAGGACCAAAATCCTAATGGTAAATGGAAAGAAGATTGAAGTTATCAAGAGTTTTGTCTTGTTTGGATCCACCATCAAAGCAGCTGTCAAGAGATCAGAAGATGTTTTATAGTAGATCAATGTGATGCACAAGACCTCTTGAAGTATTGAAAAGCAAGAATGCTACTTGGAGGACTGAAGTAGGCCATAGTGGTTTCATTGACTTGTCTGCATGTGAAAGTGACACATGACTGATGAAGACAGGAGAAGAACTGATGCATTTGAATCGTGGAGCTGGAAAAGGAAAACAGCATGGATGGCTAAAAGGACAAACTGCTCGGTCTTGGAAGAAGTATGGCCAGTGTGCTCCTTAGAGGCATGAATGGTGAGACTTTGGCTTATACACTTTGTACTTTCCAGGAGAGACCAATTTCTGGTGAGGACATTAAGTCTGGTGAGTTGGAGGGGCAGTGAAGGAGAGGAGGGCCTTCCACGAGAGAGCTGCAACAACGGGCTCACCCATAAGCACCATTGTGAGGATGGAGCGGGATTTTGTTCTGCTGTGCATAAAGTGACCGTGGGTTCGAACTGACTGCAAAGCTCCTAACAACTATAGAAGGGTTGGCTTGCCATCCTCACCGGAAAACAGGAGAGTTGTCAAATAGTGTGACAGATCGCCTGATCACAGGGAACAGTACAAAGAAAGGCATCAAGGCCTACAGGTACATGGTTATTTCTAACTTGTGATTGACATATGTTGCAGATACTTGAAGAACATGTGGGATTTGTTACATTAAGTGAATAGGTCCCTATCCTTGAACACAACTCCAAAACAAAAATAAACAAACCCCAAACTCACCTCCATAAGCGTTGATTCTGATTCAGAGCAACCCGTGCTCTGATTTTGTCTCCTGAAATGATTGAAAGTCCACCAGTTATATTTGATACAAAAACTGAAAATGAGCTGATTCCAGGAACCCAAGAGGAAAGCGAATTTTGGGAATGACGAGGGCAACAAATGTATAAGTGTGCTTTACACAATTGATCTATGTATTGTGGTGAATTGTATGAGCCCCAATAAAATGATTTTAAAAAATTCCATGTAACCACTTCATTTTGATGCTCCCTGTGCTGTTCGCTATTGCAGCTGTGTTCTGGATTCCAGGTGTGTTCTAGTCAGCTTATGTGGAACAGAACAAGTCATTACCAGATGCTACATCATGCACATCAGTCATTTCTATGTTTGAACACATCGCTGCATACACTGTGTCATTGAGAGCCTCTCTTTTTTTGCCGACCCTCTACCAAGCATGCTCTTCTTTATCAAGGACTGATACTTTCTCATAAGATGTCCAAAGTACATGGGAAAAAAGTCTTGCCATCCTTGCTTCTACTTCTCCCAACAATGAAAACTTTTGTCACTATTTTTTTGTTTCTTTGTTTGATTTGACCATGTTTGTCACTAAAGACACCAAGTCCATTTCTGTTTTACTTTTCCTCCTCTTTTTAAGTTTTGAGCCACTCAGACCATAATTTCAGTTTGAGGGATA
>NW_022111368.1:39215575-39382853 GCF_000313985.2 Echinops telfairi
TTTGAGAAACGATGTACAAATGCGCTTTACACAATTGATGTGTGTATGGATTGGGATAAGAGTTGTATGAGCCCCTAATAAAATGTTAAAAAAAAAAAGAATAAACAACAACAACAAAAAATAAATAAAAAATAAAAGCTGCCTCTTGGTCTGTGTATATGTTCTATGTGAGCACAATGAAATGTTCTAAAGTTCCTATTTTTCCATTAGTATGTATGATTTCCTCTGAATCACATAGTCAAGCGCCTTTACATAATCAACAAAATGCTCAATAACTGCCATTGAGTAGATTATAACTCATACTGACCCCATAGAACAGGGCAGATTTGCCCCTGTGGGGATTTTAGATTACATCTTTACCAGAGTGGTAAGCATCACCTTTCTCAGGTTGTTACTCAGGTGGTTTTGAACTTCTGACCTTGCAGTTAGCAGTTCAACATGTATCTACTTTGCCACCAGGGCTTCTTCAATAAAGGACAATAAGCATATTTCTGGTTATCTCTGTTTTTAGCCAATATCCATCAGCCATCAGCAATAATATCCCGTGTCCAGTACCCTCTTCCAAATTGTAGATCAGGCTTTGGTAGTTCACTGTCTGTACTCTGGCAACTTTAAAAATTTTATTTATTAAAATTTTGTTTGTGATATTAATTATGGATCCCTGATGGTGTAGTAACTTATGAATCAGTCTGCTAACTACAAGGTCAGAAGTTCAAATCCGTCAGTCAATTTTGGTGCAAAAGGTGAGGATTTTTGTTTTTGTGGAGACTTAAAGCCTCGGCAACCCACAGGGCAGTTTCTCTGTCCTAGAGGTTGGCAGCGAGTGGAGATAATTCAATAACATCAGGTTTCTGCATCTTTGCCATTAGTGTTGTTTCATAAATTTGAATGATATTTATCTGGTTAATTGATCTTCTTAGTATATTCATATAAATTATCCTTTCACTGACTTCACGTTTCAGAATAGATCTTGAAATACACTTTTTAATGATGAAAATTATGTCACTCCTCTTCAATTTCTTTTTCCAGGAATAGAAGACCATATTATCGTCTGACTCAAAATGGCCAATACCAGTCCATTGCTGTTCACTAATGCCCAGGAGATCTATGTTTAGGCTTTTTTTTCTTCTTCACTTTTTATGACTTCCAGTCCTCCTAGATTTATACTTTGTACATTCCACATTTCAATTAGTAATGGCTGTTGCAGCCATTTATTTTACTATTTAGTTCCTAAAGTGTGGTATTAATGGGAGATCACTCAGATTTTTCTGATCTTTATGGCAGTTTAAATTTAATTCTTAAAAATGTTGATAGAACTTGGGACTTGAGAAGCTTCATGGAGAACTAGAATTGAAAGAAAATTAAACTCTCCCCTGAAATTTTATAGTCTTCCTTTTTGTGTACCCTTTTTAACATTCATGTTTCCAACATTGAAATGCTATTCACATTTAAGCTCTATCAACGAGTCATCAGGGTATGTTGTGTAGCCGAAGGGAAGGCAAAGCTGGTGTGGTCTCAACCCTACAGGGCTTCATTTCGTATTGCTTGAGTAGAGTCTGCAACTACTGTAACCTATTCAATTCCATGTATTTCAAAATAGATTGCATGTATAAATGTAGGGGAGAAATAATAAATTGATTGCAAAAGATGGTTTTTAAATATATATGTCATGTTTCCATAAAGAAATTGTACAAATGCTGTTTCTCCCATCTAACAACCATGTATATTGTTCTGTTTGTTACTATAATTAAAAAGTGGAGCCATGCTAGCACAGTAGGGGAAGCATCGGACTGCTGTCCCAAAGTTGGCCATGTGACTCTACTGGCCAGTCTGTGGGATGGAGAGTAGACAAACCGTTTAGGAATGGTTGGCTGCTTCAGAAACTCTACGGGCATTCTGCCACGTTTGATAGACTCCCTAAGAGTTGGAATTGCCTTAGTGGTAATGTTTTAGTTGTTGCTATTTTAGTGTTAATTGAAATAGCTCTTGGTTGATTACGGCATTGATCTGTATAATATTATAATTTTCAGGTTTTACCTTACTATGATGTTTCCTTTTTTAATAAAATATAGTCACAGAATATCAATAGGAAAAAGGGACCTTGGAATGTATATAGTACAAACCCTAATTTTACTGTATGCCAATTCCCAGAGAGGCAAAATGAATTGTTAAGGGTTACAAACTCAATTGCTTTTAAGTAAACGTGTTCAATGCAATGTATTACAGTGGAAGGCAATAAAAAATAATTACCATTATATCCCATAGTATACAAGTAGGTTTGCAAAATACCACTTTGAGAAGCTTATTTTTCACATCAATGATTCACTTAATACTTTACATTACACAAATATTTATTTAAAAGGAATAATTTACCAGTGAATAAAAATTTAAATAAAATTTGATTTTTTAAATTCATAATGATACTATTAAATCTGTGCATGTACAGAATTTAAAGTTTAACTGTTTAAAATTTAGTATAATTATCAAAGGAAAAGCAATTTCAATTTTTATTCCATATGGGTTATTTTTCCTAGAGTAGTATCAAATTATAGATTAATTTCTTGGTTTTATAAACTCATGATATTAAATAAATGTACCATTTTTATAATCCAGATGTAATCCTGATATGAGACTTCTAAAATGAAAGGTAACATACACAGGCACTCTCCCATTCTCCCACATCAATTACAACTCATAACGACACAATAAAACAGATTAGAAGAGTCCCATAGGTTACTAAGGCTTTAAATCTTTATGGAGATAGATTACCATGTTTCCCATATAGAGTGGCAGGTGGCTCAAGCCACTAGCCTTTCAGTTAGCTGCTGAGCAGTGAACGACTGTCTGACTAGACTTTTTCAAGAACTACCACTTTCTGCTATCATATCCACACTGGACATAACTCATCATTGTAGTCTCTGAAACTGAGCCAACCAAAAAACTTCTAAATGACATTTTTTTTTTTAAATCAAAATACTCTTGGCATCTAATTCAATTGTTTTGGCAAATGATACAAAATCTCTTGGATTGAAAATGATTTCCACATTACTGTTTTCCTCTTTTTTTTGGACTAACTAATTTACTATAGACCCTAGCACTTATATTATAATCCAATAGAAAAGTAAACTCTATTGTTGAGACCACCATGATGCAATGTAAGGCAGTACGAAAGCTGACGCTGCTAAGCTGTCAAATTACACAGAATCTGAGGTCCCACATGCTGGAAGATAAACAAGGGGCCATCTAACAGAAACAACAAAGCCCACATGGAAGAAGCACACCAGTCTGTAAGATGACAAGGCGGCAAAGGGGTCAGGTATCAAGCATCAAAGACAAAAAAAAAAAATCATAACATTGTGAATGAGGGGGAGTGCAGAGTGGGGACCCAGGGCCCATCCGGGGGAAATTGGACATCCCCTTGCAGAAGGGCTGCGGGGAGGAGACGAGCAAATCAGAGTGCAGTGTAGTAACGAAGAAATGTGCAATTTTCCTTTAGTTCTTAAATGCTTCCTCTCCCCTACTACCATGATCCCAATTCTGCCTTGCATATCCGGCTGGACTGGAGGATGTGCACTGGCACAGATAGGAACTGGAAATACAGTGAACCCAGGACAGATGAACCCCCC
The DNA here is from genome assembly GCF_000313985.2 of Echinops telfairi. Lineage (NCBI taxonomy): Eukaryota > Metazoa > Chordata > Mammalia > Afrosoricida > Tenrecidae > Echinops > Echinops telfairi. The sequence goes on from NW_022111368.1 coordinate 39,219,202, forward strand.
AGGACCAGTGGAGAGAGTGGCGATGGCGGGAGGGTCCAGGGAGGGTGAGGGAGAAAGGGGGAACAGATGACAAGGTCTGCATATGGCCTCCTCCCTGCGGGACAGACAGCAGAGAAGTGGGTGAGGGAGACATTGGATGGGGTAAGATATGATAAAATAATAATAATTTATAAATTATCAGGGGGAGGGGGGAGGAGGGAGCAGGGAGGGAGGGGAAAAATGAGCTTACACCAAGGGCTCAAGTGGAAAGCGGGTGTGGTGAGAATGATGAAGTCAACATATGTACTAATGTATGTACTAATGTAATGATGTCTGTACAGATTGTGATGAGTTGTATAAAATGATTATTTAATAATAAAAAAAATTGAAAATGAAGTGGTTCTTCTTGTGAAACTGATATCTGTCTAACATTATTCTCTGGGAATATATATATATATATATAAACATGTGAAAAGACATTATGTGATTAAGATGACTACAATGCACATATAGGTATTGACACATAAATCACTGTTATTGTTGGTTGTCTGCATTACATCAGAATTGACTCATGCTGACCCAATGTGTGCAGAGTAGGACTGTACTTCTGGAGTTGGAAATTGATCAAACATTCTATTAAGATTCATTGATAATTAGTGGTGATTGGAATGCAAAAGCTGGAAACAAAAAGAAGGGATATGTTGCTCAAAAATACAGAAATATTATATTGGTGATAGAAATGAAGCTGAAGATAACATTATAGAATTTTCCAAAGCCAATGGCTTCTTCCATGCTAACACCTTTTTCCAACAACATAAACAGAGTGTACATGTGGACCTAGCCAGATAGACCACCCAGACATAAAATAAACTACCTCTTTAGGCAAAGAACAGGGAAATCTCAACATTATCAGCCAAAATAAAACCACACAGAGACTGTGAACTATCATTTACACATATACATAGACAAGTTGACAATAAAGAAAGTTGAAATGAGCCCAAGAGAACCAAAATATAGTCCTTATTATATTCCACGTGAATTCACATATCATTTCAAGAGTAGAATTGGTACATTGATGCTAGTTTACAAAGACCAGATGAGTTGTGGGATAGCATGAAGAACATAATAAATGAAGAAATAAAAACCACATTAAAAAGACAGGGTTAAAAAGAGAGAATACTAACATAGATATAAGAAAATATTCTGAAATTCACTCTTAGACCTATGAAGTTAAAGCAGCTGGGATAATGACATAGAAGAGATGAATAGAAAAAAATTAAATTTCTGTAGAAATAAAATATCTGAAGATTAGGGGTTAGAAAACCAAAAGGGAAGAGTATTCTCAGAAATTCTGCAGCTGAAAGAACTAAAGAAAAAGTTGAATCTTCAAGTTGCAATATTGAAACATTCTATAGTCAAAATATGTAACATGCAGAAAGGTTCAAAAGAAGATAGAAGGAATGCATAATAGTCGCTGAGTGGATCCCCCTACAATGCCTGCTGGACCTGATGTGGTTTCTAAAATTTTCTGTCTTTTTTATTTGTATTGTCTTGCTTAGTTTTTGTTGGTTCATATCAGGGTATAACTCCAAGGTGTCAAGTCACTGGAGATCACCCTCTTGAAGTTGTTACATGGTTTTTTCCCCTTTTCAATATGTGGCATCTGGTTGATATTTAACCTTTTTAAGACCCAGAACTAATAATGTTAAAGGAATTTCCAGCTGCCCCGAAGGCATTAGCAAAACAAACAAACCAAAAAAATCCCAAGACAGGAGGGATTGACAGAAGGCTAAACAAAAGAGTTCAAGAGCTGATAGAATGCAAAGAGCACTGGTGCATCTCTTCAAGGGAGGTAGATGATGACTATTTGACCAATCTACGCGATGACATCTATATTTGTGTTCATGCCAATGAAAGGGGAGCCACAAGAATGTGGAAATTATTGAATAACATCATCAATATCACATGCACGTAAGATTTTTCTGAGGATAATTTTTAATATTGTTGTGTTGACAAAGATCTGCCAGAGAATTTTTTAAAAGTTGTTTATTAATGTTTTATTGAATATTCAAAGGCACTTGACTATGCTGAAAATGACAAACTAAACAATCATGCAAAATAAAAATAAGGATAATGAGTAGTTTCAAATCCGGAAACATGTTTGTCCAGATTGTATATTTCTACCATAATTATTCAATCTATATGCTTAGCAACTAATCTGAGACCCTGGTCTTTATGAAAAAATTGTGACATTAACAACTCAATGCATACCCGTGACATGACCTTTCTCACTGAAAGCTAAGGTTTTGAAGGATTTAGAGGTCAGACTTAATTCATGATGACCCCATAACAGTTGAGTAGAACAGTTCTATTGAATTTTCATGACTCTGACCTTTCATTACACAGATCTTTCTCCTATGAGAGCTCTGGGTCAATTTGAATGGCCAACTTCTTACTAGAAGCTGCATGTTGAAATATTTTTGCTTTCAAGGTTGTCTGTTTATTTGTCTGGTTGTGTATCTGTATCTCTATTTATCTATCTATCTATCTATCTATCATCTATCTATCTATCTATCTATCTACCATCTATCTATCATCTATTATCTTCCAGCATCTATCTCTCATCTGTCTATCTCTCATCTATCTACCATATTCACCTCTCTCTCTCTTTCTCTCTCTCTGTGTGTTTGTATGTGTATGTGGCATATAATTTTCTTGTATGGGATTCCCATGAGACCACAAGATCAGAAATGAATGATATTGAAGATGTGAATGCTCATTAATACAAGACAGCAATTTCTGTTACAGCATAACAGAAAACTTTATGAAGCAATAAACAAAATTGTGAGCTATTGTTTCTAAATATGCCCTCCTTGGAGGTTTATACATTCCTGAAAATTGTGTTTCCAAATTTCTGTCACTCTTGAAAAGAATTCTGACCTCTTAAATTTGTATCACATTTAAATGTAAGTTTTATCTCCCTTGAGGAACATTAATTTTGTTTTATTTATCGTTACATTTGGAGACTCAAGAGAAGCCTCAATGATAAGATCAGGCCAGTAGGGTGGAGGGGTCAGGGTCCCACACAAAATAGCCATAGACCAGCCGTTGCCACCCTTGAGAAACAACCACATACACCTTTACAATGAGAACAGAGATCCCTTAGTATAACTTTTCTGACTTTTAAAAAACAATATTGTTTTGAATTTTTTAAAACCTCTAGATAATCAGCCTCTGTGATCAAACTATGTTATTTGAGAAAATTAATCTAGATTACTCCTTTGGAATCCCCCCAAAAAACATCAGTATAATGTGAGCTGACTTGCCTGCTGTGAATGTAACTGGCCCAGCAAACTCCCTTTGAAGCTAGTTTTAATTGCACCTTTTTTGAAGGCACTCTACTGAGACAAGCAAGTGTGTTACTGAAAGACTCTGCTTGCAGCCAACCACTGATTGTATAAGTATTCTTAAACACATTTTGTTTGTATATGCATGCATGAACTAGAACTCTAGAAGCAATACTTTTGGGCTTACCCTCAAATTATTACTCCCAAGCATAGTTCACGTAAATGTAAATGGAAGTAGGAAATAATATTCTTTGTGAGCATCCTGCTCCAAAAACACTGTACAAATTCATCCAGAAAATGATAATGAAGTGGATAACTTCTGGCTAATTGAAAACATGATCCCCCTAAAGGAAATGTTCTCTTAAAACTATAAGATGAATTTTATTTGTTCTAATTATAATTAAAATAATCAATTCATAAGAGTGGCAGTTTTATTACATGTTTTATTTTATAATCCTAGCCACTACTTATGAAGCACTCTGTTTTATAGTGTCATTTGAATTTTCTAAACTATATATGCATATCATTGCTTTGTATTAACTATGTAAGCTTTTTAAATCTTAAATTTGTGGCTAAGAATGATTAATTAAATGATAGAGAAAACTTTAATACTAATTATTTTAGAATAAAAATGAGCCAAGAAAACAAACTTAAGCATTTTATTTCCTCTCCTCTGTGAGTCCCATGATAAAGTCATTATGCAATCAGTAATTAATCACTTCTAGTCAACAATGAGGATATTGAAATTCTGGAAAATAATGCACTCTGCTAACATGGTTGGATAATAACCAAGTGAGCTTAATGCAAACACTGGGATAATGGAAAAGACACATGCATATAAATTGTTCTCTTCTGAAAAAGCCACCACAAAGTAAATTAATATTCAAATATGAAAATTAGTAGATATTATACCTGGTACACACTAACAGGGAAAAACCTGTGCTGTAAAATAATTTCACTTGGATTTTCACAGGTGTGAGCACCTGCTTTGTTTTTGTATTACTAATAATGCACAATATTTCATCATTTAAGAAATTTATTTAGATGAAAAAATAACTCTGCCAAACAAAGCCCACAGAGAAGAAGCACATGAGCCTGTGCGAACACGAGGTGTTGAAGGGATCAGGTAGCAGACACCAAAGAACAAAAACATCATTGTGTTACCACCTTCCCCACATAAACGATGAAGACGAATGTGTGCATAAGTAAGTGTGGTGAAGAAGGCTGATGGTGCCCGGCTATCAAGACCTATAGCGTCTGGGGACTTAAAGGCTTGAAAGTAAACAAGCGGCCATCTAGCCCAGAAGCAACAAAGCCCACATGGAAGCAGCACACCAACATATGTGATCATGAAGGGCCGAAGGGACCAGGCTTCAAACACCAAAGGCGGCGTGGGGGTGGGGAATCATATCCTCTTCAATGAGGGTGGCGCGTGATGAGGACCCAATGCCCATCTCTAGACAACTGGACATACCTTGCAGAGGGGTAGTGGGGAGGAGATGAGTCACTTAGGGTTCAGTATAGCAATAATGAAACCCACAACCTTCCTCTAGTTCTTAAACGCTTCCTCCCCACAACTACCATGACCCCAATTCTGCCTTGCAGACTTGGTTAGACCAGAGGATGCACAGCGGTACAGATGGGAACTGGAAACGCAGGGAATCTAGGACAGATGAACCCCTCAGGACCAGGGGTGACTGTGGCGATACCAGGAGGGAAGGGGGTGTAGAAAGGGGCAACTGATCACAGGGATCTACATATAACCTCCTCTCTGGGGGACGTGCAGCAGAGGGGTGGGTGAAGGGAGATGCCGGGCAGTGTAATATAAGATATAATAATAATGTATAAATTATTAAGGGTTCATGAGGGAGGGGAGAGGTTGAAGGGAGGGGGAGGGGAAAAAAGGAAAATGAGCTGATTCTGGGAACCCAAGAGGAAAGCGAATTTTGGGAATGATGAGGGCGACAAATGTATAGGTGTGCTTTACACATTTGATTTTTGTATTGTGATGAATTGTATGAGCCCCAATAAAATGATTTTTAAAAAAGAAAATAAAATTATATATATACAAATAAACAAATATGATTTATAAGGTTGTTGAAAATCAGTTGTCATTTTCTACTAAGTCAGATTATATAGTTTCTTTTTTAAAAAAAATATAATTTATCTTGTTCTGGGAAAAACGCATAGCAAAACATACCATTTCAAACTCCTATGTGTACAATTCAATGATATTGATTATAGTTGTCTAGTTGTAGAAACTGCATGTTTGAATTTTTATCATCTTCCCTTAGAAACAATCAGGATAAAAATAAAATAATAGGGACTCCTCTGTCTAATCTTTCACTTGCCTGCTTGTTACCTTGGGTAAACTAATATGGCCTTCCAATGTTAAAACATGTGCCGAATATTTTTTTGGTTTGTTTGGATGAAATGTAATCAGTTGTAGATTGTACCTGTCCAATATGGATAATAGCTGGCTAGCGAGATTGATAGTTTTATTTTTGTTTATAATTCTCCCACATCTCTACCCACTAAGTACCTACTTATTTACCATATTTGTCTTAGTATAAGTACTTGTATATTTGAAACCAGCATAGATAAGCTAGTAGTTTCATAGATACACATAAGAGGGTTATTATTTTTTATAGATATTGTATTGAAATAATTTCTTGAATCCTTCAAGGGTAATAATTATTTGTAAAGCTAATTATATTCTGGATATCATATATAATTTTAGTTACATTCTTAGAAGTAGTCAGGAAATGTTGCAACTTCATACGAAAAAGTAGAATTAATGGGTGCAGTTGTGAAACAGTAGTCTGGTAGCGTAGCAGTTACAAATTGGGCTGCTCTCTGTAAAGCCAACAGTGGGGACCCACCAGCAGCTCAGAGGGAGTAAGAAGATTTCTATTCCCTCAAAGAGTTATAGTCTTTGAAATGCAGAGAGGTTCTATCCTGTCCTAGGGTCACTATGAGCTATCATCAACTTGAAGATGGTGAGTTGTTCGTTGGGTAAACTGAGGAGCCCTAGTGGTGAAGTGGGTTCTTTACTGGCCTGCCAAGGTCAACGTGGGTGATTCACACCCACCAGGCATTCTGAGGGATAAAGAGGAGCTGACTGCTCCCACACTGATGTACAGCCTTGGAAAATCACAGGGGCTGTCCTAGCCTGCTTGCTCAGAGTGAAGGCAACTTGAAGCACTTGCTGATGAAGATCAAGGATTACAACCTTCAGTAGAGATTACAACTCAGTGTAAATAAGACTAAAATCCTGAGTTAGTTTATTGTGCCAAGCTGGCCGATAAACACATATGGGGTTAATTGAAGGGCGAAGGGATAAATGGCTCGGTGAGCCCAGCCTTTCTGATTCTCTGGTCTCTTGCTTTGTGATGGTCAGACCAGGGTGCAGCTGCTTTAGCCAGGTCCCTGCTTCAGCTGGAAGGGCTCACTTCCTGCAAGACATCCCTGAGGAGAAGCCACATGGACCTAACCCAACGCAGCCCTGGGTGCTGGAGTAGCCTTGTGGAGACACCTGCCAGCGCTGAGATGCGTACACGTTCACTAATTCAGCTTTCCTCCTGTAGTTGGGGTCATTGCGTCTGTTTTGTGAGATGGAGGAGGACTTTGTGGATTGGTGTCAGACATATGGGTTAATGTTGGACTTGTGGGCTTGGGCAGCACAGGGTTGGGATGGTTTTTTTTTTATGTGCACTTACCCTTTATATAAAACTCTCTCTTATACATGAGTTTCAGTGGATTTGTTTCTCTAAAGTACCCAGACTAATACAAATCCTCACAACTGCACCAATAAAAAACATCAAGATAAATGGAGAAAAGGTTGAAGTTGCCAAGGATTTTTATCTTGCTTGGATCCACAGTCAATGCTCATGGAAGCAGGAGTCAAGATAGCAAAAGAAGTGTTGCGTTAGGAAAATCGGCTGCACAAGATCTTTCTAGCATATTGAAAAGCAACGATGTTACTTTGATGACTAAGGTGACCATTTGTAATGGTCTCACATGCATGTGAAAGTTGGACAATGAAAGAAGAAGATTAAAGAACGATTGGTGTCTCTAGATTGCGGTGCTGGAGGGGAATACTGGGCACTATGGACTGCTAAAAGGACGAACTTACCTGTCATAGAAAACGTCCGACTAGAGTGCTCCTTAGAGCAGTGGTTCTCCACCTTCCTAATGCAGTGACCCTTTAATACAGTTCCTCATGTTGTGGTGACCCCCCCAGCCATAATAAATTACTTTTGTTGCTACTTCATAACTGTAATTTTGCTACTGTTATGAATTGGGCAACCCCTGTGCAAGGGTGGTCCAACCTCCAAAGGGGTTGTAACCCACAGGTTGAGAACCGCTGCCTTGGAGGCAAAGGTGGGGAGACTTCATCTTGTATACCTTGGACATGTTGTCAGGAAAGACCACTCCCTGGGGAAGTTCATCATATTTAGTAGACTACAGGGTCAGAGAAGGCGGGCAATAGCCTCAGTAAGGTGGATCAACTCTGTGGCTGCAGCAAGAACAGAAACAATTAGGATGATGGTGCAGGACCATTTCTGTTGGGTATAGGGTAGCTATGGGTCAAACTCAACGTGGTGGCTCTTAACAACAATAGGTAGTTCATAACGTGCTCTGTGTCTTCATGACGCCACTAATATTTCTTTCACAGTTAAATTCATTATATTGTTGTTTTTCTGAATCCAGCCTTAATCTCTGGAAGCTCTCTCAATGTACTGTTACAGCCCTTGTTAGATGATCTTCAGGAACATTTTACTTGATATTAGTGATATTGTTCTATAATTTGGGCATTCTGTTGCACAACCTTTATTTAGAAAGGATACAAATACGTGTCTCTTCCAGTCAGTTGGCCAAGCAGCTCTTTCTCAAATTTCCTGGCATACACAACTGGTTCCAGTGCTTCATCAGGTTGCTGAAACATTGCAAATAGAATTCCATCATTCCTGGAGCTTCAATTTTGACTAATGCTTTCGGTGCAGCTTGAATTTCTCCCTTGCATACCATTGGTTACTTCTTAGACTCTATCTCTTAACATGATTGAATATTAGCTAGCTCTTTTTGGTACATTGACTCTTTGTAATCTTTTGATACTGCTTGCATCATTTAATATTTTGGGCATAGAATATTTTAATATTGCAATTCAAGGTTTGATTTTAAAAAATTCTTTCGGATTAAGGTATGCTCAGTTTGTTTTCCCTTTTGGTTTTCTAATTCTATTTTTGCATATTTTATTACAATATTTGACTTTGTCTTCTCAAGCTGTCCTTTGAAATTTTCTCTTTAGCTCTCTGACTTCATAACTTCTTCCATGTAGCTTGGCTTCGCTACAATTCAGAGCAAATTTCTGAGGCTCTTTTGACATCCACTTTGATGTTTTCCTTCTTTTCTATTTTTAAATATCTTTTGCTTTCTCGTGGCTTTGTTTTAATTTTCTTCAGTTCCAACCTGAATTTACATAAGAGCAATTGATGGTCTATTCCACTGTCAACTCCTGGTCTGGTTTTAGCAGCTCATATTGAATTTCTTCATCATTTCTCCCCACAAATGAAGTGCATTTCATCTCTGTAGTGTCTATCTGGTGATGTCCATGTTTATATTCATAATTTTTGTTGTTGACAAAAGGTATTTGTTATGAGGTTAATGGTATTGAAAAATTCTATCATGTGATCTCCAGCTCTATTTGTGTCATGAACACCATATTTTCCAACTATTTTTCTTCCTCTTGGCATAGTGGTTACCGGTTGGACTGCTAAGGTCAGCAGTTTAAAACCACCAGCTGATACACAGGAGAAAGATGAGGCATTGTACTCCTGTAAAGAGTTACAATCTCAGAAACTCGCAGGTGTGTTTCTACTTTGTCTAAAAGGGTCACTTTGAGTTGGTATTGACTCAGTCATAGTGAATTTTTTGGTTCTTTCTTCTTCTTGTCAAAGTTTTGCATTCCAACTTCCAATAGTTATCAATTAATCTTGACGTAATATTTGATCAATTTCAGAATAAACACTTGGTAGAATTCTTCAGTTTCTCCATCTATAGCTTTAGTGATCAGTGTATAAATTTGACTAAGAGTTGGATTGACTGGATTTCCTTATATGCAAGTAAACATTATTCTATCACAGAGACCATGGTTCTTCTACCTAGAAGCTGCCGTGTCCTTTTTAGCCATAAATGCAATGCCATTCCTCTTAGATCTGTCATTCCTTATTTAGTAATCCATATGATTTTCTGATTCAAAATTGCCAATACCAGTTCATTTCATCTCACCCATGCTGAGAATATTGATTTTCTGGTCTTTCATTTCACTTTTGGGCACTCACTTCTAATTTTCCTAGTTTCATATTTCATACATTCTAAATCCCCATTTTTAATTGATGTTTGGCTCTGTTCCTTCTCATTTTGAGTTGTACACATCAATAAATGAAGGTTTTGGAAACTTTACTTACACAGGCTTGACTCCATCGATGTCATTATGTTTAACTCCATCTTGAAGAGGCCACTCATCCTCAGTTATATTTTGAGTGCCTTCAGACCTGAGGGATCAACTTCTGGTGCTACACTATGTCTGAAAATGCTCTGACTTTAGTCCTGAGATTTTTATTATATGACAGCTTCCCTGCTTTCCATAAAGCTTTCAATGGCTAATTCCTATGAGGTGGACAGCCTGTTCCTTCTTAGATAGCTAATCTTAGTCTGAAAGCTCACCCCTGAAACCTGTTCATTTTGTGTGACTCTCTGGTATTTTAAATACTGGGGACATAGCTTACTGAGTCACAGCAACACACAAGCCAGCACAATATGACAAACTGACGGACAAGTGATGGAAACGGACTCTGATATTAATTTAATAATAATTTTTATCAATTTAAATATGCAGTTTGTATTTGGAGCAAAGGTAGAATTAGAATCAGAAGGGAGTGAAAGTTCTCTGCTGATCACAAACACAGCCAAGTCTATTAAATATCCTGGTTAGTGAGACCTTAACTCACTGTTTGGTAGATAAGGTAATGTTATACATTTTAATCTGTGGTGAAACCATACAGAGAATAATTTGGTAACAACAGTTTGACCTTGTAGGTCCATAAGATACATTTTGCAGGATTTGGAGAAAAAGTGAGTCCTGGAGTCTAAATATATTTTCATTTGAAAACGAGGGCATTCACTACAAAATTGAGTGACAGATATGCTGAGATTTAAATGATGACATCACTATTTTAAAAAAAAGGAAGAAGATTGGTGATACACTTCCCGTAATTAACCAATGAAAACCCTATGCTCATAAAAGCCTGGTTTGCAACCAATCATATAAAGGGCGCAGGCTGGGAACTATTTTCCTCTGTTGTACACAGCACTACCACATACTGAATGAACTCAACAGCAGTTGTTGCCTGAAAGGTTCAAAATATGAATACACTCAGTGGTCCAAGAGGAAGAAGGCGGTAATTACCTGAAAGGTTGGAAATTTGAATATTCTCGGTGGTCCAATAGGAAAAAGGCTAAACCCAAAGATTGCACCTTGGAAATCTATTGAGGGAGTTCTACTCTGTCACCTTGGATCACGAAAGGTAATGATTGTATTGGTATCAGCCAAAGCAACAACAACAATTACATAAATAAATAGAAAACATTTCTAAGCCTAGAGGTTCTCACTAGAGAATTTTACCAGACATTCAAGGAACAATAAAAAATGATTCTACACAATATCTTTCAAAAAACTAGAAGGCAAAAACTTCTCTGTTTATTTTAGACTATTATCCTAATGCCAAAACTACATAGAGTACCAAAAAACCCCAAAAACAACGAAAAAGAAAACTACACACCAATATGCCTAATGTACATAGATATATATGTACCGTTCACATATATTGGTAAATAGAATTCAGCAACATATAAAAGTAGATTACTATTAGCAAATGGAGTTTGTGCCAGAGAAGAAGCTTATGCCAGTATTATAAATCCAATCAATATAACCCACCATATGAAAGCTTAAATTAGTAAAGCACATGATCACATGCATGATTAAAACTAAGTTTATACCATTTATAGCAAAAATGCTGGAAAACAAAATACAAAGGCTCTCCCTCAAAGCAGTAACTAATATAAAAGAAAACAATGAAACAAAAACCTTACAGTTAACATTACTCTTAATAATTAAAGACTAAATTATTAACCACTAACCTGAGAGAGAAAGGTGAGGCTTTCTACTCCTGTAAGATTTACCATCTCAGAAACACACCGGGGATGTTGCTTTCTATCTTATGGGGACACTGGGAGCCAGAAGTCACTGGATAATGGTGAAAAAGATGAACACGACAGATAAGTCCACTCACATTATTCTTCCTCAACACAATGCTAGAAGTTCTAATCAGTGCAGAAAATCAAATTTAATTACTACATTAAAAAAAGAAGACTAAAATTTTATTTGCAGATGGCATGCCTTTCTGGATAGAAATTCCAAAAATATTCTCCTTCAGAAATCCTATAATTAATTGAGTCTATGATATTAATTAATACTATATATGCAAATAAAAATCTATTGCATGTTTATCTACTAAAAATAAACATGGATACTATAACTGAAAAATAAATACCATTAACAATCACAAAGAGAAAGCAATACTTAGATGTAAATATATGCAGAAGGGCATTGTGGGTTTTTAGTTATGGCTCTTTTATCTGTACCTCTACAATTCACACCATGAAAATAAGCTGTTGTGAAATTACATTTGGTGATTTGTCAAGTTTTTGCTGTTCCTCCAAATATTAGTGCCATCTCAGAAGCAGGAAAAGAAAATATCCTTGGGCCATCAAAAAGAAGAGACAGCAGTGGAGCACATGTAAAATGTGTTTTTAATTTTAGAGAGGCAGTAGAAGCAGCAGAGACTTTAATTCTGGAACTATGGGAAGTAAGAGGGTAACCTCAAGAATGTGTGGCAGATTGGTTGGTTTCCTAGCCAGGAAACAAGACAGAAACCAAAGGACCTCTTGGGTGAGAGGTGAAGGAACAAACATATACCTGTCTCTGAAGAGGACTGAGAAGAGATTCTACTGTAGGCAAAAGACTGTATCTTTTAAGTTTTATTGATCATAATTTGTGATGATGGGTTAACTTCCTTAATCAACACCAATAATCATAGTATTATCTGTGATTTTGGTGTAGCCATTGCAAGGAATTATTAAATACAGATGAAAAATAGAGTGTAAAGAATGTATCGTACCATGGGAGGGGGAGCTGATAGTTGGTGTCAGAATAGGATAAAGAATGAAAGGTGGAGTCCTTGTGACAATTGTCCTTGAACTGATGTAAGATTGGGCTTACCTTCTCCCTTGCGAAGGTTAAGGAGATCAGGCAAGAACCCCATACCATTTCCTTAAAGGTGTACTGTGTCAACAAAGATCTGCTCATTCAAGAAATGAAAGAATTTCAAAGTAAATGGAGATACATATTATGTTCCTGGATCGGAACATTCAAAGTATTAAATATGTCAATTTTCACAAATTTGATAGAGATTTTCTAAAATTCCTTTCAAAACTTAAGCAAGATATTTTATAGGTATAAACAACATAATTATAAAACTGTATGTAGAAAAGCAATCCATTAGAATAGATTTTAAATTTTGAAATGAAGAATGAAATGAAATGAATCCATTTACTTAATGTCCTAATGTATTATAAGCTAATGTATTATGTAACTATATTACTCAACACTGTGTTATATTCACAGAGGGAACCATATAGATCAGTGTCACAGAAAGAACACAGAGATAGGTGTTAAAGCTATTCAGTGGAAGAAGGATGGCTTTTATAATAAATTATGTTAGAGTAATTGGATATCCATAAACTGAAACAGCCAATCGAACAAATACGACTGAAATCTGACACTTTATAAAAGTGTTAAAATATATAATAGACTTAAATCTAACTCATGAATATCCTATATTTTCAAACAAAATCTAGTTTTGTAAATGACTACTTATAATTTATTTCAAAAGCGTGACTTGTAAAAGAATAATTTTGATAAATTGTAGTTCATCAAAATTGAAATATTTTATCCTGATAAAAACCACAGTAAAAGATAGATAAGCTACAGAGTGGGACAAATTATTTGCCAATTTCAGTAATATTGGTATAGAGAATATATAAAGAACTATCAAATTACAAAATAAAACCAAAAGTAAAAGTATAAAAAAGAGTGTTTAATTAGAAAATGAGCATTAGGCATCAGGGAAATGCTGTAAATATGAAATATAACCTACATGAGTCCTCAGAGCACAATGCTCAGTTTGTACTTATGCAACTCTTATCCATTGTGTCAAGCACATTTGTACATTTGTTTCCATCATCATTCACAAAACATTTGCTTTCTACTTGAGCCCTTGGTATCAGCTCCTCATTTTTCCCCTCCCTCCCAGACTCCCCTCCCTCATGAACCCTTGGTAATTTATAAATTATTATTATTTTGTCATATCTTACACTGTCCGACATCTCCCTTCACCCACTTTTCTCTTGTCCATTCCTCAGGGAGGCGGTTGTATGTAGATCCTTGTGATTGTGTCTCCCTTTCTACCTTCCCTTCCCTCCAACCTCCCAGTATCTGCACTCTCACTACTGAGGGGTTCATCTGTCCTGTATTCCCTGTGTTTCCAGTTCCTATGTGTACCAGTGTACATCTTCTGTTCTAGCCTGATCTGTAAGGTAGAATTGGGATCATGTTAGTGGGGGTGAGGGTGGGAGAGGAACCATTTAGGAACTAGAGGAAAGTTTTAAGTTCCATTGTAGCTACATTGCACCCTGGCTGGCTTGTCTCCTCTCCTGACCCTTCTGTTAGGGGAAGTCCACTTAACTACACATGGGCTTTGAGTATCTGCTCTGCCCTCCCCCTCATTCACAATGATATGTTTTTTTGTTCTTTATACATGATACCTGATCCCATCAACAGCCCATTATCACAGGCTGGTGTGTTTCTTCCAAGTGGGCTTTGTGACTTCTCAGCTAGATGGCCACTAGTTTATCTTCAAGCCTTTAAGACCACAGACACTATATATTTTGATAGCCAGGCACCATCAGCTTTCTTCACCACATTTGCTTAGGAACCACTTTTTCTTTAGTGATTGTGTCAAGAAGGTGAGCATCATGGAATGCCAATTTAATAGAACAAAGTGTTCTTGCATTGGGGGAGTACTTGAGTGGAGCCCCAATGTCCACCTGCTACCTTAATACTAAACCTAGAAATGTATGCACATAGATATATTTCTCCATCATCATACATAAATATATTTACATATGTACATGCTTGTATTTAGATCTCTATATATGCTCTTTGCCTCCAAGTTCTTTGCTCTGTTTCCTTTTATTTTACTCTTGTCCTGATTACAATGCCCTTTATCACGTCCTACCAGGCCTCTTACTCCCTCCTCGCCGATTTTGGATCACTTGTTGTTCCCTTTTCCCTAGGTTTGTTAACCTCACTTCCTTTCCCCCACCTTCCCCTCTTCCATGTCGCCCCTGGAACCATTGGTCCAGTTGTTTTCTCCTCCAGATTGTTTATCCAGCCTGTCTTATCTAGATAGACCTTCTGAGATAATAGTAGGCACAAAAACAAGACAGAGCAAGACAAAGCAACAAAGGAAAAGAAAATAATAACAACAAAAAGAAAAGTCTGTAAATAGTTCAAGGTCTGTTTGTTGACCTTTAGGTGTATTTTCCTGTGGAGTCTTATAGGGTGCCACACCCTGACCCCAAAGTCTATTTTTGGTATTCCCTCAGGACTTCCTTGCTCTGCTCCCCTTGCTGTTCACTGTTCTACACCCTTAGTGTTTTGTCTTTGTGTGGTGGGGTCAGATCAAGTGCAATTCCCACACTATATCTCCAGTGTTGTGCCCCCGAGGACTATGGGTCAGTGCGGGATGATGCGGTGTCTCATAGTGGGGCCAGCCATATGGTCTTCTCTGTGGATTGGCTGCTCTGAGAGGGAATATTGTCCTCAACACTTGATGGGGCAGGATGTGCTCCACTCTCTCTCCCTCCCCTTTCATTTGCTCCCATGTGCTCTGATCAGACATGTCCCACTCCCTGAGCTGTAGCTTCAGTGCTGTCTGAAGTCAATTCTTCTGGGGGGAGGCGCAGACGTCCACGTAGTCGGGATTGGGGCCAGCCCTTCAGATCTCTCTACTGGCTCCCTGCTTCAAGCCGGTATGTTGCAGTCACATCTTGGAGCACCAGGTTGAAGTCTGGTCCCTCTTTCCCTGTGGAGATATAAACAGTGCTCTCCCCTTGGGTGGGTTAGTTCCCTGTTCCTTTGCTACCTTTTTTTTTTTTTTTCTTTTTCCCCCTTCCTTTTTAGTTGACTACCATATGTATCTCCTGTCATGCTACCTGGACCTCACCCCAGGAATGTTTGTATACAGTAATCTCTGTTATTTTTAAAACCACATGTGAGAATATAAATATCTCAAAATAAAAAGATAGTCAAAATTTAAAATATATGGTAATGATAAAAATATATGGTAAAGCAGGAACAAGAGGAATCTTTGATTTTTATACCTGGTAGACATCTGCAGCAACATAGATATAACTGTGATTATTGTTATGAACAACACACATTTCTTGAACACTTATTCCTAAGAAGACATGTAAAAAAGGGGCCCTGATGTTGTAGTGATCACATGTTCAGCTACTAACTGGAAGGGATAAAGACAAGGCTTTCTACTCTAGCAAAGAGTTGCAGTCTCAGAAATTCCAGGGGACAATTCTATCCTGTCCCAATTCTATCCTGTCTCTATGA
Organism: Echinops telfairi; assembly: GCF_000313985.2. NCBI lineage: Eukaryota > Metazoa > Chordata > Mammalia > Afrosoricida > Tenrecidae > Echinops > Echinops telfairi. The sequence goes on from NW_022111368.1 coordinate 39,235,336, forward strand.
GATGGCAGTGAGTTTGGGTATTTTTTTATTTTATCAGGCAAGTTACAAATCCAGGATAGCATCTCCATCACTAGTCATCATACATCTAAAAGTAAGTAGCAATAGCAGACTTACTAATAAATTATAGTTTTATTTAATTATACTTTAAAGATTATAGATAATTAACGGATTTATTTCAGCTGTTATTTTAATACATATTCATATGGTGTTCCATGTATAACAGGGGCTTAAACTTGCATTAAAAAATACTTACTAACCAAGCCAATTGCCCTTGAGTCAATTCCAGCTCATAGCAAGCCTGTGAGTGTAAGCCAGAGGAGCGCTCCTTCACCTGGGATCCAAAAGCTCTTTGGTAGAACAGTGGTTACATTCTGAGCTGAAAGCCCATCAGCAGCACTGCAGAAGAAAAATGTGGTGGTCTGCTTAAGATTTATAGCCTTTAAAACTCTTTGGGGCAGTTCTAATCTGCCCAATATTATTCCTATGACTGGGAAAAACTCAAGGGTGCTGGGCTTGTTTTATCTCATAGGTTGTAAACATTTAAGGAAGCTGACTTCCTTAACTCCTGGTAGCTTTGAATCACAGATCTTTCTGTTCACAGCCCAATGATTAATCACTGGTGTTCCTATTAAAATAAATAATTTATTTAAAATATATGGAATAAACAAATAATGGCATATTACAGTCATTTTGAAGGTGATACATACTACAGAAAAGACAATCGGATGGGAAGAAATAAACAGAATTTGCAATTTTAGATATTATATCAGGAAACATTGAAGGCCTGATGGGGTAAGGGAAGTAGTAATATAACAGATTAGCAGTCAGTAAGATAATATAATTTTGATGAATAGCATAAAATGATATATATTAAATGTAAAAGGAATGGTGTGTGGGAAATAAGCTAATTAAGTAAGGCCTTGTGGTAGTAATTGCTAGAGGAAGCTGTAAGATGAAGTCCAGTTGTTATTCTCTCTGTCTTGTTATGTGTATCTAGGATTATTTCTTGCAAGTCATGAAGAACATAGAAGGAAAAAGACATTGAAGATCCTAAGGGCAATATCTTTCTTTCTTTCTTTCTATTTGTTTCTCTGCTGGGTTAAATGGTCTTTTCCATATTAAGTAAGGAAAATAAATGGACCACTGTCTTAGGCTGGGTTTTCTAGAGAAGCAAAACTAGTGAAGTTTAGAAAGAAATTTACATGAAGAAAACTACTCAAATTGCTGAAGGCTGCAGATTCCAAGTTACTGGGACTTGGAAGTTAGATTCAAGACTTTTCTTGACTCGAGGGGATGGTGAATCTGATTTCACCAAAAAGACAACAAGCTTGTGGCTACGGTGGTGAATGAATCCAATGTCAACAGCATATTGATGAACTTCAGGATCAGCAGACACAATGACAAGTTGTAGGCTCCATTCCAAAGAATAAGAAATCAATGAGCCAAATGCCAGATCCAGACTAAGCAAAAAGCAAGAAGTTTTCCAAAGAATCCATTTATATCGTAAGAAGTCCATAACCCTGAGGAAACTTCATTTCAGTTGGTTGGCTACTCACAAATGATCTCTTTATGAAGATGATTACATTTTTATTAAGATTTCAAAATGGGAGAGCGCTAGGTCTTACTTTCCCAACCACTAAGAATTCTGGCACAAAACCTACATTAGGATTGATATTCCCTATCTCATCTATAACTGGCTGTCAAGGAATGAAAAAGAGAAATTATACAGTTATGTCATTTGTCCATTTATCTCTGTAGTTGTAAACAATAACAACAAAAATCACTGCCATCAAGTCAAATATGCACATAGTGATCCTATAGGATAGGGAAGGGTACAACTATCCCTCAAGGTTCCTGAAACTGTAAATCTTTACAGGCGTAGAAAGCCTCATCTTTCCCTTGAGGAGCACCAGGTAGTTTTGAACTGCTAAACTTGCTGTTAGCACCCCAAAACATTAAGTTATTTCTGATATTTCATAGTTTTCTGAGTAAAACAGCAAAAGCTTTAGATTCAATACCAATGAAAGCACTGCTCACTTGGAACCAAAACAATTCGCAGATATATATTGCAAGTAAAAAACATGGACATGGTGAGATACTGAAATAAAAATGGACCCTGAAAAGAAAACATCCAGTCTCTAACTCTATATTGGCTTTGGGCTGTTGATGCATAATATTACTCTGTAGTATAGCATTCTCATTTCTTAAATGGGCTGGTAGCATATCTCTGAGTGCTGTAAAGATTATAGACACAAGACCAGAGAAATTTCATAGAAGAGATCTTGTATATAAGAGGAATTTACTTTGTCTCAAGATACTAATGGTATACATTATATATAAGCATTTTCTGGTACTATTTGCTCTTCTCTGATCTATGATCTCTATTTAGCTCATGAAATGGAGTTTTATTAATATGAGATACAGAATGGAGAAAATGATTTTCCATCTTCCCCAGATGTTTTCAAAATTTCTCCCTCTACTCCCACTCTTCACTAGAAAACATGGGGAAAGGCCATCTTTATAAATGAAAAGATTATTTCTCTGTACATTACATATATGTATAAATGTATCTGTGTAGGTATATGGACATGTAATGACAAACAGTTGACTTAATGTTTCTCTATGAATATTTGAGCTGAACCGAGAGAAGGCTGTCATTTTATTATACCTGTTGTTAATCATCTTAAGATTGATTTATTGAATCCAATCTCTTTCAATTTGAGGGCACAAAGAAAGATAAAGGCTACATTTCAGAAAACAGCACTACCAAGCAGCATGTGTCCTTCCTGCCAGGTTAGAAGACCATAGAAAATGCAAATATGTTCTCGTCTGACCTGAAGGCTTGGTCTAAAAGATGAGGTAGCTGGAGCTAAAGGTTTATGAGAGAGAGTTTTACGTGGAATGACCTCACTGGAAATCAATCAGTCTTTCATGCAGCAAACATGTCTGAACACGTATCTTCTTGGCCCAGGGCTAGGTGCTTTGAATACAAATGACTATCATCCATATTCCTCTGGAACTTGAGTCCTGAGATACCTTAACTACTGCTGTGGGAATGTGTGCTTTCTTACTCTCCACCTTGCCTTTGCCCTACCAATACCTTCCCTGTCTGGTGCAATCATGACCATAGTCTCTTATTTACATTAAAATACGTTGTTTTGATTATTACTATATTTTTATTGGAATATGCTTCACATATAACACAATTTAGTCATTTAATTACACTAAGATTTGTGCAATCATTACCACAATGAATTTTAAAATATTTTCTTCTTGTACCTACACATTGTTGTTAACTCCCTATTTTCTCCATCTTCCCCTGCCATGCCCCTAAGCAATAATCAATCCAATTACTATCTATATAGATATACTTATCTTGGGCTTCATATACAGAAAATCATATAATAAAAACGGGAAACAAACCAACAGTCAAAGAACCTCTAGATTGGATTCCAGGCTGCAAAATAAACTGTTTTAAATGACTTTTAATCTGTCAATTGAGTGGTAAGGAGCTGGCATACAAGTGTTTAGGAAATTTGAGAGGACACATGACTTAAGTAGTATGATTTACTATATGAAATATGAAATTTCTACATTAGCACATTTTCTAGAACACATATTCTAGATAAATAAGTAGGCAGGTTCAGATTCTACTTCAACTTTAGAATCCATATTTTGTGCTAGACATTCCTAGACAATTTTGTATGCAATGCAATCAGGAAACTGTCATTCAGCGAATTTATACCACTTGTCCAAAGTGAAAGTCTTCAATACTGGTAGAGATGTTAATCAAATAGCTGTTTGTATTTCAAATATACACTATTGGGGTTTTCCTAGAAACATCAAACTTGGTGGATTAGTCAAAAGGCATTCCTCAAATTTCATAAAAGCTCAGGTGAGATGGGGAAGAATCCAGATTGCAGCTTCTGATCTCTCTCCTCACATGCTTTCTTTCCTGTTTGCGTTCTCATGCACTTTAAAGTCTTTAAAGTTTATAAACAAAACTTAGAAAGACTGTCTCAAACTGGCCTCTGGAGTCTTACTTTAGTTCTTTTTGTCTTTCTGTCACCAGAATAAGAAAATCATAAACCTGTGGGTTCCTTAGAACATTTAAATAGATCCCTCAGATTTTCTATGTGCTTACTGCCACTGCTAGAAGGGCCTGGCTTTTTTGAAGTATGCGCAACTGGCTCGTGGGGCTGAATGGATTCTTCAATGATCTGTCCAGCTGCACACTCAATGACCCATAAAGAACCAACCTAGTCAGTCCTCTAGCTCTACCTCTCATTTCGACTCATCACATTAAATAAATATAATGTGTTTCTTATACAGGCATAAAAGGGGGATTTAACAACAACAGAAAGTAACTAACACAGAACTTCAAGAGCTATTTGGAATGGAATCCACTTCCATTTTTACAGTAACTTGTCTTGTTAGTTTGATTGACTAGTGGATGCACTAATATGAAAACTGTTTAATATGCTCTCACAACTTAAGCAAATTTGTTAAGTAACATTTTAATTTTCTTTAGTGTTCCACTTGTGAGCTTTATACAAATACTGGCCAAAAATAAAAATACAGTATGTTTCATTAATAGGATTAAATTATCTTCTTTAAAAATTCACTATCTGGAACCTGGTATGAATATATATCATCTCCGTTTGAATACATCTAGAGGGATAGAAAGATAGATCCAGATCATTCCACTTCTATGGTTATGGTCATGATCCCATTTGGGAGTGATTTGTTTTTTACATTAATGTGGCAGGCTTACGGCGAGTCCCATCTTACTTGAAACTGTGGCACAAGTCAACGCTCTTGGTGTCCCTAAGCATGCGATCTGCATCCAATGTCAAGGAATCCTTCTGAGATCTACAGATTGGCCCCCTGTCATAGGATCTATGTCAACTTGAGAGAGCCCGGATTCTACCATGATGTGATATAGCATTTTGTGGTCAACTGAATGATTGTATCTTTGCAAGCAGTTGTGAGAAGAATGGAGTGACTCTTACTGCCAGGTGTCATATAGTCAGTTCTGACCTACCCGGGCTCGAGGCATGTCAGAACCCGGTGCCCTTGTCAGCATGGTTCCTATGCCTGAGCAAATTGTTGTGGCCGCTGTGCCATCTCATTGAGCATCTTCCTCTTTGTAGCTGCCTCTCAACTTTAGCAAACATAATGTCCTCCTTTAGGGACTGGACTCTTCTGACAATATGTTCAAAGTATGTAAGATAAAGTGTCCATATCCTTGTCAAACTGGCCATATTTATTCCAAGAAAAATGGGTTTGTCCACGTAGCACTCTGTGGTGCTCTCAATATTCTTCTCCAGAACCATTATGCAAAGGGCATCAGTTGTTCTTCCATTGTGTTAGACAGGGTTCTCTAGAGAGATAAAACCAGATTGCTGATAATTTTATATATATATTTTTATAAATATAGATATATATATAACACAAGAAAGGAACTGTTTAATTATAAACAGATAGATATATAACACAAGTAACAAACTGTTAAATTATAAACAGATAGATAGATATATAACACAAGAAATGAACAGTTAAATTATAAAGCAGTACAAATGGCTCAGTGCAACTGACTCCCATGAGAAAGTTGTGAGACACTAGCAGTCCTTCAAGTCTTGAGGACCGTCCGGCAGCCCTCTGTAGAGAGAGAACTAGGCTACCCCAACACAGGCAGCAAAACAGCCAGCAGGTCACCAATTGTCAGCCATGTCACCAACTGTCAGTCCTCAGCTCTAGAGATGTAAATTTCAATCGTGTGGTCTTAAAGGGACCTCAACTTACAGCGACACAGTCCATAGGCCAGGCGTTCCACAGGTAGTGTAGGCTGTAAATTGAGGCACAGAACAAGCAAGGCAGCCGCACACTGGTCGGATGATCAAAGAGCAAGAGACAAGAAAGGCGAGGCTCACTGAGCCATTTATCTCTCCGCCCTTCAATTAGTCCCACTTGTGTTTATCAGCCAGGCTGGCACAATAAACTATCACATCCATCATCTTTTTTCAGTGTCCAACTTTCACATGCACATGAAACCACTGAAAATACCATGAGGTGTGTCAGGCACAGGTTAGTCCTCAAAGTAACATCTATGTTTTTCCATATGATTGAAAGGACTTGTGCCAGAGATTTACCTAATACAGTACAACACTTCTTTTGATCTTTTGACTGTGGCTTCCATGAGCACTGATTGTGGATACAAGCAAGACAAATCCTTGGCATCATTAATTTTTTTTATATTTATCAAGATATTACCTAGTGGTGAAGTTTTGAGGATTTGGGCCTTCATTACATTGAGTTGTAATCCATAGTGAAGACGGCAATCCTGCATCTTCATCAGTAAATTCTTCAAGTCCTCCTCCCTTTCAGCAAGGAAGGTGTGTCATCTGCATACTGCAGATGGTCAGTAATCCTTCCTCCACTCATGATGTCTGTTTTTCTTCTTCACATAATTCCTCTGCTCGCATACAGATATATGCGAGCATACAGACTGAATAAGTATGGTGAAAGTATACAACATTATCAGGCAACTTTCCTTGTTTTATATCATGCATCATTTCCTTGTTTTGTTCCACAACTGCCTTTGATCCATGTACAAGTTGTGCATGAGCACAATGAAGTATTCTGGAATTCCCATTCTTCTCAAGGCTGTCCAAAGTTTGATCCACACAATGAAATACCGTGGCATAGTCCATCAAACACAAGGAGATGTTTTTCAGATCTCTCCTTGAAGCAGCCAAGATCCCTCTGATGGCACCAATACTGGCCTGTAAAGCTGGCCTGTCAATGTACTACTGTAAATGTTGGAGGTTCATTGATATCACATGCAAACTTTACTTGCATGTAATATCAATGATAGTATTCTATAATTTGACCATTCTGTTGTATCATCTTTTTTTGGAATGGATAAAAATGTGGATCTCTTTCACTTAGTTGACTAAATAGCAGTGTTCCAAATTCCTGGCAAGTGAATATTTCCAGTATTTCCAGTGCTTCATCAGTTGGTAGAAATATTTCATTTGTTGAAATATTTCCTTCCCATCAATACCTGGAGCTTTGTTTTTGAGTATGCCTTCAGTGCAGCGTGGACCTCTTCCTTCCACACCATTGGTTATTACTCATGTGCTACCTCCTGAAATGGAGGCATGTCGACAAGTCCTTTTTGTTACAGTGACATGCTATAGTGACACTGTGTGTTCTTTCCATCTTGTTCTAATGATTCCTGCATTATTAAATTTTACCCATAAAATCTTTCAAGATTGCAACTCAAGGATTGCATTTTTCTCTTGAATTCTTTCAGTTTAAAACGTGCTGAGCGCGTACTTCCCTTTTGGTTTTCTAGTTCTAGGTCTTTACACGTTTCATTATATTTGGCTTAGTCTTCTCAGCTGCATGTCAACATTTTCTGTTCAGCTTTTTTACTTCATTATTTATTCAATTTGATTTATCTACTCTATTATTAAAAGAACGTTTCAGAGTCTCTTCTGACATCCACTTTGATCTATTTTTTCCCTGTCTTTTTAATGTTTGTTTTGCTTTCTTCTTGAATGATGTTCTCCATGTCCTCCCAGAGCCCATCAGGTCTCTGTCATTAGTGTTCAGTGCATCAAATCTGTTCTTGAGATGTTCTCAAAATTCAGGTGGGATAGACTCAAGGTCATATTTTGCCTCTCATGGAATTGTTTTAATTTTCTTCAATTTTGTCCTGTAACTTATGTATGAGCAATTGATGGTTTGATCCACAGTCAGCTCCTGGCCTTGTTTTTGCTGCTGATATGGAGCCTTTCCATAATGTCTTCTCAAAAATGAAGTCTCTTTAATTTCTGTGAATTCCCTCTGGGGAAGTCTAGGAATACAGTCACCTTTTGTATTGTTGAAAGAAATTATATTCCATGAACAAGTCCTTGGTTTTGCTAAATTCTACCACGTGATCTTCAGTTTTGTTTTTAGCACCATGTCCATATTTTCTAACTACTCTGTTTCCAATTTTTTGCATTCAAATCATTAGTAATTATCAATGCATCCTGATTGCATGTTTGATCATTTTCTGATTGAAATCCTTGGTAAAAGTCTTCAATTTCTTCCTCACTAGCTTTTGTGGTTGGTGCATAAAGTTGAATAATAGTTGTTATCGATTGAATTTCCTTGAAGGTAGATAGATATAATTCTATCACAGATGGTATTGTACTTCATGACAGATTTGCAATGGTCTTTTTGACAACGAATGCCACACCATTCTTCTTTATTATGTTATTCCCAGCAGAGTAAACCATGTGATTTTCTGATTTAAAATGGCTAATACAATCCATTTCAGCTCACTAATATCTATGATACCTATCTTTATTCGTTCAAGGTGCCCATTGTGTGGCACTATGTCTGACACTGTTCTGCTTCCATCCATTAGGCCTTTGTTATCTGACAATGTTGAGAAGCTATGCATAAGGTTTCAGTTGGCTCATCCCTCTGAGGAGATGAGCTGAGCTCTTTTACATTGTCTATTGTTGTCCTGGAAGTTCTGTGGATAACTGCTTGCATTTGAAGTACCAGGGGCATAGCTTCAGATCACAGCAACAAGCAAGCCACCACAGAACAACAAACTGACAGACAAGTGGTGGGCAGGGGAGGATAGTATGGAGTACCACCTTATTCTGGTCACAATTGACATGAAATTTAATTCCATTTCATGTACTTGAGTAGAAGTTGCTTTGGGGGTGTGGCCTATTCTTAGTATAAGCTGACATTGTGGCCACGTTAGCTCACTTCTTCAGTTGGATCTGGATCCTGCATCTGGTTTATAGATTTCTTATCATATTACCTGCTGATCCCAGGAGCCATCAGTGAATGGCTGACCTTGGATTTATTTAACTGACTTCATATTCTTTTGACTTGGCCACCACCAGTCTATGGTCTTCTTAGTTCCTGGTACATCAGCCCCTTGAACTGGGCTGCGCATAACCCCCTTCTATAGCTGTGTTAGCCACTTCTGGATATAAATCTCTTCCTCTATGCATATACATACAACTGGTTTTCTTTGCTAAATAACCAAATCTAACACACTGCCACCTTTGATACCTGTGGTAAAACCAGAACTGACTGGTTTAAGCTGTTAGCTCATCAAGCAAACACCTAGCTTCAAGCTTAATTAAGGAAAGCAAGAGTTTGGGGTCAAAAAACTGGCTGAGACCTGATATGGTTCACCTAATATGCACAGTGATGACTAATGTGTCTTCTGCCTGATTTTTTGACATCATAAAGCTGGAAATAAATGTCCATCAATGCCTAGATATAGACAAAACACCATCTTTGTCAATATATTTCCTAACTCAGGTTACACAGTGAATATTTCTTATAGGCAATCATTCTCGTCAACACTGGCAAGATGTCAATCACTGTCCTAAAAAGCCAGAATTAAGGAGTCCTGAGTCAGGACTCTAAGAGCTATGTTGGTGACTCGTGGCCTGAGTCCCAGTGAGCTCCTTTGCTTAGCAAATCAAGTAAGACTGTCTTCTTTCACTCTTGTCGGTGTTGCATCTCTGGAGCCATGATGATGGAGGCCTGAACCGTGGCAGGAACACTTTGACACAATTCAATCTCTGTTTTGGATCCTGAAACTGATTTGTCGCCATCTATGGTTGGGTTCTGGGATTCAAATCATTTATCAACCAGTTTGTTGTCATAATGATAGTTTTAAGTATATATATATAAAGATATTCTGAAAGGTGGTTTATTATTTCATACAGTTACTACTTAAATAAGAATAATATTAGAGGTATACTAAACTAGACTGTTATAAGAAACAGTTGTAAGATTAATAAAAAATTGAATAATATCTGACATTAATAAACTGCTGTTTAAGATATTTCCATATTGCATCATGATTGGAGTCTGCACCTGAAATATCCATCTCTCTCTTATCCAGGCAGCACAGGCTTGGTTATTTGTCCTTAACCATTTTTTCACTGTAAGAGTAAGATCTGGTTACTTTAGAAGTAAGCCAGTTAGACAATCATCTTTATGTTTGAAATATTGCCAACAATTAGGCAAGTTAACTTTTCTTCTCTGACAATATTATGTTAATCTTTGAAAAACCTCTTTCTGCTACTGCTGAGCTACAGCAATTTTCTGACAATAGCTTTAGCTCTTTGAATATTTTCAGGAATTTCACAATGTATCCATCACATCTCATGGGAACTTGGATGAAACACAAAGATGAAACAAATGACAGCATGTCACCCTCTAGTTGGTTGGCATAAACATATTACATGAACAAAGCTTCACAGTCACTCACCTTAGAGAAAACCCTGATTACAAGGGCCATTTTAATATCCAGTTAGCTGAATTCAACAACAACAGCATAATTAGGAATTGGGTCTACAGTCCTGGCTGAATCCCACCACAGGTTTTTCCTGCTTGAGCAAGCAATTTATTGCCTGAACATCAATGATTTACAGGCTTTCATAGCCTTGTGAATAGGCAACATGCCATCTGACCTCCCAATTTGAGTTTCCAGCCTCTCCAAGTAGATGAGTGAGAAAAACCCCGCATCTTGAACTATAGATTTGACACTTGCTAGCGTTCACAACCCTATGAGCTACTTTTTTGACAGTTCATGAGTCCTGTGAGATGTTGCAGTGAATCACAGACAGACTCAGAGATGTGATGAAGACTAAGGGAGGAATAGCACTTAATATCAGATATGATAGAGCGGTAAAACATTTTGAAAAAGTTAGAGATTTGGGACTTTTAACTTACACCTATTAGGGACTAGCATCGTGTTACTTTTTCTAAAAAAAATTATTCATACAGTGAACAAAATAATGACCCAGATTAAATGAATAAAATTAAATTTTAATGGTGGAATTTATAGCCTAATTAGCAACTGGGGGAAAAGTGTTAGGCAAAACATATTTTAACTTTACTAAACCGATATTTATGTACTGAGACTCAAAGACTGCCCAGGAATTTATTAAAGTGCTCTTACACATATGTATTCACATATGTATTTCATAACTCACAACCACAGAGTGGATGCTGACTCACAGAGACGCCCTGTGGGTTTCCGAGACTGTAACTTTTTATGGGAGTGGAACCCCCAGACTTTCTCCTGCAGAGATGCTGGTGGTTTTGAACTTCTGACCATGCTCCATGTACAACCACGACACCGCCAGCGCTCTTTTAAAGCACTTCATAGGAATTATATATTCTGTATTTAGAATACAGACAATGAATACAGCAGTGGGGTAGACAGAGATAGACATTTAATGAAAATAATTAAAATATATATAATTTTGGACTTTATATATATGACTAAAGATAATCTTGTTAATCTTAAGCTTGAATAGTCATATATCCAAGTGTAAGATATGGCATCGCCTTATCACAACACTTTTGTTAAACCTGGACAGCACAGATACAGCAAGGCTCTTGAAAAAGCCCTGGTATTTTAATAAGTTAATATCAGAGTTCAAACTGTCTAAATTACAAATAAGTGAGTTTTAAATCTTTGGAAAACATGTACAAGTCTAATGTATGCTTTAATTCATGCCTTATATAATTACTAGGTATTTTATATAAGGATCTCTGGTAGCATACTGGGTTATGAGTTCTGATACTAATTGCAAAGTTCTCAGTTGGAAACAACCAGGCGATCGTCAGGAGAAGGATGAGGTTTTTTACTACTACAAATATTTAGTCTTGGAAACGTATAGGGGCAGTTCTCCTCTGTCTTATAGCGTCAGTATGAGTCAGAAATGACTTGATAGCAGCAAGTGAAGTATTTTACAATAAAATATATTTTGCTTATTTTATCCTAAATGAGAACGTATTAACTAGAAACAATATAAAATCCACCGGCAGATGTTTTCCTATCTCTTCACTCCATTGTGCACAGAGAAAAGTGTTTAACAAAGCTTGGTGGTTTGAAGCCCCGTGGTACCTCAAAAGAAAGCCAAAAACTCACAGTTCTACTCTGATGCATATAGGTCCTTAATGCAGCTAAAATGGTTGATGACAATCCTTTGTGGTTGGCACTTTGTTTTGCTGTGAAGTGATTGAAACCCCCATACACTGCTGATGTGACTGTGAATATGTGCATCCACTCTGCAAAGTGATATGTATTTCAAACAACTGAGAAGAGCCATGCCCTATGATCCAGCAATTCTTCTGTAGGGCACATATCCTGAGGAAGAAAGAATTATAATATGAACAGATATATTCACGTCTGTGCTCATTGTAGCATTTCTCACAAAAGCAAAAAGATGGAAACAACATAAATGCCCATCAGTAGAAGAATAAAGAAATTTGGGTACATACACACCATGAACTACACATATATCTCAATGCATGGATACAGCTGGAGAATATTATGCTAGTCAATCACAAAAGTAAAATATTATATGAGACCACTGTTATAAGGACATTGAAACAACAAGAACAATACGAAGATAAACATTTTCATATTAAAGAAAGAGGCTTTGGTAATTTCCAGGAACTGAGGGTGGGGGTTAAGGAAAGGACTAGTTGGTTAGTGGGTGTTAACTTAAGTGAAACGAGATAGTGGTCCACAAGATGGAGAAGAGAAATTAAGGGGCAGTGAAGAGCAAATGATCGTGGGGGTTATTAGTAGTTAAAATGTTGTACATAAAGTTGATGATCTGAACAGTAACCCCCCAGATAATTTACAATCAAACTTTTGACTACCAATCACCCAAAGGTAATATGGGTCCCTACTTTGAAACAAATCAACTTTGGACAATCATAGTATTTAAAATGTATATTTTTAAAAATATCAGAGGAAGGCTTATTCACAATCTTCAAGAGTGAGATGACACAATTTTGCTTGCTGAAAGAAAAGAAGATTGAAGCATTTACTGATGATCAAAGTCTCAGCTTTAAGTATGAATTACAACTTAATTATAAATAAAACACAAACCCTTACAACTGGACCCGATATGAAAAATTATGATAAATGGAGAAAAGGTTGAAGATGCAAAGGAATTATCCCCTGGGATACACAACTAAAGCTTATGGAAGCAGTTTCCAGGATAGGCGGTGATGTATTGCATTGGACAAATCTGCTGCACAAGAAGTCTTTGAAGCCTGAAAAAGCAGAAATAAACCCCTGGCTATGGGGAAAAGAAAAAAGAAAAAGCAGAAATAGCGCTTTGTGAACTAAGGTGCACTTGACCCAAACTATGATATGTCCAATTTCTTCGTATGCATAAGAAACCTAGACAATGCATAAGGAAGACCAGAGAATAATTGATGCAATTGAATCATGCTATTGGTGAAAAATATTGAAATGGACTTCCAGAAGAACAAACAAATCTGTCTGCAAGTAAGAACAGTCAGAATGCTTCTTAAACTTGAACTGGTGAGACTTTTTCTCGCATGCTATAGACGTTTTATTAGGAGGGCTCAGTCCCTGGACAAGTACACCAGGCTTATAGAGAATCCTAGAAAAAGAAGAAAACCCTCAATAAAATGAGCTCCAAAGTAACCATTGTGAAGATGGAGCAGGACAACCCAGTCGTTTCTCATGCTGTATATCGATTTACTGTAAATTAGTCAGATCAGTGGCAGCTACAACAACAGTAACGATAGTCCATTGCTTAATATCACATATTAGGGTGCGTCAATGCAAACTCTGCAAATGCATCCCCCAAAGCTGCTACAAGAAGCACGACTGATTAAGGGTCCCAGCTGATTTCCCTCTGGATTCCACACTGCCTTCATGCCTAGTTTCTTATCAGATGCTCCCCGCTAAGGGATGAGCATGATGGGGAGACTCAAGTGAACCAATTTTTAAAAGATGCCAGGATAAATTCATGGGAGGCATGGGCTTTAGACTCCCCACTGGCCTGATGAAAACATTCTTGGAGCGCTGCTGCGGTCCAAGACTCTTCTTCCTCTCTCTGTTCCTCTGTCTTCTTCCACAGGTGCCATGGCTCAATGGTTATAGGACTACTTTCCACTGCTTCTGCTTGCTTCCTGAGTAAATATCTTGTACCTATAACAACAACAACAACAACAATAATTTGGAAGTGTTTATAATATCTTTAAACAAATAATGTGCACATTGTATGTTACTTTTGAAATTGCCAACCCCCCTCAAGTGTTAATTTCCTGAGGCAATGCTGTGACAGTATGTGTGTTTGTGTTTATGTGGGTACATTTTATGCAAATATGTTATAAACTTACTGTCAACCATAAACTATAAAACAAGCAGCTTGGCACCTACTTTATTAAACTAGTCAGACACATTTATTTTGTATGAAGGACCATTTAAAAATAAGGGGAAAATGTAACTTCAGAGCACAAAACAATCAGTGATATTGAAATGGAAATACTCTTTTTTACTCTAAGACAGTGGTTCTCAACCTTCCTAATGCCGTGACCCTTTAGTGCAGTTCCTCATGTTGTGGTAACCCCCTAACCATAAAATTATTTTCGTTGCTACTTCATAACTGTCATTTTGCTACTGTTATGAACTGGGCGACCCCTGTGAAAGGGTCATTGGACCCCCAAATGGGTTGTGACCCACAGGTTGAGAACCACTGCTCTAAGGCTATGTTATATCAAGACACATCTTGCGGTTCAGTTGATTCCAGTTCACACCAACTTCATCAACATGTTGCTCCATCGGATTTCCAAGGCTGTATGTATCCTAATAATTGCATCACCTGGGCTCCTTATGGCAAAATACTGAAAAGAATTTTAAGGGGCATAAATTCATAAAACTATGGGTGGATCATCAATTACTAAGAATTTTCAACTTATTTCTAGCATAATATGTATTATGTAGTAGTGGAAGAAAGAAGTGGTATATTCAGGTACGGCTTTGTAACAGTATTTGGGACACGAAGAGAAACAAGAATATAATATAATATAACTAGAGTAGACTAAAGGGAATGTTTCATAAAAAATATGGATACATATTCAGAGACCAAGTCAAAATGATTCTGAATACTGAAATAAAGGAATATGGATTTTATTCTGAAGGCAATTAAGAAGAGGTTTATAGATGTTTTTAGAAATACGTTAACATACAGCCTAGGAAACAGTTTTACCAATAGCCAAAGTAATATTTGTCATGAATCCATTTAAATATTTATATTCGAACTTAATTGGTTTCATCTGGGAGGCCGAGAGGTGAAATTTCAGATAAGGTTATTTTGTGACTGGAATGAATGCAGTCATAAAGCACCCACCTGGGCCACCGATGTCAAAGTTCTGGAATGTTGTGGCTTCCCCTGACTTGTGTCCCTGGCAGATTTTGCAGCGCACTTCTCTACCTGCATTTTCCTACATAGTATCTGGGCATACTACGGGCATTTTAATATCTTTGTATCCATTTAGAGATTCTCCTCCTTCCTTCTTTTTTAAATAAGTCAATGAGCATCTTACACATCTGATTTAAAATCCATTTTCTCACTTGATAACTTCATTTTTCATTTCATCCAGTGAGATACTTGGCTATTTTTTGCTCTATTCCAAGAATATTATATCCCCTCCTTTTATTTAGTTCCCATAGCAACAAAGCCAGACTTTCAAAGAAGCGACACTTTTTGAGGTAGTCTATTGTGCCAGCCTGGCCAATCAACACATGTGGGGTTAATTGAAGGGCGGAGGGATAGGTGGCTCAGTAAGCCTCACCTTTCTAGTTCTCTGGTCTCTGGCTTTGGGATGGTTGGACCAGGGTGCAGCGCCCTTAGCAGTTCCCTGCTTCAGCTTGCAAGATTGACTTTCTGCAGGACCTACCCTGATGCAGCTCTGGGTGCTGGAGCAGACATGTGGAGACCACTGCCAGTGTTGACATGCTTACACATTCACTGACTCGGCTTTCCTCCTGCAGTTGGCGCCATAGTGTGTGTTTTGTGAGATGGAGGAGGACCTTGTGAATTGGTGTTGGACATATGGATTAATGGGTTAATGTCGGACTTGTGGGTTTGAGCAGCACTGGGTTGGGATGTTTTCTTGATATGCACTTACCATTATATAAAACTCTCTCTTATACATGATTTTCTGTGGATTCGTTTCTCTAAAGTACCCAGACTAATACACTTTTCTTTCACGTTAAATAAGTTCCAAATTGAAAATTTACTTCCTTGGATATTAGACACTCTGATATTCACCAGAATAGAAATTGTAGTTAAGATCTTTACATTTAAAAATTAAATATAGCCAAATAATGAATGAATCAAGAAAAAGATGAGCTATGAAAAAGTTTACCTCATCATTGAAGTGTCTTACCATGGGTAAGTCGGTTATTAAGATACATTTTTGGAACTTTTCATTTTCTACAATGGAACCAAAGAAATAATCCAGATCTCAAAAATAACCTAAATGATTACTTTATTAAACACTTTACAATAGTAAGGAATTCAAATCCAACTTTTATAATTTTTTTATAAAATACAGTTTCTTCTTTAGCTCTAGATACTGTTCTACTGCTTTTATCTCCTTTCATAATTAATACTCTTATTTATAATTTCTTATCCTTTCATTATAAATTCACAGCCCCCAAGTCTGCTAAATTATAGTACCTGACCTGCAGTCAAATTCTTTTTGCTTCTTAATATTTTCATTGCTTATGTGCTATAATGAAAAGCCTGACTCCAATTTTGATACCGACTACAGGCACTTGTATAGGCCACCGCTCCCTCTTTCCCTTCTGCATAAGTGAAGTGACAGGAAGACCAGGTGATCTTTGAAGTTAAGACCAGGAAAACTCCTGCCTTTGCAGAAGACCATTCACCCTGGTTCCAGCAAGTAACCACCGTTGAAATACGAAGCCAGTCTTCCTTTACCTGCTCTCTCAAGTCAGTTTTGGACAAGTTTAGCCCTTTCCCTGTACTCAGGGATCCCGGTGGCAGAGTGAGTTGTGCATTGGGCTGCTAGCCACAAGATCAGCAATTCTAAATCACCAGCCATGACACCAAAGAAAAAAACAAAGCTTTATACTTCTGTAGAGAGTTACAGTCTTAAGAAACTGACAGGGGCAGCACGACTCTGCTCTGTATGGTGGAACATGTCCTAGGAGTGGAATTGACTGGATGGCCATGAAACCATTCTGCCCAGAAAGCTCAGTACGTGTGTAGCAACTCATTTGATATCTTCTTGGTGTAGGTGGTATTGCTAACCTCAGCATGTAAACGAAGGTTGAATAAAAAATGTCCTTAATTTTCACGCCTTCTTTCAGAGGTGTTTTGTTTTGTTTTTTCTTAAAGTCAAATTCCTTCTTATTTCCTAAACAAAAACATAGAATGTCAACTTTGCCACATTAAGATCAATTAAATTCATTGCTATAAAACTGGAGTCTGACAGTTACATTTTGAGCCACAGGTCGAGGGTGTTATTAGACTGTCTTCTGATAGGACCTCCTGCTGCTGAGTATCCAGCTATCACTATAACTACCATTAATTGCAGATTATCTCTTCTCTGCGGTTCTTTTATTAACCATCTCAAGGTCTTTGGTTCTTTGTAACTATATTTTCTTTTTTGTGTATGTTAATTTCACTTTAACTCTATTAATTTTCCCGAAATGTAAAATTCAACTGTTGAAGCAATCCAGATAGCTCTCAACCATTGCTTCTTAAAATATAATCGTACCCAATTTATCGAATGTAGCTTTTGGGGATTCATATTTTATGTATGCTGGCTGTTCTAAATCTATCCAAAATACTTTTTTTAAAAAAGCCTCTAGATCTTTTATGATATGACTTGACACAATGACTACAACAATGGGCTCAAAATAACAATTAACAGGACAAGTCACTGTTTCATTCTGCTGGACATCAGTGCCTATGGGTCAGAATGGACTGCATGAAAACAACAAGATTCAGTTAAAATGTATAGTCTTAAGTAGTCTTCAGATATTCTTTCTCTAGGTATTTCTGCCTCATTTTGTGTAATATCTTCATATAATGTTCTACACATATTTTCACTTTCCTTTCTATTTCCCTAAATATGTAAAACACACTGGTGTTTTAGCTTCTGGGGTTTTAAAATTATTATTATCAATCCAATAGTTAGAGCTTGTTTGTTTGACTACATTTTTTTAAAATCAATGGCCCTGATAATCAAATTCCTAGATATTTGGGAAGCTTGTAATGTGAGCAAAGATTTCTTATATACTCGTTTTTGAAAATTATTTGAAATTGTGGTTTAGAGTACGTTCATCTAGAGAAGACGTGCATTTACTTCCACCAAATGCCCGTGGACTCTGAGAACTTCGACCGTTTTTAATTCTGAGATTTTGGAGGGGTGGTGATGTGGCTGATATAAAATCACATAAATTAAAGCTTGAAAGATGTGTGAGAATAGACTTACACATTCTTCCAGGAGGTATTTTTCTCTGGCCAAAAACCAAGGCATAGTCACTCAGCTATGTTACTCACTTCCCCAACATAAATTTTCTTTCTCTTTAGTAACATAAATCATTGCTTCTGTAGCGCCTCACTTTAAAGGGGCCCATTCGATCTGAGTTTTCACCCTGTTGTATGCTCACTTTGCCTACAATCAATTCAGTAGTTGACTTCTGAAAAGTTTGACCTAAGGCTACTAATTCAAAGACCACATCCAACCCATTGCCATCAAGTAAAAATTGACCTATAGTGATGCTACATTGCAGAGCAGAGCTACTTTTCCAAAGCTGTCCATCTTTACACAGCAGAAAGCCTCAGCTTTCTCTCCCGGGGTGGTGGTGGTTTAAAATTGCTGATCTTGAGGATATCAGCCCAACCAGTAACCCCTACAGCACCAGAGCATCTTCGTGATGCCCTAGAAACTAATACAGAAAACCAAGGAGAAGGGCATTTAATTTCTTTGACAACTTTCAAGAAGTCAAATTCAAGATTGTAATTTCTGGACTCTGTTGTATTCCTTTATATGCCATCAGCTAAGCTAGGAACTAGGATTCAGAAGGTAATATATCTGGAAATTTTATGTGCTGCTGTTGCATATGTGAAGAGACAAATTGAGAGGCCCAATGCAGCCAAAACAAGGTCAGGGACTATGAGACATACTATCGGTTACATATATTTAAGTTAAAGTTGAAGCTGAAA
The DNA here is from genome assembly GCF_000313985.2 of Echinops telfairi. NCBI lineage: Eukaryota > Metazoa > Chordata > Mammalia > Afrosoricida > Tenrecidae > Echinops > Echinops telfairi. The sequence continues at coordinate 39,254,418 of NW_022111368.1, forward strand.
AAAATTAAAATAAATCCATGAGAGTCAAAATACAACTTCAAACATCACACCTGAATTTAGGGAATATCTCAAGAACAGATTTGATACATTGAACACTAGTGAGCAGAGACTTGATGAGTTATAGGATGACACTAAGAGCACTATATATGAAGAAAGAGAAAGATCCTTAAAAAGACAGGAAAGAGAAAAGGTCCAAGTGTAGGTCACAAGCTTTCTAAAACCTGCGATTAAGTAAAGGAGTTGAGTAGAGGGAGTTGGGGCACATCAAGCAGACCACATAGAATGTTATAATAAAATATGCTAAGGTCTGCAGTTGAAAGGCCAGGAAGAAAGCACAAGCTCAGACTACCTCTGTCTCAGAGAACTGAGAAAATTCCAACCTTAAATTGTAATAGTATAATTTCATAGGCAAGGTTTTGGGTGATGCAGGATGCATCAAAAGAAGATGGAAGGCATACACAGTCACTGTATCAGGAATAATTGGTTAATTTTGAACCACTTCTAGAGGTGGCATGTGGTCAAAAATCAATGTTATTGGAGTGAGGGGGTGGGGGGAGTCTGAGCTGCATTGATGGCAATGGTAAAGACCAAGAATCTAAGTATTGATGTCATATCATTTGCAGTGTTTCAGCCAGCTGGTGAAGCACTAGAAGTACTAAGGCTTTATGCTAAGTAGTTTGGAGGACAGCTACCTGGCCAAACGACTGGAAGAGATTCATGCCTGTTCTCATTCCATGGAGGGGTTACTTAGAAGAATGCAGAAGCGATCACTGAGAACTTTGGATTATTTTCAGCAAACTTTCCCATTTATGTAAATTCAAGGGAAAGTTTGCTGAAAATAATTCATAAATTGTGGAAGCAGTACATGAACTGAGAGCTTCCAGAAAAACAGGCCAGAATCAGAAGAGAATAAAGCATCATGGGTAACTTAATACCAGCTGGATCTAGGCTAAAAGCTGAGAATATCAGCTAGATGTTTGCTTGTGTTGACTGTGGGAAAACAGTTGACAGGTAGATCACAGCAAGCTGTGGTTGGAATTAAGAGTAGGAATTCCAGAATGTTTGGCTGTGCTCTTGTAGGACCTCTGCATACATTGGGAAGTGGTGATTTGAACCAGAAAGGGGAAGGTTTTGTGAGTTGGAATAGGGACAGGGGTGTCAACGTTGTGTCCTTTCATCATACTGGTTCAGTTTGTATGCTTTGTGAATAATCAGAGTCTGGCTCTGTGGGAATGAGTGTAGCATCACGATTGGAGAAAAGGCTTATTAAAAATCAGTGATAGACAGATGGTACAGTATTACTTGCTGAACACTGGGAGAACTTGAAGTACTTGCTAATGGGGATCAGAGACTGCAGCCTTCTGTGTGGATTTCAGCTTAATGTGCACAAAGCCAAAATTCTCACAACTTGATCAATTGAGAGTAACATGTTAAGTGGGAAAAGGATTGAGGTTGTCAAGGATTTCACTTTACTTAGAACCACAGTTAATGCTTATAGACATAGCATTCAGAAGGTTGAATGAGATGTTGTATTGGACAGATCTTTTGCATAGGGCCACTTTAAGTTTGAAAAGCAAAAATTTCATTATGAAGACTGGCATGCACTTGACCAGAGCTGTATTATTTTTGAACATCTTATATGCATGGTAAATACAGAAGAAGAGAAAGAGTTGATGCATTGAATTATGGTGTTGGTGATGAGTGCTGGGGACATTGGGGACTGCCAGAAGATCAAGCAGATCTCTCTTGGAAGAGGTGCAGTCAAGGTATTCCTTGGAAATGAGGATGGCAAGACTTCCTTTCATGCCTGCTGGCCTTGTTGTGATCTGGAAAGACTAGCCCTTGGAAATGGACATGATGCTAGGTAGAGGATGAGCAAAAAAAGACGAAGACACTTTCTTTTTTTCCACATGAGTTGGCACAATAGCTCAAACAATGGTCTCAAGAATAATAACGATTGTGAGAGTGGTGCATAACATGCCAGTATTTCATTATATTGTGCCTGGGGTCCCTATGAGTCTCTACTGGAGAGCACCTGACAATAACACATATTACCAGGAACACAAGCAGCGTGATTATGCCTTACAGTTTACTTCAGTAACCTCTATTGTTAATGGTACCAAAAGTATTTTCAGGATGCATAAATCAATTTTGTTAACTTTATTTCTTGCATATTTAATATGCATTATATATATATATACACATATATATATGCCTATTACCCCTGCCAAACTCCTAGTTTCACATATTTCACTGTCAGTGAAGATAAGTCACTTGTTAATATTGTGCGTATATTAGTAAATTACATGTGAGTGTATTATGTGTTAAATATAAGTATATGCTCATATTTTATAGACATTATAGCATAGTGAAAAACTAAAGATGAGAGATTTAATATCTACTCATACAAATGAAATACAGAGACATTTTAAAACCAAAGGAGTTATATGCATGACTGACAAAACAAAAACAGAAAATGCTACTCTAGTCTAGAGTTCACACCAGGATCTGAATTTTGTCCATCTATCCACCCTCCTAACGCTCTCTTTTCAGTTTAAGATCTTCACTAGCTTCCTGTTATGGTCGCCTGGTAGTCAGTCTTGTTCAGATACTAGGCAAAGTGTTCAAGGTCTCAATTCACCAAGGTCTCCATCTTCACTTCTAGTTTCTCCCGTCAAGAAATGCTTTCCAGTAACAATTAATTTATTTTAAACTAGTTATTGTGAATTAGGTGAAGGCTTACCAAGCAGGCTACCAGTTTACATAACAATGTAGTCTCCCATTTTTTACCATAGTTTAATAATTTTTTCCTATCTCCCTCTTTTGGATAGCCAACATAATTAGTTTTTGATTAGTTAAATGTGCTGTAGAGAGTAAATACTATTCTAGTTTGGTAATACTCTTCTCTGTTAGAAAGGTAACAGCCTTTATTTAATTTCTGTACAGTTAAATTCTCTTCATAATTAATCTCACTAGTTACTACAAGGAAATGGCAATCTCCGTAACTCCATCCCTCACAGCCTGAGCAATCACTTACACAGTACGCACACTTTTCCAAGCTACATAGGCTTGTGCGATAGCTTGTCCGGATTACAGAACAGTTTACCAATTATTTGATCATAAATTATCTCCTGAAGTCTTTATATTAAATTCCTGTTTTAAAAATTCCATTAAACAGCAGAGCACAGATATTTGCACATGTTAGACAGTCAAGGAATATTTACAGCATTCATAAAATCAATAATCCCCTTTTAAATTAAGAACTATATGGAAGGTTCCATTTCTACTCTATATAGTATGCTAACTTGTCAATTGTTTTAATGAGAACAATCATGTGTAGGGATTTCTGAATTGAAATTGAATTTGTTTTATACCTTAGCATAACGTTCATTAGCACGTTTCCTCTGGGGCCACAAATGGCTTTCTGTTGACTGTTGAAGGGATTGAGTGGAGGCCTAAAGGACTGTGATCTTTCTCTTCTGTGCATAAAAAGAGTTTACATAGCATGTTTGAATGATATCCCTTTACAACTCCTGTTACGTGATTGGTCCTCGGTTATCACTGTGAACTTAGATTTCAGGAGCACTCCCACGATTCTCAAAACTAAAATGAGTAGCTCACTGCCCTTGAATTGTTTGTACCAGTAGTATAATATAAGGACACTCCCTCCCTTTCCTTTGAGACTGTGACACTTTGATTTGTGCATGGAAGGAAATGGTTATGTAGACACTCCCCACCTCCCACATTTAAACCCATTATTGCTGAATCTCCAGGGAACTTTGCTAGTAGGAATGTTTCACACGTTGTCATAAATCATTGCTGGACTACTGGGTAAACATTGACTCCACTGGGAGAAAACTCTTGGAAATTTGCATCTTGTTTCCTTTACTCTTTTCTTCATCCTTCTCCCCTGTTGATTTTGCTTGGTATTATTTTGCCTGAGTAAATGGTACTTTTGAATATGACTCTGTATTGTGTCCTCTGAGTCTTTCTAGTAAATGCACCTTCTCGAATGCCTCTTCCTGCTGTTCAATTATTTTCCTCCTCACCACACGGAAGGGTGATAACAAAAAGGAGGGACACCCTCAACCAAATGGATTGACACAGTGGCTCCAGCAATGGACACAAACATCACAGCTAAGTGATATGAGGGAGACACAGGCCTGAGCAATGTTCTATTTGACACTCATGGACTTGGTTTAAACTTCTTCATCTTCAGTCATTAAATAACCATTAAATACGTTGTTGTTTTTGTTATTAGGTGTCATCAGTCAGTTCCAGATCACAGTCACCTAACATGAGAAGGAAACATGGCCTCACCCACATTATCCTCGCTATTGTGATGTTTGAGACCATTGTTGCCATCACTGTGTCGGTCTCCCTCATCTAAGGTCTTCCTTGTTTGCTGCCCTTCTGCTTTCCGAGCATGACGTCCTTCTCCAGGGACAGCTTTTTCCTCTCTGCATGCCCAAAGGACAGGAGATAAAGTCTCACATTCTCTCATCTAAGGAGCATTATGGCTGTATTTTTTTTTTTCCAAGACAGATTTGTTTATTCTTCTGGAAGTTCATGGTATTTTCAATACTCTTCACCAGAACTGTAAGTCAAATGTATCCATTATTCTTTGATCTTCCTTTATTCATTTAGTTTAGCCATTTAACAATGGAGAAATCATTCTTTGCCAGAAAAAGAAAAGCAAGCTATGACCCCTAGAACATTGCTGACTACTGTGTCAGCGGTTATAAAACTTGAGATTGGCAAACATAACCATGTTTTATTTAGGAGAAATATGTGGTTTGATGTGAATTTGGAATGATCAATTTGATAGCACTAGGGGATGGAGGTAGGATTAATAGCTAGAAAGTTTTGAAGCAATTTAAAAGGAAGTAATATCAATCCAAGAGAGTTAAGTACAATAAATAGAACTTCATATCTCCTTGGAAACTCCGTGAATAGAAGTGTGGAAAAAGGCATACATTTTATGCTTAAATCAGCACATGGCTGTGGAAAAGAACACAAACAAGTGTAAACATACACTCCAGAAGAGATCAACTACTCCCCGGAGCCCACAGCCCCTAGCTCACAGACTTGGAATCACATAGGCTGATAACCAAAGGCCTATGTTTCCTGTTCTGACATCAAAATGTGCTCATTTAATGATGGACATTATGATTGACTCATGTGGAGGAAAATCAGCCACAAGGACATATAATAAACATAAATGTGCCGTTTAAATTTGAGGTATCCAAATGATACCTTCCTAGACAAATGCAGCTTCTATTCAGAAAGTACTTTGGATTTTTTTTTATTGGAATCATTATTTGTATCTCTAGTAGTGGGAGGAGAGAAAGCATACAAAATACATTTGACTTATGTTTCTCAATGCAACTAAATGGAAACCTTAAAAGTGCCAAAATAATTTCCAAAATTGTTTTGGGACTTCTAAAGAAGTAATTCATTTCTTTATTTTCATAGTAAAGTATGATTGTACAGGATCAGACTAAGTTCAAAAGATTCAAGTTATATCATTAGGTTTAGATAGCTTTAATGCTCCAGTCTTGTAAGTGGGAATGCTATAGAATCAGGAATTCAATAAAACCACTGTTTCAGGATTAATGCAAAAGAGAGAGAATTTCAAAATAGATGCAGTATTAATCTATTTGTATGTTACATCACTAACGAGTTGAAAGATAATTTTATTTAAAAAACACTAATAGGTGAATTGGACAGCAGACAAACTTTGTTCAAAAACTTTGTTTAGACATATGTATTCGTTTACTTTGAAAATAGTAATTTCTACCAACACACACACACACACACACACAATTTAGTCACTCTTCCTATGATTTAAATAAATGCAGGCTTTTAAAAATTCATGTTTTATATCAAAATGGAATAAGAGGAAAAAAGAAAATATTCAGATTAAAAGGCTACAAAATATTTCATTAGGTTAATGTTATTTTTTGTGCTTTGGTAGAAATTAACACTTTAAAAGTAAATGGAAAATCTATGTCTATCCATGGATGAGTATCTCAGGAAGGAGTGACCCAAAGTAAGACAACGGTGAGCACATGCTCCTGGGTGAGCACAACCCTCACCATCTCATCCTGACTAATGCAATGAGTTCTTCACATGGGGGGGTTGACAAAACCCGTGTGTGGTGTATGGTGTCACCTCAATTGTGGTTCAGTGAAAGCTTCAGCAGCAATAATAACCTGCTTTACATATTTTGGAAAAGGTTGGGACATGGTCATTGCATCCACCTGGCTTCTTTTACGTCCCTTGTCTCTATCGGTTTATCAGGCTGGATTGTCTGATGCCCTGTGACATAGGATTAAATGGGATAATTCATGTGGAAACACTCCGAGAGTTGTAGACTGTATATTAGTTTTGAACTGAATTATTCATGAACAAGCTCGATATTTTACACCAAATAGGCTGAGTAGTAGAAAATTTATTATTTTGTTGGTGCTGAGAGTGAATCCCTGCTTAATATGTTTCCTATTAAATTGCTAATGAAGGTTCTATTTGGGAGTTACATATTATCCCTGAAGGGAAAATATAATAAGTATCCTATTTAAAAATGGCATGCCCTTGGGGAAGTTAAAACATTACATTGCTGGTCATTTTCGTATTAGACTAAAATAGTATATTATTATTTCCTTTCGATATTTAACTACAACTAGGGGATTAAAATGTTAGGATTTTGTAGGACAAAATTGAGTAAATATATGTATCAGAGTAGGCATTTTTAGAAAGGGCAAATTTAGGCAACTGCCCATGGAAAGTAAAAAGAAATCAGAGAGAAATCATTCTTGTCATTGAGTAGGGATAATTCCATTCTCATCTTCACTTTGCCTCTAACTTTTAAAATATTAGAATCTATCATTTATTCTCAATGTTATGTTGCTGAAGTATGAAGTTTTTAATAATTCAGAAGAAAGGTAAAATCATTAAAGAGCATTTGCTTTTGAAGAATAGACATAAATTATAGACAGAGTTAAAGTCCTTTTTCTCCCTTAAACTTTATGTTTCATTTCTATAGCTTTAATAGTATGTGAAACTTTACCTTTTCTTATTTTCTTTAAAACTTATTATTCATTATAAATCCTGGAGGACAGTTTACATAAGCCTCCTTGTCTGATATTGAACATAACTCAACTTCAATATTAATACATTCCTATTTTTCAAGTATCATGGAAACTCCGGAAAGAATTCCAAAATCTTTTAGCAAACATCAGTTCCATGACAAAATACATATAAATAAATAAGCAACCATATACGTTAAATTATTTTAAACAAACTCATTGTCGTTGAGTCAATTTGGACTCATAATGATGCTATGACAAACTAGAACTACCCCATAGAGTTTCTAAGGCTATATAATTTTTACAGAAGGCTACTTTATACTATGGACTGACCGGTGGGTTCAAAACTTGAACTCTGGTTAGTCTTTCTTTTAGGCATGGTGTCTATCAACTCACCATGACTTGAGAATCATGAAAAAGGGAGTTCCTGTAATATCCTTCTAATGCCCTAACTACGACGGGTTCTTCACAAGCTCCTACACACACTTCAGTTATTTATACTACTGACCATGTATCAAGGCTCATGATTCATTCCACATTTCATGCTTTATAACTGAGAGGTAATTGTTAGGGTGTTAGTCTACAGAACAGTACTTGCCCTTGTGTTTACCCACTACATCTGACAATACTTCCGCAGCCTCAGATCTCTCAGTGCCCTTTTCTACTGTCTGTCACAATCTGTGTAATTTTCCAACACACATTATCCTCCCTATAGAAACAGAGCTGAAGAGTCTTAGCTTTTAGTAAAAAGAAAAAAAAATGACAATCCATGATAATTTCAAAGTTGTAAACCAAATTTAGACAATCATAGCATCTCCTAACAGAAGAGGTACAGCCAGAATTTTCCTGAACAGTGAGAAGGGCTCACACACATCCTCTGGACATGTTATCAGGAGAGATCATTCCCTGAAGAGGAACATCAAAATTAGTGAAGGAAGGAGACACTCATATTTCAAACAGAAATTAGAGCTTCCAAATGAAAATAGAATAGGAAGAAAGGCCTGATGACAGACTTCTGAAAATTAACTAATGGGAATTTAATAAATTACAATAGACATTTTTTATGTTAGTGTTAGAAGATGAATTCCTTAGTTTGGAAGACACTTAACATCCACCAAGGACAAAAGAATAGATTCAAACATACCATTGATTGTGAAGATGATTCAGTACTAGTTTACATTTAGTTATGTTGTACAGATCACCATGGGCTGGAGTCAATAAGATTGTGTGGTGCAAAAATTGATTTAATATGACCTCATAGCCATTCAAGATCTTGTGATTTACCACACAATGTTTGGCTGGAGCAAAGCAAACAAGTGGCCCACCCCTTGTGGTCCACCAAGGGGACTGAATACCAACTAAGAACCAATTGCCTTTGAGTCAATTCTGAATCATAATGATCCTATAGGGCAAAGTAGAAGTGCCTACTGTGAGTTTTCAAGGTTAGAAATCTTTATAGGAGGAAATAATGGCAAGTGAAAACCCACTAAACCACCAGGGCTACTGGGACGGAATATATTTCCATCTCTAAGGCACATAACATATATAGAACCTCGGTGGAATTGAAATTATGTGGATACATTGCATGGACCTTCAATCAGGGGATTGGCCAGTTTTTCCAACTTGTTAGGCGTAACGTGAGCCAATTCCAGATGCAAGAGAGGACTTCACTACTAACAAGAAAGAAAGTTCAGGAATGGACCAATACCAAAGCTAAGGAAAAGTCTATTATGAGAGCACCATGAGCAGCCTTTCTTCAGAAGTTGAGAGACACTTGTCATTAAACGTTCAAGTGGAGTCCTGCATGATAAATAGGAGCGGAGAGAGCCGCCTCACACAGAAGAGGAGATACTGTGAACACATGCTCCCTGACCTTGATCCCAAGATGCAACCCATTGATCTGAACCCTAGGTTGCAAACTATTACATTGTCAATACACCCCATAACAGGGAATATGGTATGTAAGCTCTGTGTGGTGATTGTATTATCCAACCCAGAAGAGGAGTAGACAGTGTCATGGGAGGGATGTTAATGTCTAGTGCTAGAATTGGTAAACATTTTAGAGAAGGAGGTATAGCTGGCCTTCACTTCATGGGAATCAGCCTTGTGATGTTAAATGAGGTCTTATTCTGAAGTCATTATGCGATTTTTACAAACGGTAACTGAAAACAACAACAGTTTGTTAAATCATGGGCTAGAGACCATGAAAGCATATTTTATATATCACATCAGTTAATTTGCTGAGTGATATTGAAATGATCCTTTCACATCTTTAAAGTAAGGGCATTAATATCCAGAAAAGGTAATAACATGGCCAGAGAGCCTGGTCATTCAGTTCCTTAAATGTTGAAATATATATTTATATATATAAATATATAAATAAATTATATCTATATAAATATATAAATGAAGTATATTTATATACATAAATAAACTTAAAACATATTATTAATAATATGATAATATTAAAACATATTATGCTTTTGATGTTAATTAATAATGAAAAATATAAAGTAAGGAATATTAAAGATATCCTTAATTGAATGGCTAAATTGCACCTCTAAAAGGTACTTTTCCAAAAGGATAATGCAAACCTGGAAAAAGCGATTAAAACTATTGTATTTCAGATATCAAGAAACTTAATAGTTATGCAAAAAGGAGCCCATGTAATAACTAGCTTTTTAATGCTTGAATTTGCCTGAAACTTATACCTTTCTCTTTAGCTTTGAAGTAGTCTTAAAAACTAACAACCTTGCAAATATAATACCTTTGAAAATCTGCAGAACTGTGCTTAAGGGTCCTTCAAATCTGCATTCTCAAATCATTTTCAGAATTTTTTGAGGCTGACAAAAAAAAAGCAAAGTAAATGTTCAAAAATACTTTGAGAAATTATGATACATTTTTTAAAACTTTAACTTCACAAATGATCAAGATTGTGTTTACACTCAGGGAATATTAAAAAAGTCCATAATCTCTCACCTTTAGGTGACTTTATGAAAATACTTATTAAGCTGTGAAGACTAAAACTAACGTATTTATGCTTCCATCTAAAACGTTCAAGCGGTGCCTCAACTCATGTTTGTACACCCTCACACACACATATTCACATAGATGCACACATACACATATTCACACACACACACATACACTCCCTCAGTGGAATTTAATTAGAAAGTGTAAGAAATATATACATATGTGGAACTTAACACATTCATTAACAATGATTTGACTATAATAAAAATCACTTTGAATATACAAAAAAATACTTGATGGTATGTGAAAATAAAACCAAATATATAGAAATGTAAAAGGTACAGAGAAAGCAGTTCTCACAGGAAAAATTTAAATGTCAGTCCCCCTATTAAAAAACATAAGGTAAAACAAATTTATCTTAAGAAACTTAAAAAGTAAATTCAATACAAACACAAAGAAACCAGAAGAAGAAAATATGAAAGGCTAGAATATGAGTAAATAATACAGTTCAGATCATTATTTCTTTTAATTGATGGAAAATAAAATTGATTCTTAAAACAGAATTATGTTGTCAATCTAGACCAACTAATTGGGGATATGTGGGAAGATATAAATTAGTGAAATCAAGAATTAAAGATAAAATATATCACTGATATTATAAAACTATATTAAATAAGGAGATAATATTATGAACAGTCACATGCCAACAAACTAAATAACCTAATGAAACAGAAAAGTCCCTAGAAATAAAAATATTACAAACTGTTTCAAGGAAAAAGTAAAAACCTAAAAAAGTACAAATATTTAGTTATGAAAGATAACAAAACTAAATCAACCTATAGCAAAAGATAGCTTCAGAGTTCCAGCAAGATTGTGATCAAGTAACACATACCAGAGGGAATCCACAGAAATGAGCTCAGGAGAGCCACTCAGAAGGAAACTCCACCCTTACAGGTCACAGGAGGAACCTTGTAAAGATAAGATCCACTAGGTTTTGAAGAGCTGTGGGCTTTTATCTTAACAGTGTGGAAGCCGACTAAGGCTTTGCTTTAGCACTGCCATAGTTGCATCTGGTGCCAGTCTACCTTCGCAGACCCAGGAACTTGCTTCAACACCGCCACAGCTGCCATCTCCTCTGGGCAGGGTATAAACCCCTCCAGCCCCACAGTCAGACGGTCCAGGTTCAACTACTTCTTTACCTTTTTTCCGCTCTTCTCTCTTGCCCACCACAGTACCAGCTGACTCAGTTTTTGTTTTGTCCCCCTTCCCCTATCTTTCCTTTTACACACTGCTGCTGGCTTCCAGTGCACTCCCCCTCACATAGGGCAACTCCACCAACCCTCGATCCAGCTGGGGGAACTCCAGCCTGCTCTCCACTGCCCTCCTAGTGACTCTTAGTGGCTTAGGGAACTACTACGTGCCTCCTGCTGCCCTCCAACTGACCGAGTGAACACCTGCCTGCATCCTCCCACCCTTCATGTGACTGAGGAAACTCCTGCCCCCTCCCACAGACATACAGGAGGACAGGGGAGCTCTTGCCCACCTTCCACGGACATTCACACATCTGGTGAAACTCCTGCCTGCCCTCCCACCACTTTCTGCACCCCCCACACAGGAGGCAGAACTCCAGTCCCTCTCTATGCAGAGGGAACTCCTGCCTCCCACCTAGAGGCTGGTGGAACTCCTGCCTACTCTAAGCAGCTGAGGGCATTCTGCCTGCCCTATAAAATCCTCTAAGTGGCTTAAGGAATACCCAGTCACCCTTTGTGGCATTCTATGTGGTTAGGAGAACCCCTGCCCACCATCCAAAGTCCTCCACCTAGCTGAGGGCACTTCCTGCAGACTTCCACAGCACTTCATGTAGCCTAAGGGAGCTCCATAGGCCCTTTGCAGCACACCACGCTGCTGCAGAAAACTTCACCTGACCTCAACAGCACACTTGCCAACTAGGGAAATTCCGCCCGCCATCCGTAGTGCACTACACCAAAGCGGGCACAGCCACCCACCATCTGCGGCATTCCCGCTGCAGCAAGCACCACTGCACACCCTCTAAGGTGCTCCAAACAGCCGTGAGCCATACTGCCACAACGTCCTGTGTGATCATCCAGTGCAGCACCATCCTTGAAGGCCAGCAACTACCTGGAGGGCAATCCCACTCACCCTCCAAATAACAATTCTGGGTGGAATTAAAGCACAATGAGATAAAGCAGTAGCCTGAACCCGCAATATAGTTGGCTACAGACAGTCCATCAAAGCATTCCTACAAGTTTTAAAAAAGATAGAGCCCAATGCTCTTCAACTTATTGGAAAATGGCATGGAACTGTTCTAAAATGAAACACAGAGAGCAATCTGCCCCAACATCCTTAATTGAACAAACAGGAAAAACAAAAGACAATGTTGGGAGAAGTCCTGAACCTAATGCCATGCATTGAAGAAGCAGATGTTGATCTACCACACAAAGAAATCTTCAGAATGCTGCTTGGAATCAAACAGGATATGAAGGAAGCAATACAGGAAAAGGATGAAACAATACAGGAGATAAAGGCCATGCACCAATGAGAAATACAAAAGTTAAGGGATGAGACCAAAGGGAAATACGAGATAAGGGACAATGTAACAAAGGCAAATAACAAATTAACAGCAATCACTAGCAGACTATAAGAAGTGGAGAACCGTACCAATGACTTTGAGGCCAACCAGGCAGACTTCAGCAAACAAAAAGACAGTGAAACAAGTTAATGAAAGAGACCGAGGAAAACTAAAACAATGTCTGATGCATGAACAGAAACAAGACTTGAATAATTGTATTACCAAAACAATATACTATTCGAATAATTGCTTTACCAAAACAACCAAGAAGTCAACTGCAAAAATAGTAAAGGAATTCCTGGAAGAAAGCTTCCCTATCATAATGAATGAAAATCAGGCAAACATTCAGGAAGCAGAGAGGACACTAGCAAGACTGAATCTCAAGAAGTTGCCAAGGCATATAGTAGTTAAACTATATAACTGAAGGAAAGGAGAAAAAATCATAAGAACAGCAGAACAGTGAGGTGAAAAATGCTAGTTACTGATAAAAGTGCTCAGATAAGAATATGCTCAGACCTATCAGCAGACACCATGAAGAAGAGGAAATAGTGGAGTAACATCTTTAAAAAGTTTAAAGAGATCAATGTCAACCGATGCGTCCTCTACCAAGCCAAATTATCTATCAAGATAGATGGAGAAGTAGGAGTCTTTCCAGACAAGGATAATATCAAAGAATACATTGAAAGAAACCCAGTTCAAAAAAAAAAAAAATCCTTACCAATCCATTTTGATCAGAAGAACATGTATTGAGCACAAATAGGAGACCACCAATAGGAGACCACCATATAAAGTAACTCCGCTCAGAGGTCAACACATTGAAAAAGCCACCAAGATAACATTAACTCAACAATGAAAGATGGCAAGAATGAACTCAACAATGAAAGATGGCAAGAATGAACATAACACATACACTGCACTGATAAGAAGGGAAGTAGGTAAATGTCCAACACAAAATTACAAGATGACATCAACACAAAATTACAACTTGACATCACGGAGAACACAGATGGATGCAATAACTCTGAACGTCAATGGACTGAATTCACCCATTAAAAGACAGAGAATCACATATTGGCTTAGAAAATATAACACATCAATCCGTTGTCTACAATAGACACATCTCACTCTCACAGGCAAAAATAGGCTGAGAATTAAAGGTTGGCAAAAAATATATATACCAAGCAAATGGCAATTCTAAGAAAGCAGGTTTTGCAATCCTGATTTCTGAAAAAAACTGATCTCGAGGTGCAAGCCAAAACAAGAGATAAGGAGGGGCACTATATAATGTTCAAGGAAACAGTAGACCAAGAACAAGGGACCATAATAAATATATATGCACCCAACAAGAGACCTGGGAAATTCATCAGTCAAATGCTCCAAAGGATGAAAAATGAAATTGCAGTCTCAACAACCATAGTAGGTAATTTTAATACACCACTCTCTGAGAAAGATCACAGGGGAAAAAGCTTAAAAAGGAGGCTTCAGAACTAAATTCTATAATGAATGAGGCAATTATACTCGATAGACAATTTTAGAGCTTTTCAGTCAAATTTAAAAAAGATCACATTCTTTTCAAGTGTGCATGGCACATATTAAAAGATAGACCACATGCTGGGTCACAAGTAAAACCTGAGTAAATTCAAACACATAGAGATCGCTCAAAATTCCCTCATGGGCCACTACACAATAAGGCTGGAAGTCAACAAAAGGACGGTCAAGAAACCATGGACAAATAACTAGAGAATGAATAACTCTCTACTGCAAAATGAGTGGTCACTGGTCCAGATCAGATATTAATTTAGGAAGTTTTTAGAAACATGAAAATAAGGATACAATGTACCAAAACTTTTGGGATACAGCAAAAGCAAATATCAGAGGAAGCTTTATAGCGATAAATGCACACATGGAAAAGGAGACTTATGATTGACACTTTGACACAAAGCATTCAGCAATTAGAGCTGACTAATGCTACCAATAGCAAGAGAAAAGAAATAATAAAAATCAAGGTCGAGATAAATGAGAGGGAAAACAATTCAAAATATCAATGCAGCAAAAAACTGCTTCTTTGAAACAGAATCAATAGACATTCCCACTGAAAAGGGGGGCCAGATAACAAGGCCCCTTGTCCCCTCTTTTATTCAACATTGTATTGAAAGTCCTAGCTAACAACTTAAGGCAAAAGAAAAATGCTAAAGGAATTCACATGGGGAAAGAAGAAGGGAAACTATCATTATTCACAGATGATTTTATATATGGGAAACCCCAAAAGCTCCACAATAGGAATGCTGGAAGTGATAGAAGAATATGGCAGAGTGGCGGGATACAAGATCAACAAACAGAAGTCTATTATCCATGCCTTCCAAGTTGTTAACTTCATTGGAGTACAGGCCTTCATAGTACTATGTAATTAACCTCTCAATTTCCTTAGGGTCCATTGTCATGCCCCCCCCCCCCCACTATTTCATTCCTCATCCTGGCTCTTGATATTTGTCCTGGAAGAGGAGGTCAAAAAGGTTGTACCTTCACAATAGCAAAACAAAAATTGAATTGTCTAGGGATATACCTAACCCAAAAAACCCAAAATACTTGTACAAGGAAAACTACAAATTACTATTACAAGAAATCAAAAGTGACCTCCACAGATGGAAAAATATCCCATGCTCATGGATCGGAAGACTCAATATAGTAAAGATGTCAATCCTACCCAAGGCAATATATAAATTTAATGCTATCCTGATATAAATACAAACATCGTTTTTAAAGGAACTGGAAAAACTGACTTCCAACTTCATATGGAGAAGGAAGAAGCCCAGAAGTAGGAAATAATTCAAGAAGGACAAAGTAAGAGGACTTGCTTTACCTGACTTTAACCCTTATTGTGCAGCCACAGTGGTCAAAACAGTGTGGTGCTGGTAAAATGACAAATATCAGATCAATGGAAAAGAACAGAAAATCATGAAATAAAAACATCAGCATACAGACAACTGATCTCTGATAAGGGCCCCAAAAATATCAATTGGGAATGAGAAGCCCTCTTCAACAAATGGTGTTGGAAAAAATGGAAATCTACCTGCAGAAAAATGAAGCAAGACTCTCACCTCACTCAATGCTCAAGAATAAAGTTTAGGTCGATCATAGACCTCAATGTAAAACTATAAACTATTAGGGCCATCAACGAGGCAATTGGGACAAACCTAAGAACTCTGGTACAGGGAATAAACAGGTTTTCAGGAAATAAGGAAGAACACAAACACAGAGGAGGCAAAAATTGACAAGTGAGATATACTGAAGATAACAAACTTGTACACATCAAAAGACTTAGTGGAGAGTAATAAGAGAGCCCACAGACTGGGAAAACATATTTAGCTGTGACACATCAGACAAGGGGCTTATTACTAAAATATACAATACTCTGCTAGCCTACAACTAGGGGGTTGGGGGGAGGGAAGAGCCCACTGAGGAAGTGGGCAAAAGATCTGAACAGAAGTTTCACAAGGGCAGAAATACCAATGTCCAATAAACACATGAGAAGATGTTCCAGACCATTAACCATAGGAGAAATGCAAATTAAAACAAGTATGAGTACTATCTAGCACTCTCAAAGATAGCCCAATTAAAAAAATCAGAAAGCCACAAGTACTAGAGAGGGTGTTTTGAGATATGAACTCTCATCCACTGCTGGTGGTTCTGTAGAAGCGTCCAGCCACTATGGAAATCATACTGAAGATTCCTAAAACAAATGGAAATCGAACTAATATGTGAGCTAGCAATCCCCCTACTGGGCTTATACCTATAAGAAGTAAGAAATGCACCAAGACCAAACATATATTTATATGTTAAGTATTAAAATAGTAGATGGACTTTGGGCCTCTACTCAAGGTCTCTGATAAATAGCTCACTGGAGGCAAGACCCACACAACCTCTCTCTGCTTGTTTTCCTTCTGACAAGCCAGATCTGGTGACCCCTGAAGGAACCTGGAGCTGGAAGAGTTACGTGGAGACTCCTGCCAGCACTCCTGCCAGCTTCCATTGCCACTGCCTCCACAAGACTTTCCACCCACTGGCCTGTGATCTTCCTTCACTTGGCATCATTGCATGTGTTGCGTGAGTCTGAAGAGGAAATTATAGACTGGTATTAGACATATGGGCTAATATCAGACTTACGAACATGATCTGGACTGGGTTGGGATGTTTTCTTAATATACCATTGCTCTTTTATATAAAGCTCTTTCTTATACATATATGAGTCTCCCTGGATTTGTTTTTCTAGTCAACCTGGACTAACGCAATTAGCATATGTGGTGAAGCAAGTGGATGGTCCCCAGCTATCAAAGGATACAGCATCTCTGGGTCTTAAAGGATTGAAGTTAAGGTTGCAGAGGGAGAAGGGGAAGAAAGGGGACACCCATCACAAGGTTGAAGATATCGTCACCCTCCACCCCTGAAAGGTATGAATAACAGAAATGTGGGTGAAGGGAGACAATGAACAGTGTATGATACAAAATAGTAATAACATATAATTGAACAACATATAATTGAACAAGGATATCCGAGGGTGAGGGAGGGAGGGACTCAGCTAGAAAATATTTTGAAAATTATGATGGCAACATATATACAAATATGCTTGATACAATTGATGTATGGACTGTTATAAGAAATGTAAGAACCCCCAATAAAATGATTTTTTTAAAAGAAAAGTAAAAGCTTCCATTATAAAACCTACCAGTGAATTAATACATAATGATGGAGAGTTGCATAAATATAAAAGAAAATAACATTTCTACTTTTTTCTATGAAATCATTATTAACTTGGTAATAAGATCGGTCAAAATCTCTACAAAAAAGAAACTACAGTCTAGCATCCTTTATTAAAATAGATTCAATTTTTCTTAATGAGATGATATTAAATTGTCTCAGCATTATTAAAATAAAAAAGAGTTCACACCTTGATAAAAAATGATACATTAAAGAAAGTAATTTTTAAAATGCAATTTAATGTGCAAATTTAATAGGAAATGGTGTAATGATGTGACATTATTTCGTATGGTTCATTTACCTATCCTGTTTGTAACTCCCACCTAATAAATGGGTGGGAGCTTTCAAATAAGGTGTAGACAACTCTAACTTGGGGATCAATCCCTTTTCCTATTCTGAGAGCTGGGAGGAAAGTCATTACTGAACACAGGGCACTGGAGAGATGAGTAAGGAAGCTCCAAAGGACGACCCTGACTTGAACAGTTAAACTTTGTCAGTTGAGCCCCTTGTGATGCATGCTGAATCTGATCTGGTTTTCAAATTTTCTGTATTTTTCTTTTTTGTTCATTCATATTAGGGTTTACCTTAGTTGTTTTATATAATTGGGGATCACCCTATGGAATTGATGTCATGTGGGGGGTTTTTGTTTGTTTTTTTTCTGTTTTTCGGTATATGAAACCCAGTTTTGTTGAACCTAAAGGAACAGCAAGTAGAATAAGGGTTTCTGGAAGTGTGTGTGTGTGTGTGTGTGTGGGCGGGGACAGAGTGGGTGGGTAAATGGGAGATGATGTCAAGGAGTCCAGGAAGAAAAATAATGCTTGGAAATAGATTGTGGTAGCAATTGCACAATGCTGCTTGGTGTATGTGTTAGGGCAGACTAGAGAAACAAAACTCATATGTGTATAAGAAAGAGCTTTATATAAAAAGTAATTGTATATTAAGGAAACATCCCAGCCCAGTCCAGATCAAGTCCATAAGTCCAATATTGGCCCATATGCCCTATACCAGTCTATAAATTCCTTTTCAGACTCAGGTAACACATGCAACAATGCTGAATGCAAAAATATCACAGACCAGTGGGTGGAAAGTCTTTGGAATCCAGTGGCAGTGGAAGTATCTCAGCACTGGCATGGGTCTTCATGTGGCTGCTCCAGCTCCAAGGCTCTGGCTCCATCTGTGTAGCTCAATTGGCTTGTCAACAGGAATGTGTTTTAGGGAGAGTGTGTGTCTGGCTTCCAGTGAGCTATTTATCTCTTTCAAGCCTCCAGATGAAGTCATCAACCTGAGACCTTACTGACAAGCTAGATTCCACCCCTTTGAAAGTTGAGAGATTATGTAACTGCCACAGTGTGATTGAACTATGGAATGATATATGAATTAACTACCAATTAATAAAAAAAGAGTAAGCCGTTTTAAAGAAAGGAATAGAGACTTTCATGACTCAGTAAAGACGTGTCTCCAGTCTACAGTGTGCAAGACCCCCTCTTGAAGTGGCAGAAGAAGCAGAGATACCACAGGCCACAGCATTTAAACCAGGAGTCAGAGCTAAGTGGCCACATGAAGATTGTGAGGCAAATATTTGTCTGGAGGGCTCTCCTGACTTTAATAGCTGCAAGGGTTTTGGAAATCAAGATCAGCAGGAAGACAGTAGGTTTCTGATTGCAGGGGAAAATGAATCCAAGATTGGCATCTTAAGTTCATGGTTATAGAAGCAACAGATCTGAGATTGGCAGGTAAAATGGAATGTCCCTGATGACTGACTCTCAAGATCAGGAGGCAAAATGGCAGAATGCTGGCTGACGTCCAAAGAACTAAAGCTTGACAAGCTACGTGCAGGATCTAGAACATAAAAAAAAAAAGAGCTTTTTTTCTTCCCTCAGTAGATACTTATTGGAAATAGGCCATACCCTTGGGGAGATCTTGTCATGAGAAAACACTAGTTCTTAACTGCCAAGCAACTGAGAAAAATGATCCAGTTAAGTTGATACAAAAACTTAAATATCACATTGGTTCACATTCGTGAAGCGTTCCATATTTAAAAAAAAAATTTTGTCAGAATTTCTGTCATTTTCTCTTACACTATTTGGTGAATGTTACAAAGACCATGGTTAAAAGAACCATATCAAATAACTTACTGCATCACATATACATACTATTGCAAAAGTGGGAACAATATTTAAATGCCCATGAACTGATAAACACATAATAAAACCATAAAAAGGAATACTATTTATTAGTAAGGTTGTTAAATATACTACAACATGAATGAACCCTTAATCCATTATCCTATGTGAAAGAAATCACTTACAAAGACCATGTGCTGTCTGATACCATTTACATCAATGTCCAGAAAAGAGAAATTTATAGAGATAAAAAATAGACCAGTGATTACATAGAAATGATGAATTAGTAAGTTAGAGAAAGATAACTAATGGACAAAGGTTTGCTTCTTAAGATGATGAAAATTTCACAACCCTGTAAATATACTAAAGGTTAAAGAAATATACACTTTAAAAGGGTAAATGTTATTTCATGGCAATCATATCTCATAGAGATTATGTTGAGCCATAAGTCATATAATATCGCTCTTCTTTTGTGGTGAATATTGGAAGTCCTGGCTTCTAGACCTGTGATTATGGTTCCCTTCTAAGTGAGCTGTCAAAAAAGAATAACGCCAACCATCACTTGTAATATCTTTGGAAATATGGTCTAGCAATTAAACCTTATCTTTGATATCTACATTAAAACAAGAACTCATTTTGTGTTTTAAACTGTCCTCTTATTAGGCAAACCACCACCTTCCTGTTTAATTAAGAAAAGCAGGACGCTGGTATGACAGAATTGGCTGAGATCAGATTTGGACTGGCTAGCATGCATAGCAACAGCCCATGTGTCCTAAAGGAGAGAGACCTCAAGAGGCTTTAACCATGTTTTCACCAAAATGTCATCTTTATAACTACCTTCTTCCTAACTAACGATGTGCAAAAGTCTAGTTCCCATGCTGCTTCATCTAGATAAATACAAATTAGGAGCCAGTTGCCACCTTGGGAGACCCTAGTAAAGGGCCCCTGCCCCAGGACGCTGTCTTGGTTATGGAGCCTGGTGTGATCCTTTGCTGGGCCAATCATACATGGATTGTGCTGTCGCTTTGGGGGATTTTGCATCTCTGTAGCTGCATCCAGTGAGGTCAGAGAAACTGAGGGTAATATTTTGACAAAATTGCTTTCTGACCTTGGATGCTACATATATCTCACTTTGGGCTGATGGTTGGGTCT
Organism: Echinops telfairi; assembly: GCF_000313985.2. NCBI lineage: Eukaryota > Metazoa > Chordata > Mammalia > Afrosoricida > Tenrecidae > Echinops > Echinops telfairi. The sequence continues at coordinate 39,275,099 of NW_022111368.1, forward strand.
GGCGAATGAGTTAACAGCCTACCAGTGGATCTTATTCCTCAGCCTCCATAACCACATGCGGCCCCTGCATGATGGCTCATAAGCTCTGTGAGCCAAACATAGCAGCGGATTACAGAGCTCCCAAAGGTAAAACACATGAGGGAGGAGGAGGAGTGATAGGACAGCTTGGAAAAATCGAATATTTGAGTCATCTTTAATCTTCACTTCACAGGGCCCAGCCTTGTACTGAGCCTTCTAGGAGAAATTATCAAAGCAGAATTAAGTAAACAAAAATTAAAGCAAGCAAAACTAAACATCAACATCAACAAAAAGTATTCCAAACCCATGTACCATTCCACTGTAAATATTATTATGAATGCAGTGTTGATTTCTCCCATTGATATATTTTCTGAGCTATATATATGTGGAAATATATTTATGATTAATATTTCCATAGTTTTCCAATATACTTTTTTCTAAAAAAATTCCCATATATATTTTTCTTGTCCTTAAATGTTGATTATATTGTTTGTAATTTCAGTGTTTGTCCATTGAAAGGCTGGCAGATAATCAATAATTTCAGAACATTTCACAGGATGGGACAAGTCTACTTAAGTCTTCACCTTGGTTAACTGACTTGTGACCTTGACTGAGTTGTCTCATCGCTTGAAGCCTCATTTTCATACTTATGAAATCTGGGTGATGATAAATCTTATAAGTTGTTGCCTAATTAACCGGTATAATGAGTGGAAATCTGCAATATACTTTTTTTTCCCATTGTACTTCTTAAGCATACACAGCTATCAAAAATGCATAAGGTAAAAATTAGTGCTAATTATCTTATTTATATTTGATATTTTATATATTTATCTATAAACATCTACATTGGTGTTATAATTCATAAGGTAAGGTGATCTCCAATTAAAACCATAAAGTTCTCCTCGTGTAGGCAAATGGTTAATATACTTGCCTACCAATCAAAGTATTAGAGTTTCAAACACACATAAGGATATCCCAGAAGAAAGTCCTGTGATCACCTTCCAAAGACTACCTATTAAAAACCCTTCCAAGCACAGAACCCACTAGCACCTATTAGCTTGTCGTGAATGGACTGCACAGGTGGTTTTGGGTCCTGTTGAAGACATTGACACTCATTATGCTGTATTAAGGGGCACTGGCCATGCAGTCAATCAGACATTGGGCTAATAAATGCACACTCCGTGATTCAAACCTACCAACCACTTCTCAGGAGAAAGATAGGCCTATACTTGTCCATAAAGATTTATAGTCTCAGAAACACTATATAGGGTCACTATGAGTAAAAATTTGACTTGATAGCAATGGGTTGCTTGAAATGTTGTTTTGGGGCAGAAAAAAAAGCTTTCAAATGTATAAAAACACTAAAATGCATGCTACAAAGTCATAGAACATTGTACTAATCAAAATATAAGGCTCTTGGTTCTTCACATATCCTTCATCTCAGTCTGCTTTGCTGAAGGTGGTGTTTTCTGCTTTCTAAACTTTCTGAGATCTTTCATTTACAAATTGTCAAAACAAAATCCTCAAGGGAAAAGAAATGTTTGTATTTTGAATGGTTTTTAAGTTTTGGGAACAGAAAAAATCTGACAGCAAGATCAGGACTGTAGGGTGAGATTTTCTAAAGAAATGCCACCTGTCATGGATCCCCTTTGCTATCCCTGCAGAGTGAGCGTGTTCACTGTGGCGATGAAAATAAACATCTCCATGCAAATATTCTAACCTTTTTTTCATTAATATAGTTTTAAGACCCCATGATTGCCTTCTTTCTTCTCAGAAAACACTTTTTACCCATTTGGAGTTCTCCCAAACAGTCCCCATAATTGTATGATGCTGACGGAGCTTTAGGGTGACTCTGGTCATCAATATGCAGAGCCTTTGGGTAAATGCAGTGCAGGGCTAAGTAAATCTTAATATTTCTAGAGCTCTGCTTCTTCCCTTTTAGAGCTTTCTTTCAGTGTTTTGTATAATCATTATTACCCTACACTGTTCAAGTTTAGGTTTTTATTTTTTTCCACAAAAAAGGAGGAACAAATAATCATTACAATTGTCTTTCAAATATCTTGCAGTGAGAATATGAAACACATATCTCACTATATCTCACAGAGTCAAGCAACTTTTAACACTGATGGGAATGATATAATTAACATGTTTAGAAATATAAGAGGGCCTAATTTGGAATATACATTATTCCACTAAAATTGCAGCACTTGCAAGAGACCCTTACAAAGAAGAAGTGAAAAATCCAGATTGAATCATTGTACGTAGGGCCACAGAGAGACTTGCCTTGAAGGTCGTAGAAAGGTCAGGGGACATAGACCTCCAAAGTGTTTGTCTTTCTCACAGCAAAGAGCTGCCTAAGGAGGGAGAACTTCAGAGGGAAGGTGACTGCAGGAGGGCCATGTGAAGGAACACTGGAAAGGAGAGACCTCTCTCCTGGTATCCAAGTAGATGTTTTAGACAAGACAGCCTCTACAGAACTTTCATCACTACAATGGTGTAGGATTCATAATTATAATGTTGGAAGTCTTATTTTTTTTCTCTTCAAGTACCTCATAGAAGCCCTGGCAGTGCCATGGATTAAATGTTGTATTGCTAACCCACTAGCCACTCCATGGCAGACAGAAGGGGTGGTTTATTTCTGCAAAGCTTTAGAGGTTTGGAAACCCTATGGAATAGTTCTGTACTGTTCTAGAAAGTTACTATTGTTCGTCCCCCCCGGGGATGCTATACGTCATTGTAGTACATTCTGCATTTCTCCCCCTCTCCCCTCACCCTCCTACCCAGGGCCCGCGCCGCCGCCTCCCCTCAGGGTATCACTACTCCCACTGCTGTTCGTGGAGGGGTTCGTTTTCTAGAAGAGTGTACTGCGTGAGTCTTCCTTCACATTGGGAGTCTCATACATTTCAGAAGCTCAGATTGAGTCAGTGACAGGTAAGGACACTATTTCCTCCCAAAGCGCATGGATCGTTGCTAAAGTTCCACCTTCACCGATTGTGCTGAAAATGAATCCGTGAAGCTGGAAACCTGAAAAATGAAGCCCGAATCACACCGACCATAACCAATTAGATAGTCATGGTGTGATCGGTCTGGGTCTCTAATAGTCCACAAAGAAATCTGGCCACTGTGTGACATTGACATTTCTGAGAGAAAATAGTGGAGACTGAAAGACCCAACTACAGAGCAGAATTGGCCTCACACACAAGACAATCCGCAATCTGTTAGCGCAATGTATTCACCAGGAAGAAAACTGTTTGCGATGAAATACAAGCACACGTAGCTAAAAATTCTAAGCCACAAAACCCTGCCAAAACTTTCGGAATCTGCTTACAATAAAAGGAAATTGTATGTAAGATAAACAAACCTGCCATTATATAATAAAGATGAATCATTTAGGTTTTTTTTTAAAGAGGAAACAGATGAATAGTTTTCTAGGAGCTGTTTATGAAATGGTGGATTATTGGGCAGCAGTAAATTTTTTTTGAAAGTTAAAGTGTGCTGCATACACACTTCATGATCTGTGATGAGCTGTTCGTAGCAAGTGTGCCAGAATGGCAGAGACGTTAGTTGTAAAGAGAGAAGTAGCAATCAGCATCCCCTGTCACTGCTTTTTGTCCATCTCTACTTAGTTCCCACCAGTTGTCTCAGGTCTCTTTGGCAACATTATATATGATGAAAGACAGCATGCTTTTCCCACAAAGCCTCAACTCTATACAACACCACACTCTGAGTCAACTTCTGAAAAGACATCCAGTTATCTCACCTTCATTAAAATATTACAATACATTATGAATGAAGAGTAGCAGTTATCTATCAAATTCTATTCCAAATCCAAGTTTATTTCTACTCCAAAAAAATATACACATTGCATCTATGTAAATACACTGACCCCCCCCCATTTCATTGTTTAAATGTAATTACCTGGTTTGATTAAATGAATATTCTTTTTATATTTTCATGTCTATGAAAAATTGTTCACTGCTGACTTATATAAGGAGCTAGTATTATATTCTCTTTTATTGAGAATTGTTTCCTATAGACTTCATAATTGTCACGTTTTTTTGACTTTTTGCCACAGATACATTTTCACTCTTGTATACTAAGGTTCTTTGATAAAAATTGAAACTAAATTATCCATTCATTCAAACATGTAATCCGGAGCCATTTTGTTCTTTAGTCGCAAATTTGGATTCTCTGTGCTGATTTGTACAATTACTTTCCAGGACTATTGTCAACCGGTGGGCATTATCCTTCCAATCACCTCTCTGCAAAATTCAGCTCCCGATATTTTCAGAAGGCATGCATTCTTTGTTCGTGTTTGCTTCCCTTGATTTCAAAGGATCACATAATGGCTTTCAAGCTTCCAAAGGAAAAAAAAGATCAAAGAAGGCCATTTAAAAAAATTAAATTCCTTTTCTTGGATCTTGAGTGGGCTATTGCAATCCAGAAGTCAAAATCTGATGTTTGCTTCACCCTGTTCTCCTGTTATTTCGAATCTGTTCTGAGAGGGAATTTCTGACAGTTATATTTAAATTCTCGTCCTTTCGACACTTTTCGAGGAGTAAGTTGGTGCAGTGAGTTCTGCGTGATCAGATTGACTTGAAAGTTTGTCCTTGTGCTTTACACTTTCCTTTCTAGCTTTCTCAGAATCTGATAATATGTGCATCTGAAAAAGCTTCAAACTGTTGATGGAAAAATCAAAAATAGAAGGAAATGGAATTTTCCCATAAACATAAATATGATAATACCAAAAATGTAATATATGTCTAATATATGTCTAATATATATATATATATATATATATATATATATATATATATATATATATTTATATGCACATACAATGTATGCATCTTTAAAGCTAATACCATAATTAGGTACGAAGGTAGGTGTGTAGGTAGGTAGATAGATAAATAGGTAGATGATAGATAGATAGATAATGTGAGTTATCTTCCCATTATTGTGAATAGGCATCTCTGGGTAGCATAAAGGGTTGTTAACATGTGTGGCTGTATGAGTTTGTTTGGGCTTTCAGAAAAGATGAATGGTGCCCATAAAAACAAACAGTTATATTTGGATTGAAAATTGCTGGAAGAGTCACAGGCAAGACAGGTGATTGGATGCAAATGACAATATCTGTAGCACTTTACTTTTGCTTCAAGGTGGCTCCAGTGACTTCAAATACTTCTTTATATAAGACCATGAAAATGCTAATTAATAGTTAATTCAAGAGTTGCTATTTGAATACCAACCAAACATTAGGTAGCCCCTATTCCAGGTACTATAGAGAAATGAGAAATATAAAATTAAAGGCCACTGCATTTTTGAAGATGATCTTTCAGAAGATTATGAAATAAGTTGATAACAATTTACAATTACAAGTTATTGGAAAGTCTTATCGAAGAAAAAATAAACTGCTGGATAAGCACTAGGGTGAGGAATAGGATGATAATGTAAATGTTAAAGTTCTTGGTCTTTAACCAAAAGTGACCTCAGTGATCTACATCCAAATCTACTCAAGGGCTGGGGGGCAGGAGGGTGGATTTCCATTAGATACATGAAAATGGTTCATCTTTGTTGAGAAATCGCCCTTAAACTATATATCTCGTTAATTTGTGATATTGATAGGAGCTACAGTGATCCCATCAGGTAAACATTGGTTTGCTAGCAACACGGTTAATGGTTCAAAACTCACCCTCTTCTCTATAAGAGAAAGATGAGGCTATCTACTCTGATACAATTTACAAAATGTACAAGAAAACCCTATATGGGATAGCTATGCATCAAAATCAAGTCAATATCAGTGGGTTTGTGATATTAAAAGTAAAGTTGTCTTTCATTCATAGTCATTTCCCTAAGCTGAAAATTGTCTTATTCATGTATTTATTCAAGGTATGTTTATTCAGTATTGGGTATTCAGTATTCATATAACGGTGAATGAGAAAGATTATCTTCTCTCTTAGAGTTTGTATCTCCACAGAAAACAGACAATGTGAAACAATAGAGCATTTTCTATAATTGTTTTAGTTAATAGATGTATTGTGTGACCCAAGGTAAAAATGCTAATTTTTTCCCTAAAGAAATAAATAATGAACTGTTCGGCAGATGGAGAGGAAAGCACCTACAATGCTCAGGGAAATGCTTTTTGTGTGTGTGTGTGTGTGGTAAATTACCATATATACTCAAGTATATGCCTACCTGAATACCAGCCAAGGCCCCTAATTTTACCACAAAATCTTCATAAAAAACGTGCTGAAAAAACTTGGCTTATACACAAGTATATACGGTAAGTAGCTCTACACAGTGGTAGAAAATCCTACAGAGGCAATCACTTAGTCATGACCACATTACAAAAGACCTTACAAATGTTGAGACTGAAAGTGTAAGTGTGATGATACATAGAGAACATACCTAAGTTGACAAGCATCCCATTTTACTTGGATCCACAGTCAACACTCATGAAAGCAGAAATCAAAAACTTGAATGACACTTTTTTGGAACAAATCTGTGGCATTCAATATTTTTGATGTGTAAAAAAATAAAGACATAATTTTAAGGACTAAGATGTCCATATTCCAAGACAGGGTATTTTCAATGGTCTCATATGTCTGGATAAACAATAAGAGAAGACAAGAGAAGTATTTATGCGTTTGAATGATCATTCTTGCATATTTGAATAAGTGTGTTGGGAAAGTGAAAGTACTATGGACAGTCAAAACACATTTCTCCTGGGGGCAGTACAACTCGAAAGCCTCTGAGGAGAGAGGATGTCGGGATGGAAGGGTCTAGAAAAGGATGCACTGCGTGGTAAAGTAGACGGTCAGGAAACAGAGGAAGACTCACACACTCAGTATTTGTGAGGTTGGTTCAGGAGAAGGCAGCATTTCTCCTCTTGTACGTGGGGTCATTATAACAAGTCAAAGGCACCTAACAACAAAAAGAACAAAAATGTAAGCCAAAAAGTTGGCAATGTAGATGTATTAATGCTTTCAACTAGGTGAGTAATGTTAGTGAATTTGAAAGAGACCGCTATGTAGACAGAAAGCAAAACTGAAGTCCGGGGATGAAGTTAAGGAACGAAGTAAATACAACAAAAGAAATATTAGAACACACCTAAGGTAGTAGCGATGACATCTACAGTAATATTATAATACAAAATTGTTTTGATAAAAATAGAGTTGTGTATTTCTGTTTACACTGTGGGAGACATCTGAGAAAGAGGTAAAGTAAAAATGCCCTATTACAGTAAATTGTAGGCTACTTGGCTTGGTGTCTCTGCCAGTTTTCCTTGGATAAATTACAAATCCTTTGAATTTAATAATTCTTTCTCATAAATTATTTTATCCTCAATGCATCTAACAGTATTTTACAATCAACAAGTGGACAACTATAATGTACATGCATAAAAATATGTCACTATAACTGCATATGTGTTCATTTCTTCTTGATTTCAATTTGAATGAGAACCTAATCCTGATGACCTAAAATGTCTCCACCTAGGCATCTCATGCACATGCATTCGTAGACACACAAACCCAAAACATATGGTAATAGCAGCAATATTTCCCTAAGCAATAGCCCATTCCCCCATCGCCTCCCACAAACAAACACTGTGAATCTAGAGATGTTACATAAATTTTAATATTCCTTGAAGGGAATGCTATAAAACAATTGGAGTGAATTATCTACTGCTACACACTTAAAAATGATTCGAACTCATAATGAAAATGCCAACAGATGTTACACACAGATGATAACATACAGTGCTATATCATTTAAATTTCAAAAACAGGGAAACTAGTGCATTATATGAATTATATGAGAAGTTAGAAGCTATATTTTAGCCTTGGGTGGCAACTTTTTGGACAATCATATAAGAAGTAATTTTGGGTGCTAGCCATGTACTCTTTTTATTTATTTGTTTATTATTTATTTAGCTTAATCAAACTGGTGTATTCATTTGATTAAAATGCATCAAACTATATGAGAGGTTATCAAAAGAAAAACTGAGTTTTCTCAAAGCTATGTACTTAAAAAAAAACCCCAGCTTTATCACCTTCAAAGTACTCTCCATTACATTTAATACATTCATCAAATCTGCGATTCCATTCCTGGAAACGTTTTTCATACCCATCTGTTTGGATGGCTGACAGCACCTTGCTCTTTTTTTTTTACCTCTTCTATGTCCTCAAATTGCTGTCCTTTCCTGCCCCTCTTTATTCACTGAAACAAAAGGAAGTCACACTGAGTGAGGTCAGGTGAGTAACGTGTGTGCTGCAAGAGAGGCATTTTGCTTTTTGTCAAGAACTGGCACACTGTGATGGCTAAGCCTGTGTGAGCAGGTGCTTTGTCGTGGTGGCAAGATTAGTCCCCCAACTGCCACAAATCAGGCCTTTTTGTCGCATACCGATACACTATCTTTTCAGAACCACTAAATAGCATGATAACAGTCTGACCTGGTGGAAAGAACTCCAAATGCACAGTGAGCATTTTTGTGTGCTCGATTAGTGATGGAAGTCCAGAACAAGGTTGGCCATCTAGCAACATTTCACCTTTTTTGAAATGAGAAAACCACTTGCACAACTTGAGTTTTTCCCATCGTGCTGTCCTTGTAAACTCTATTCAACATCACAATAGTTTTTGCAGCATTTTTCCTGAGCAGGAAACAAAATTTCCGAGCCTCATGCTGTTCTCTTAAAATGGCCATCACAAAAACGAGGTTCTAGCAAAAATGCTTTTACAAAAAAAAATCACTGTGACCTGAGAGAACCTTCCCAGGCATTGCCACTGGGTGCACTAACTCAGAGCAAGTTGCTCCATGCTCATGTAGTGGGGAAAATTCGTACTACAAAAGCTCTTCCCAGTGGGGATTTTTTCCATTTTGAGGGGGGGTACGCCCTGGTATACTTGCTTATTACAGTTTTAGTTTTAGAATAAACAGAAGAAAGAAAAAAGAGGCACATTTGCTAATTTTCTTTTCAATAGAATTTAGTTTCATGTATGTTCTTTCATAATTGAACAGTGTCAGTTCACATCTTTGCAATGCCCAATCCCAGCCATGGGATTTCTCTCCCTGTTAAGATTGGTTCAATTTCTCTACCTCTTAAGATTGGTGTATATGTCTTTTCTGTATCCATAAGGATTTTAAGCCTCAGAAATCCACAGTGGCAGGTCTACTCTGTGCTGGATGGTTGCTATGAATTGACAGTGACTCAATGGTAATGAGATTTTATACATGGCATTTTGATGATTTAAGTACACAATCAATGAAATATTTCTCAATTGAGTATTATTTGTAATATTACTTCCATTTCTCTCAATCTACCATGTTTGTGGTGTTACAAAACACATGCTGTTGTGATAATAAATATATAAACATAATCAAATTGTAATACCATCTTTCAACTATATAGAACACTTAAAATTTCTCTATTTGAACATTCAGAAATTATATTCTTCTATATATTTTAACATTTTATAGCAACTAAAATACTTCACTAAATATCCGTGTTTAATTTGCATGACTCTATGAATCATTATGAACTTAACTTATGGAAGAAAAAGACGTATGGGTTATTTTATTTTTCATAGTAGATATATGAATAATAGGGTTTAGAAATCCATAAAAAGTTTTCATTGAGTTTCAACCAAAAGGATACAGCAATAAAATACTTTTCTCTCCATAACTGATATTGTGTATGAAATGCTGGACATATTTATAAATTGCTATTTTAAAATCTGATACATTTTTAAGATGCCAATCAGATTGTGACTGGTCTATAAAGTGACTATATTATTACTGTAAGGGACAATGTACTCATATTTTGAAAATTTCAGTAGACCTAAACCTACTTTGGTTATCATAGAGAATTAGACTATTATCCTCAGTTAAAAATTTGTTCCATTTTATGATTTCTAAAGTTCCACGCTATCTAATTGTACATCCATTTATGAGCTAGAGAAGTCCTGAGTTTAACTGTACTGGCAAAGATCACACGGACAGTAAGGTTTTCTTTATTCCTGAGCAGTTTCTGGTCTCTGTAGTTCCTGTGCTTTCCCATTTTAGAGTACAAAATATAGTCTAGAATCTTCAGTGGTTCTCAACCTTCCTAATGCCGCAACCCTTTCATACAGTTCCTCATGTTGCGGTGACCCCTCAGCCATAAAATTATTTTTGTTGCTACTTTATAACTGTCATTTTGCTACTGTTATGAATCGGGTGACCCCTGTGATAGGGTCATTTGACCCCCAAAGGGGTCACGACCCACAGGTTGAGAACCGCTGGTCTAGATCCTTAAATAGGCAGGACCTTGAAGTGTACCCAACCAAACCCAGGCGTGTAAAAAGTGGTTTAGATTTTGGTACTCGAAAATTATATTTTCAACAGTTGTTGGATGATACTATAGTTATTGCTCTGTGGGTCAAATTTTTATAAAATGTTGTTTTTTGTTTCTTTGAATCTTGTTTTCAACTCAGCTTTAATACTTGCCCACGCTCCTCAGCTCCACAAGGACTGGCCCTGACAGGTAGAGAAGATTCAGAGCGCCCCCTTTCCACACTGCAAGCCGAAGGTCTCTGAGCTGCAGGGTGAGCTGCAGCAGGGTCTTCTCCTGGCTCTGTCTCCCACCCCAACTTCTACCTCGGTTCTATTTTCTCCCTTCATCCGTGGTTCCTGGCTTCAAATGGGCGCAGGGTCCCAGGTGACATCTTCTTCTGACCATCTCTAAGAGTATCGATGATTTCAGCCTTTGGCTAATGTTTGAACAGCTCCACTTGACGGCTTTTGGATTGTGAGCTACTCCTTCGAACTTCAGAACCAACTTCTAGTGGCTTCAAGTATTTGGAATGAGTTTCTCTTTTCAATTTTGAATCATAACAGATAGAACTGTGATCACTTTTTGACATAATCAAGTTAACTTCACAATTCCAAATTCTCAGGGTCAATTGATGATATGTGTTATTCCACACATGGCTGCCTTCTGGAGCACAGAGATACATACATGCAGCGAGTTAGGAACAGAACATGTAAGGGTAGACAGAAATGTTTCTACCATGAGTTCAACTGAGTCGGCATTTTATTTGTTCATTCATTTGTTTATTGGAGGGAAAGAGCACACAGATGAATATTCATTGTCAAGGAGTCATTTCCAAATAATAGTGACCATACAAGATAAAGGAGAAAGGCTCCCCAGGATTTCTGAGGCTGCCATTCGTGGGTTTAAACCACTGACCTTTATGGTCAATGGCCCAACACTTAGCCCACTGTTACTATCTGGACTCCTTAAAAAGATGAGCAGAAGGCCAAATGATAATCAAAATGCTGAAAGATTTGTTTTGTCCACTAACACATTTGCACAGCCTTAGGCTACTGAAGTAAAATTTGAAGCTTAGAGCATTGGGTTCAGTAAAACATTTCGTTAATACAAGTTCTCCATGGCGGTTTGTACCTTGATTTCCATGGGAATAGACAACCCAGGACCTTTTTAAAATAAATAAACCTAGCATCCATATATTCCTGATGTAACAAATCTTTGAAAAGTTTAATTATTTACTGTACCAAGTGACCTTAGTTATCTATATTTAGGTATTCCCTTGAAAAACCCAGGGTAATTTTATTTTTTGCAAGGAACCCTGATAGCACTGTTTTTAACGTGTCAGCCGCTGTCCTACATCTCCGCTTTTGGAACTCAACAGGCACTGCACAAGAGAAAGATGTGTTTTTGGCCTGGGAAATGCTATGGGGCTTTGAGTCAGAATCTATTCAAAGGAGATGGGTTTGGTATTTTGGTCCGGCATCACACACAGAGGAGAAAGATGAGGCTTTCTACTCCTATGAAAATTGCAATCTCAGAACCCCACGGGGTGGTTCTACCCTGCCCCGGAGGGTCACTATGAGCAGGTGTTCATTCGATGGCAGCGTGTTTTTGGTTGTGGATCTCACACCTCTTTCCCCTGCATTCTGCATTTGCAGGACTTGCACACGGACTATTATGTGGACATTTCAGCATTTCCTTACCTAAAGGAAAACTGATCTTAACAACTTATGTATTTAACAGATTTCTCTGGAAATTTCTTTTCTTTAGAACTGAATTTTAATCATTTTCACCTATTTGTCCCATCATGAAAATGATCTGTAAGATTCAAATTAAAAATATTGTTAATCCTTAAAAAATATTATTTTATAACAATAGTAGCCAATTCAACCATTCGTAGGATATAGATCAGTGCCAAGGTTCCAGCCCTGAACATCCTCTTCTTTCAGAAGTAAGTTAAATTATTTAATTCCAGTTTAACACAGAAAAAGTAATGCTTTCTCTTTTTTTTAAAGTAGTTTTTGGGGGGCTCTTACAGCTCTTATAACATTCCATACATCAATTGTATCAAGCATATTTGTAAATATATTGCCATAAAATTTCCAAAACATTTTTTTCTACTTGATCCCTTAGTACAAGCTCCTCTATTTAAAAAAAAAAAAATCACTTTATTGGGGGCTCGTACTCAATTGAATCAGGCATGTTTGTACATATGTTGCCCTCATTCTCTTGAAGACTTTTACTTTCTATTGAAGTTCCTCTTTTATAATATCTCCTTCCCACACCCTCCCACCCTCATATGAATCCTTGGTAAATTATATATTGTTATCATTATTTCAAATCAATACTGTCCCTTGTCTCCTTTCACCCACAGTTCTGTTATTCATCTCCCTCGGGGGTGGGGGACTGCAGGTGGGAGAGCTATATATCCAACCTTGTGATGGGATCCCCCTCTCTTCCCCTACCTCCTCCCCAACCATCCCCTCACCCTCATGAGAAAAATTAACTCTATATAAATATATATCTAAGGCATTTATTAATGTGTGTGGGGAAAGGGTGACAGCAATTTCTAAGAACATAGTGACTCAATTCAATATTTATTTGTCTTCCTTATATACCGTATTTTTAATTATCATGAAACAGTGCAGGGGTTAGATTTTGTGCCAAATTGGTGGTACCTATGGGGAGGTAATGGTGGAGTCCACCTATCAGGTGATGCCTTGTGATGCCTCCTACAGATGTGGCCTTGTTGTAACATAGACACTTGCAAACTCTCTCCCTTGTTGCCTTTCATCCTCTTGCTTAATTGGATTGTTTCTGCCTCAGGGACACTCCTACGAGGGCTGCCAACCTGGGCGTAGTCATGCTGCCAGATTCCCAAAGACATTGGATCCACGTGGCTCGGCACCACGGCACCAACCCGTGATCTCCCTGCTTTATGCTTTTGTCGTTGGCCGGCGGCTAGGCAAATCTGAAGATGGCTCCGGCTAGCGACAGACCCATGGACTTGAGTGGAACAGGGCTTCATATAAAGTTCTTTCCTAATGAAACAGTGTCACCGATTTCATTTTTCTAGACAACACAGCCCAATGCAGACAGTCATTCTGGTTTTAATAAGCACACTTAGGGTAATGGTCATAGGACTGGTTAGATCCTACCAGTGAAATGATTATAGAAATACAAATCAGTGTCGTCTCAGAAAATTCATTAACATATGCAAAGTTATTGTAGTGTCTGTCTGGAAATTGAGAAGAAAAGTATTGGAATAATTTAAAAAATTTTTCTGTAAATGAACCACTCTTTTTGACCTAATGAGCAAGTTGAAACTTGTCAATGAAGGTCGAAAGAATTTTACAAACCCTTTATTCACATTTTATAATCCTAAATTCTTGTGCAAGAATGTGAGAATACTAGTAAAAGAATCTCTAACATTAAATACTTTCAACCTTCATTGACAAATTTCATAGGACTGGTTAGATCCTACCAGTGAAATGATTATTTAAATACAAAACAATGTCATTTGGGCTATTTAAGAAATCAATATGCACCAAAAATGTGATATTTCTATAATTTTACTGCTTTCAGATTAAGACCCCCATATACATATTCTTAAATTATCTTTCTTTTTGGTAGTTGTTTGGGGATTTAAAAAGATTATTGTACTAACAGTTCCTCATTTTTGGACAAGAATTTAGGATTATAAAATGTGAATAAAGAGTTTGCAAGATATTTTTGTCATTTAATGTGTTTGCTGAAATTATGTTTTAATATCAAAATTTTACATGGAAGAATAAGTATTTCTATGTTTTTACTTTAATGTAAGAGGACAAAAGCTAGAAGTTCTTTATACTGTTTAAAGCTTATGAGAAAACTGTTGGGCCATCATTATTGGTGGTATAAAAAACCTAAAACATTGCAGATGGGAATAGTGAAGGGCAACATGCAAGTTGTAGATGTTTCCTAATTAACAGAAAGGTTTTAGCTAGTAAAATAAAACTCCTGCTTTGGGGAAATGATGTGGCATAAATCAGTGCTGCCAGTAGCACAGGTCACAGTGGTATTGGCATTCTTAATACCCAAACTTATACTTTCCAAGAATAGAAACATTATGATTAGCAACTCCACTCTTCTTAAAATACTAACCTCCACACCATAAGCACCAGAAGGTCAAGTTTGGATCCTCTTTATCAAAAAAGTAATAGCAGTTATTTCAGAAAACTTTTTGTATTTCTATAGGCATAATTAAATGTTCAGTGACAAAGATTTAGCTTCTTGCGTTAACCAGCATTAAATGCATATATTGTACACAATAAACCTAACTTTCTTTTTAGCTACTCTTTAATATGAGAAACCGCCTGCCTCATATTTACCAGGGTGTGTTAAAAAGCATTACTAGGGTTCTAGTTCATCACATGCATTGGTTTAGTCCAAAAAAACCCCTCAAACCAAAAGTAACTTGCTTAATACGGCCTCTGTGATCAGTAGGGGTCTGAAGACAAGTTCTCTCAATAATGCACGTATCTAAATTTTCTTAGGATTCTTTCATAAGAAAATAAAAGGCCAATAAAAGGTGTCACTACTATATTCTGTTCTTTATTTTCTTATATTCTTTCTTAATATTATAAATGGGGTCCACACGAAATTAAACTATTACATTGTAATGTATGATCCTTCAGTGAAGATATAAAGTTACATCTTTGAAGTAAGGAAGCAGAGATATATGTTTTTCACCTCAGAGTTTTATTTTGAAGTCCTCCAAGAGTACATGAAGGTAAAAGATGAGCACAAGGTAAAACAAAAATAAATATGATTCACATCGAAGAGCAGTATTTATTTTGTTACATTTACTTTGTATGTCATACATGTATGCATCGTTCTCATTAATTCAAGATCTACTAAAGATTTATACGTGGGAGTTTTTCTGCATCTTAATTTATTATAATATCTCCAATTCCATATTTAAGCATTCATTCTAGTTATTTTGTAGCATAATCTGTACATTTTATCTGATTTTAATCTGTAAATTTATTCCATTGAGTGAGAATCCTTTTCTTGCCTCAATCTAAGAAACACAGAATATTAGTTCTATTATCAGTAAAGCGAACTTTGATCGCTTGACCAAGGGGCACCAGTTTTCAATTATACAGAAGAATCAATGGTTCTAGTCACATATCAAAAATGATTAGAAGTTAAATTCTTGAAAAAATTCAAGATGTGTACAGATGTACTTATTGTATATATACATACATATATAGTTATACACCACATACTATGTATTCAATCATACACACACACACACACACACACACACACACAATTGTATTAGCTTTCAGAAATCCTGATCAGAGCACTGGATATGGGAAGTGGTACCACACCTAGGGAACACAATAGCTTCCTACATGTAGAACATGTATTTTATATCTGTTGTGAACAAAGTAATTGCACTCCCAAGCAATCTGTCATGAATTGTAATGAATTGAAGTGAATTATTTATGATGGCTCTTCTAGCCATAGTCTTTGTAATTCCCAATCAATGAATTTCTTCTATTGGTTCTGGGTAAGAGATGCTGATAGATTTTATGATTCATGTTAACATGGCTATTTGTGACTGTAAAAATCTGGAAATTTGATGAGGGGTTTGCTCAGTTTACCATCCTGCTGCATATAAGACACACCATCTCAGAACATGATGTGGGGAATCGCACTACTATTAACCACACCCAACTACCATTACTCCGCTTTCCAGCTCTTCTGTAGATAAAATAGTGTGGAAGTTACGTAATCTCCTGTAAACTTGAGTGTAGGGATGGAATCTACCCTGCCAATTAGGTCATAGCCAATGAGGCCTTTGTGTGGGCATGGCCTCTTCCTGAGGATTCTGAGAACTCCTGTCTTACTCCTGGGAGATGGACACACATACTCTCTCTGCCACGTCTCCCTGCTGACAAGCCATATGGAGCTATGCTGATGGAGCCAGAGTCCTGGAGCTGGAGGATCCACATGGTGACCCACATCAGTGCTGAGATGCTTCCACTGCCACTGGATCCAAAAGACTTTCCACCCACTGGATTTGATCTCTCATTGCATGTGTTGCATGAGTCTGAAGAGGAATTTATGCACTGGTATCGGACATATGGGCTAATATTAGATTTAAGGACTTGATCTGAATTGGACTGAGATGTTTTCTTAATATACAACTGCTCTTGGATATGAAACTCTCACACACATATAAATGTCCCTAGATTTGTTTCTCTAGTCAACTCAGAACAACCCAAACAGTATTAGTCAATGAAACCCTTTTAGATGATTAAGACTTCAGGCAGCACCATGACACATTGTCCATGGCTGTCGTTTTAAAAGACAGGGATGTGAGACATAAAATGGCAGGGAGAGAAGGAATAAATAGATGAAATATTAATGAAATGCTCAATAAATCTAAATGACTGTAAATAAGATTGTCAAATTTATTTTAGTATTATTGTCAAGTTTTATAACATTTTCTATTTATAATGATTTCCTCGACTCAATATTCATTATTAATAAAATGTATTTCATTGCCAAAAAAGAAGAAAATATTGATGATGATTATGATGATGATTAGGATCATGGGAATTCTACTCTTTGAACCTCCTTTACCCAGAAGGCTGGAAGCTGTGACATCTGAGGAATTTCAGAAGCAGAAACAGAATTAAAACAGAGCCTGAAACACAATGGTGGGCTGGCTTCCCACCCACAGTAAAGCTATGGGCAGGAAGCGTACTCGTGGAGTGAGATCCCTACAGATAGTTAATTGTGGAGTTAGGTTGGCTGACATATGAAACTAGAGCAGAATATTTCTAGGCTGAGGCTTGGAGTGGGAATCTGAACCTTTGGGCATGTATTGGCAGCTTTTAGAGATCTTTATAACATCACCTAAGCATGGCAGAGGTCAAGAGCCTAATCATCAGAGAGAGGCTGCCTGTGGACGTAGCTTAGGATCACTTATCCTGACTGAAAGAACTGTATTCAGAGCATTTTTGATGGCAAATTGCGAACTATTAACTTCTCTAGTAAACCATGTAATTGTGATTATTGTGTGTTCATTTTGTGTAACCATTGGAAAGCATTAACAAAATCAGCAGAGAATTAGAGGGTAGTGGTCAAGGTGTTAGAATTGATAAGGCAGATCAGAGGTTAAAGGTAAGTCTGACAACCTCATAACAATCTACCTTGGACAGTTGATACTGATAATTTTCTCTCCCCTTTATGAAGTCTGAGAAAGTCTCACTTGGCCCGCCACACCCTTTTTACAAGTACAGATATATTATGTATGTATTTACAGTGATATTAATTCTGTATGTTAATTCTTTATGTATATAGTTATATTTCTATAATTATTTTAATGTGAACTTTCCCTACTTAAAAATAAAATGTTTATGCTATAATAGCATATGCTTTAATGCCTAGGCAGGAGCACTGAATGTCAGGTGTTGCTCATTTCTTGGTGTTGTGCGTTATTTCTATTTATTATTTCTTTGGAAGCTTTCTTCTATAACCACCAAGTGCCTAATGGCTCTGTAATTCATTAAACCCAGTCCCCATGATAGTACCAACAAGAGGCAAATGAGAAGTCATTGATTTGGAAGTGAAACCAAAATTATTAAAAAACACAAAGGTAAAAAATATATGAATGCTATGACTCATGATTTGCTCATGCTCACACAATTCTTAAATCACATAAACCATATAATTCACAGAATGCATCCTGGATGTTAAGCAACACTTGACTGTATAAAATTATGTATACATATATTGCATGCATCATATCTCTGAGCCCTGAGTTACCTCTGATATCTTAAATAAGCAAATTACCTGAAGTGATTGTTAAACTCCATCTCCAAACCTGTATCCAAACTCATCACAAAGAAGCTAATACACCCAACATCCTTAGACAACTATATGGATATTATCTTAGTAACTACTCTGTTTGTGTGCTGCGTGCCCTTACTCCACAAAAGACTTCTATTCGTCACCTGTCTTAGGGACTTTGTTTCAGAGGCTGCTCAATGTTCCATCTCAGAAATTTTTCATCCTGTTGACTCAAAAGAATGCTAAGGGGTTTATTGGACTAGTGTATTTTGTATCATGAGGTTTGGCATCCCTATGAGTTCCAGCGGGATGAGAGATTGTTCGGGTCATGTCACGATTAGGTGTTCTTTTCCTTTGTGGACACGTGAATGAGCTGGGGGGAAGGACAGGCAATAAACCGTTAGAAGGAGCCTTTTGATGTCAGTTGTTCACCATTTTCTTTTTCTTTTGCATTTCCCTTTCTTCATAATTGGATTATTAAAATCTCAGCGGTCTGAATACAGGTAGATGACATTTTACATGTTTTCCCTTTGTTTACAACCCTAAATCCTACAAAAATGACACAAAGAAAACTTTACCTTCACGTGTTTCAGCGCCGTTACCTGTCGACTACATCATTGTCAGGGATATCGCCTTGGGGGACAATGTAAACGAGTAATTCCTAAGCAGGTTCTCATCTCTCTCCTCTCCCCTGTTACAGATAAGTAGTTTCCCAGGTTCAAGTTAGCTGCTATCAAGGAAGTACATTTTGACTAAAATGTTTTAATGTGTTTGGTTTTATAGGTGATTTCTGCCTGCTAATTTTTAAAGTAGTGTGTATCCCGCATTTCTGGGATTCTCCTTTAATCATTATTCCATACTCAATAATGGCCGCATATTCTTTTTTTAAAATACTTTTATTGGGGGCTCTTACATCTCTTATCACAATCCATGCACTCATCCAGTGTGTCAAGCACATTGGCACAGATGCCGCCATCATCATTTTTAGAGCATTATCTTCCCATTTGAGCCCCTGATATCAGCTCCCCATTTCTTCTCCCTCCCTCGCCCACCTGCCCTTCTTCATATGTCATATATTCTTGTAGTTCATTTACTGTCACCTCTATGTCATTAAACATCAAATGTAAAATCTTAATATGATAACATGATCTTGTGATAAACACATATTTTCTTTGCCTACTGGGCATTTGCATTTGAAAATTCAGTTAAACTTAATCTATCTTTAGCATATGTTAATACCTGTCTCACAATCCATGTACCTTTTACAACTCAATTATTGTATTTCTTCATATTTCTTAGTACTACATTGCAACAAATTTCTAAGGCATTGTGAAAAATTGAAAAGAGAGAAAACAAACAAACAAAAATGGGTTTAAGCATCCTCATCTCTCAACCCTATGCAATGAATTACCATATTCAACCAATTATAAACAATATGTGTTTTTAAATCTATTTCTTTCTGTCATTCGGGGATTCTCTTTGTCACTTGAACTTCTCATCTATTTTACTTATTAATGAATTTATGCCCATTCCAGCCCATTTACAATAATTCTGAAAGTTATCTTTTTCATTAAAGTTAGGTTGCTTCAGTCCTCTGCTCAGAGTAACAAACTTCTCTGTTGAATTTTCATTTCCTGTCATCATGAGATAGATTTTATTTCTCATTGTTTTCCACATTTCTATTCCAATACTTCACTACTAGTATAGCATTGAAGGCCTCACTGTGTTCAATTAAAAAAAATCTTCTCCATTCTTTTTATCTTGGCTCTATAATCCATTGCAAGGGCTGCATTGAACAGCCATTCACAGACAGTATTCATGATCAGAGGGTTTATTAAGGTAGCGAGCAATGCAACCTTGCTAGCCTCTGTGGAGCAGATCAACAGGTACCAGGGGAACACGTCCAAGCTCAGCCCATTAGTTAGATGTTGCATTCCCCTCTACTTCCACTCCATTAAATGGATCCTAGTGGATACCACATGGTAACACTAAGCTCACCAGCTTTCTTTAATTCCAGTCTTATAAAGTGGTGGTCTCTTATAGACACTTTTTATATTGATACAATCAAAATCAAACTGCATGCTAAAGAATTAAAAATAGTTTGTTGCTGCGTGGATCTTCACTGCAAATGTGAACCTCCCACTCTCTGAGTTCTGTATGGGGCTCAGGTTTTCTTAGCACCTTCTGCCTTTTCCCTTTTAGGTTTAAGCAAACAAGCAAACAAACAAACAAACAAACAAACAAAGCCTTTCCCCCAGGCCTAGGCAATTCTTAGCTTCCCTTTAAGTGTGTCCAGTCAAATATATGTGAAAATTGGGTTTACAAAGTTTTGTAATCGTGATTTATTTTCTATATCATAATACCAGACTTGGAAAACATTGAGTACCAATAGTACAGCATATAAACATATATCCCTTAACCTTTTAAATAACACCCATATTTAGTAATCACACCTCCACCCATGGGCTTTGTATAACTATGTACATTTGTCTCAGGGCCTCTGGCAGATGGATCCATTAGGCATTGGCCTCCTGTTAAACCTAGTTTCCTTAACCAGCCAGGCTTCCCCACTCCCCACCCCACCCTACCCACCCTATTTCTTCTCAGGTGAAGAAGGCAGGGCACTTGTGTAAAGGTGCAGTAGTGAAACAAGAAAAGATTGATACTTAAGGTTATGATCCAGGCCCATTAACTTCATTGATAAAAGGAATCTCCCACCTTAAATAGTTTGGCTCCCCAGGTCACTCCTAAAACAGCTTTTCTTCTCTCAGCTATAACATATCATTCCTTAAATTCATTGGAATTTACATGACCAATTTTAGTAACCACAGGTTTTACTCTCCATGCCTTTTTGGTTCTTCCTGTTATGCAACCCCATGTTTCTGTCCGGAGCCATTGAATTGAATCCCACTTCGGAGACCAATTTGTGTTCTGTCTCAAATAATATTCTCTACACTTTTAATTTAGATTCTATAATCCATTGAAATGGTTACCCAGAACTCAAGGACAATATTCATGATGAAAAGGCTTATTTAGGGTGTCAACACACTGTGAGGCAAATTAAAAATGCTCAGGATAGTGCTGATTCACCAGATCACCTTACAACGTTTTTCAGGGTTGCTAACAAAAGCCTAATGGCCATGCAGCTTCACTTTACTCAACCCAAGGGGAAGCAACTCAAATTCTGTGGGTCAGTGAACCCACCTCCCAGAATAAATGCCAAGAGGAATCCCACTCTGCAAGCCAGCATCCTGCCCCAAAGCACTGAGCTTCACATGTTCTCTGGGCTGCTAGTCATCCTTCTGTTTCCTCCTCCGGCTCCTGCTTCTGCTGCTGCTCCTCTATCGTCACTGCTGTCATCAGGATCCAGGACGTTCGATGTTCAGGAATTTGGAGGCCAAAGGACATACTCCACTCCTGGGTCTTACTAGAAATGATATTCCCCTTTCCTGCTTCTCAACTGGCTCATTTTAATCCTGTTCACAGTTATGCACAGATGAACCTATCAGTACCTTTCCCCCACCTTCTCACCCAGACCCATGCAGGAATTTAGAGAAATTGGCTAAAAGAGGCACATTAAATAACTCACTGCTCTTGTACGTGCCCTTACTTTAATTTTTTAAAATTTTGAATTTAGTGGTCATTTAAGGATCAGGTGATCTTTTTGGCATTAAACATTTGTCAAACCTCCCACTGGCTTACTCTGTTTCTGTCACTTCTTTTTCCATTTCCCTTTTGTTGTATACAGTCTTCCGCTTCACTCAAGCTAAAAATCTGCCACCTTCCAGCTAATGGATTCCACTTCTCCCCCTTTCTCTCCCTTCACTGATAATTATCAAAGTCTGTTTCTTTTAAGGGAAAAACTTTTTTTTCTAGTGGTCTTATACAATATTTGTCCCTTTGTGATTGACTAATTTCACTCCAAATAGTGTCCCCCAATGCCATCCATGTCAAAGGTTATTTCACTCTGTTCCACTGTGTATATGCGCTAAAATTTACCCATCCATCCTTTCTAATGTCTTTCCTTGATGATCAATCATTTGGGTTATTTATCTTCTTACTGTTGTGACTAATGCTTTGATAGACATATATGCATATTTATGTTCATGCTAAAGTTCTTAACTCTTTAGGGTATAGAACAAGTGGTAGGATTTCTAGGTCACATGATCTGCTCATGCCCTCTGCCAATCTTTAAATTGGGTTAGTCATGTTTTCTTGATTAGATCCTTCAGTTTTTTAAAGATTTTTTAAAAATAAGCATCTTGTCTAGTATGTCAATGGTGAAAAACAAAACTAAAACTTTCCCCCCTATCTGTGGGCTTTTTTTACTCTTCTGGTGAAGTTTCTTGATGCACAGAAGTGTCTCATTTTTAGGACCTCTCAGGTATCTGTCTTCTGCTGTTTGTGTGTTGATTCTTATGTGTAGCAGTGTATATGTGCCATCCATTAAGGCCCAAAAGTTTGTCCCTATTTTTTTATGCTAATCTTTATAATTCTAGGGCTTGAGTTCACTTTTATATAAAAAGTGAGATATGGGCCCTCTTTCATTCTTCAGCAAGTGGAAATCCAATGTTGCCAAAATCATTTATTGAAGAGACTATTCATTTCTATTTAATGTGTTTCAGTCCTCTGGTCAAAAATCAGTGGATGGATTTATTTCCGATCGCTCTAATTTATTCCATTGATTTATGTATCTCATGTTGAGTAATATAGAGATGGTGTAGAGAGTTGTAGCTGTGCTTTGATTTCCAGAAGTGAAAGGTCTCCTACTGTGTTATTCTCCTGTAGCAGTTCTTTGCTCAAAGTAGGTCTCTTTCTTTTCCATATAAAGTTTATGATTTGATTTCCTTCATTGTTTTAAAAGAATACTACAAGGAATTTAAATTGGAATTGCACAATATTTATAGATTACTTTGAGTGGCATTGATATTTTCACAATGTATGTCTTTCTATACATGAACATGGTATATTTTTTTCTTTAGGTAGACTCCTTTTAATTTATAGTAGTCATGTTTGTAGTTTTCCTTATACAACCCTCTGGTTAAGCTTATGCTAACTATTTCATCTTTTTTGTAGCTCCTGTAAATGGTATTATTTTCTTGATTTCCTTATCACAGCTCTCTTCATTCATATAAAGGAATTCAACTTGCTTTTGGTATGCTGATTCTTGACATTGTTCAAAAATTATTCAACTGGTTGGGTTTCTAGAACTGGGCTGTTCTATCAATAGAAACATACCATGTATACCTATCTATGTATAGAAACATATTATCATCTTTGCCAATTTGAATGCCCTTGTGACTCAACAGAGGAGATCGAAAGCATCCTTGTATGATTCATGTGCTGGGGGATGCTTTTCCGTTCTCCCATTTAGCGAGATGTTGGCACTTGTTTTGGTGTATATGTCCTTGATTATGTTGAGAAAGCTCCCTTCTGTTCATATTTGTTGTCTTTTATCAGTAACGGGTGCTGAATATTTCAGACACATTCTGTAAAATTTCTAAGATCATGTAGTTATTTTCCTTTTTCGTATTTATTTGGTGGTTTACACTGATTTTTTCTAATGTTAAATAATCCTTGCATAGCTGGTATGAATGACACTTGATTAGGATATTTTATTGTGTTAATCTTTTATTGGATTATATAATCTAGAATGGTGCTGAGATTTTTTTTGCATCAATAGTTAAGAGGGATATTGGTCTATAGTTTTCTATTGTAGTAACGTTTAGTCTGATTTTGATATCAGAGCTATGCTCACTTCATAAAAGGAATTCAAAATTTGTCATTCTTTTATACATGCTGGAATTATTTAAATAAAATGCATATCAACTCTTCTCTGAATGTTTGGTAAATTACCTACTGAAGTTCTCTGCTTCTCAACTTTTGGAATTGGGAAGACGGTAATGACCTGATTGATTAACTTTGTTATTAGTCTGTTGAGATTTTTTTTACAGCATTTTTTTTTTTTAAGATAAGTAATGTGTCTCTGGGAATTTTTCTGTTTAGGTTTTCAAATCTGTTTGAGTCCAGTTGTTCAAATATTATTATTATTATTATTTTAATTAGTTGACTCTTTTTGATATTGCATGTTTTTTTCTTATTCATATATATACCTTCTACTTATTTTCCTTTGTTAAGTTTGCTAGTGGTTTGCTGATTTTGTTATTTATTTCAAAGAACCAACCTCGACTATTGGTTATTTTTTTCTATTTATTTCTACTCTAATCTTTGTTATTTTCTTCTAGTGGCTGACAGTTATTTTTCGCCGCTTGTTCTAATTCTTCAAATTGTTTAACTAAGATATTAATTTTGGTTCATTCTTTTTGATGTGTGTTTTTTTCTTTTGTTTGTTGTTCTATGCTACTATCTATCTATCTGTGCATTTATTGTTATAAATTGTCTTTTGTGTACTGCTGTTACTTTCCACCCAAAGTTTTGGAATGTTCTTTCCTTTCTCCTTCCCTTTAAAGAATTTAAAATTTCAATTCTCATTCCTTATGTTAGTTACCTAATTTAGTGTCAGCTTGAAGATACAGAAATGTAGGGGTGGAGTCTAACCGATTTTTCGGGTCACAGCCTGATGGTACCTCCTTACGGGCATGGCCTTCTCCTCGGGAGTGTCCTGGGAACTTCACCCGTCTCTCGCTCTGCCTTCAACTATCTTAATGCTCTTAAATTTGTTAAGGTATGCTTTGTAGCCTAACATAGTGCATTCTGGAGACTATTCCATGTTTTCTGGCAAAGATTACACATTTTGGTGTTGGGTAAATCAACTTGAATAATTCTATTTTTTGATTTTCCATGTTTTTGTTAAAATTTTCTGTAGTTGTTTTGCCCTTCTTTGAGAATAATATACTGAAGTCTTCTACTATAATTGTTGTTTTGCCATTCTTTGAGAATAATATACTGAAGTCTTCTACTATAATTGTATTATTTTCTATCTCTTCAAATCTATATGCATTTGATTAATGTATTTTGAGCATACTGTAATAGGAGCATAGAGGTTTATTATGATTGTCTTCCTGTTTAGCTGTCCTTTTTAGTAATTATGTAATAACCTACTTTTCTCTCCTGATAGATTTTTGCCTTGATGTCTAGACAATGAGATAAAATTGACTTCCTCTCTTCCACCAATATAATTTAATTTCTTTATTGCCGAATGGTTTTTCTGTCTCAATATATCCAATCTTGTGGTATTGTTTTTGTTTTGTTTTGTGTTTTTGTTTGCCAGAACTGATTTAAGTGTGTTGACCTGTGGGAGGTGTTGCCGTCTATCTGCAGTTCAGATTTATGTCAGTTACTGTTGATTGCCCGAAGAAATCCCCGTAGTAGATTTCCTAAGGTTAGACATGTTTTTACAAATTTCCTTATTTTCTTTTTATCTAGAAATGCCCTTAGACAGCCTTCATATTTGAGGGATAATTGTACAACATATAAGATACTCTGTTCGCATTTTTTTCTTTCAGATTTTTAAGTGTCATTTGTTGACATTCTTGTCTTCATGTTTTTGCTGAGGAAAAAAACCCCAGAGCTTAGTCAGTTTTATTTATAGATAACATTCTGTTTTTCCTTAGCATCTCTCAAGATAGGTTTCTTGTCTTTAACAATGCAAAATTTGATAATAGCATGCTATGATGATATTTGAGGTGGATTTCCTGTTTGAGGTTCTTTCAGCTTCTTGATGCTTATTTTATTCTCTTTCATGATGTTGGGGAAATTTTGTTTGAGCAGATTTGGAGTACTTTCTCATGGTATTATTTGCTCATTTGCTTTTCATGTTCTAGAATTCTTATCAGTCATATGATAGTGTCCAACATAATTCTTTGAATTTCTTGAGATATTCTATTATTTGGTGGAGGAGGGCTTATTCTTCTCCTAGATTTATATGATGATATTTGTCTTCAAGATCACTAATTTAGCCTTCCATTTTTTCAATTCTACTGCCTTTTATCTTTCAAAATATTATTTATTTCTATTATCTTAGTAATAATCTTCTGGATTTATTTTTGCTGTTTTTTATATAACTTCTAATTTTTCATTTATTTTATCAAGTTGTTTATGAGTGTTTTCCTGAAGTCTCCTAAAGTTTTTGTTTGTTTGTTTATGTTATTGATTTTTGTCCAAAGCTCTATCCATGTTTTCCTCCATCCAAGGCATGTAACTATCACTCATTCTTCTCAACTCATTTTTCTGGTCGTTTCAGTTCCTATAATTCTTCAAGAAGGTCTTTTGACTTTATATATTGGTCATTTGTTTGCACCATTCTACTTTGTTTTATCATATAAACTAAACATTTCTATCTTTGAGACATTATACTATTTTTATATATGTTTCTATGTGTTGGTCAAGTGGAAATGGAGTGGGTTACGGCCCTTACCCAATAATTGTTATTATTTTAGATGTGAACATGGCTGGATTATGTAGGGACAGTTTGCCCCATCCAGTGTAGTGAAAAGGGAATTTGTGGAAACTAAAATGGAATAATCGAAGATAAACATTCTAAGTGTTAGTGAGTTGAAATGGACTGTCATAGACCTTTTTGAATCAGAAAATCATAAGATCTATTAGCCCTAGAATGACAGGTTCAATGTGAATGGCATTGTATTCCTCATTGAAAAGAACATTTCTATCTTGAAATACAATGCTGTCTGTGACAGGATAGTATCTATCAGCGTACAAGGACATTCATTAAATACAAACATTATTCAAATTTATTCACCAATCACTAAAGATAGTGGAACAGTAGAATTCTTCAATTCTACTGTCTTCAGTCTGAAATAGATAAAACAATCAATCAAGATGCATTGTTAATTAATGCCAATTGGAATTCAAAAGTTGGAAAGAGAGAGGAAGGAGTAGTTGCTGAAAATATGGTCTGGGTCAAGAAACGAAGCTGAAGATCAAATGAAAGAATAGGGTATGAAAAATCACTCTTTCATCAGCTACACGAATGACAACTATATATGTGTACTTTTCAAGATGGAATATACAGAAACCAGATCGACTACATCTGGAGGTAGAGATGATGGAGAAGCTCAATATCAGCAGCTACCAGAGGCAAGTGGACAGTCCATCAATTGCTCATGTGTAATTTTAGGTTGAAGGTGAAAACAATCAAAGCAAGTCCATGAGAATCAAAAAAATGAACTTAAATATATCTCACCTAAATTTTTAGGATGTCTCAAGAACAGATTTGCTGAATTGAACACTAATCAGAGAAGACCTGATGAGCCATGTGATGACATCAAAAACATTATACATAAAAAAGCAAAAGGTCATTAAAGAGATAGAAAAGAGAAAAGTGGATGTCAGAAGATACTATGAAACTGGTTTTTAATTATAAAGTAGCTCAGACAAATGAAAGAATAAAGTAAAAGAGTTGAACAGAAAATTTCAAAGGATAACTTGAGAAGACAGAGTGATATAATGAAATGTACAAAGACTTAGAGTTATAAACCTAAAAAGGACAAACAAGCTCAGCATATGTTTAACTTAAAGGACTAAACAAAAAGCTAAGTCTCAAACTGCTATATAGAAAGAGTCTATGGGCAAAATATTCAACTATGCTGCAAACATCAAAAGAAAACGAAAAGAATACACAAAGTCACTATAACAAAATGAACTAGTCGACTTTTAACATTCGAGGAGATAACATATGAGCAAGAACAAATGGTACCGATATAAGAAGTTCAATTTGCACTGAAAGTATTAACCAAAAGCAAGTCTCCAGGAATTGATAGGATACCAATTTAAATGTTGGAACAGGCTGCTGAAGCTTGAAGGACACTCACTCTTCTTTGCCAGAGTATTTGAAAGACTGCTACTTGACCAACTGAGTGGACAAAATCCATAGCTGCACTCATTCCAAAAAAAGTGGAGAAATATCATTAATATCCCATGCAAACAAAATTTTGCTGAAGATCTTTCACTAATGGTTGCAAATACACATTGGCAGGGAGCTGCATGTGATTCAGGCTGGATTCAGAAGAACACATGGAACAAGGGATTTCGTGACTTTTATTATATGGACCTTGGCTGGAAACATAAGATACTCTAAAAAAAGGTTGCTTGTGTTTTATTGACTGTTCTCAGGCATTTGAGTGTGTGGAACATCACAAACTCTATAGAAACCTTGAGAAAAAAGGGAAATGAAGAATGTTTAACTGTACTCATGCAAGACTGACACATAGATCAAGAGGCAGATGTGTAAATAGAACAAGGGAATAATACATGGTTTAAAATTAGGAAAGGTTTTCGTTAGGATTATATCCTCTCAGAGAAGCTGGAATCTTTGGAGAACCCAACATCAGGATTTCAGGCAAACTTGTTAACAAACCAGAGATACATGGATGACCCAAACTTGCCTGCTAAAGACAGGAGATCTTGAAGCAGTTGGTGAAAAGCACGGATTTCAGTTTTGGGCAATAATTACGACTCATGTAAAGAAAACAAAAATCCTCATAATTGGACCAATCGGTAACTTTATGATAAATAGAGAAAAAGGTGAATTTGTCAAGGATTTCATGGGAAGCAGCTGTCAAGAGATCATATGATGCATTTCATTGTAAATCTGCTGCAAATGATTTCTTCACAGTGTTAAAAATCAAGGTACCCCTGACCCAAGCCATGGCATTTTTAATTGGCTTACATGCATATGAAAGTTGAACATTGAATAAGCAAGATCAAAGAATAATGGACGCATGTGAATTGAGTTGCTGGCTAATACTATTGAGAGTACCATGGACTGCCAAAATAACAAAAGATCCCCAATGTACCATGGACTGCCAAAATAACAAAAATTGCCAAACTGCTCATTGGGGGCAAAGATGGTGAGACTTTGTATCACATGCTTTGGACATGCTGTCAGGAGAAATCAATTGCTGGAGAAGGACATTCTGCTTGATGAAGTACAGGGGTAGCTAAAAAGAGATGACCTTTGACAAAATACATTGATAAGTTTGCTGCAACAATCGGTTCAAACCAAAGAACAATTATAAGGAGGGCCTAGGACTGGGCAGTGTTTCGCTCTGCTTTACATAATGCTGTTATGATTCAGAACCAACTCAACAGCATCTAACAAAAGCATGTTCATTGCAGCACTATTGATAATATCTATCAATCAATAAATGAATAAATGAAATTTGGCTCCAAAAAAGGCTTAATAATTGCTCTATGTAAGGATGATATGAAAGACCCATTGATCTCATTTTAACAACTCAGCCACTGGACAATTTTTAGAGCACAGTTCTACTCAGACACACGAGACCATCATTAGGTGGGTCCACTCAACAACAACAGGTGTACGAGATTCATCAATGCTCTTCATTCACAGAGTTAAGACTCTAATGTTGTTATCACCCGAACTGAATACATGCACTAATCTGAAGGGCTTTTGGGTTGAGTTTGGGGCTAATAAGAGAAGCTTGACTGCTTGAACTCACCAGCCATTCTGTGGGACAAAAAGGAAGCAGTTTGTTGGATGCCACAGTAGCCTTCAATAAAACCACTGTAAAGGCGGCACAGGATCAGGCAGCATTTCCTTCTGTTGTACAGAGTCACTATGAGCCAGAATTGACTGGAGGGGACCTCGAACCATCACAGTCTCACAAATGTTATAGAGTTATTTGACTCCATTCTCCAGGGTCGCTGAGTCATCATCACCTGGACGGCAGGGGCTAGGGGTCTAGTCGAACACATTAGAGCTCTGCTTCACTTACTTTGGTGTGATAGTAACAAGGAGGAAGAAAGTCAATGCTAGATTGTAAATCAGGTTGTAATTGTTTCACTTTAACTAGCATAAAATGTTCAGAGAAATTCTGAAAAACCCTAAATTCAATAAAGTGCTTTCTACCCAACAAGAAAGCACTGTTATACTTCTTCAAACCCCCAGAAGGTTAATTTCCCTCCTGAAGCATGAAGACGGATAGCTTTCCGGATTTTTATCCCACCACCTGTTCATTCCATTCACCACGCTGCTTCATCATGGGCTCCTGCCAAGAGAGACAGGGCATATTTCCTCATACATTTTAATGGTTAACATTATGAAATATTAGATGAGATTTATTTGATATAGAAATTTCAACTTGAGACATTTACAAATGTTCCTCTGGGTAATTGGGAGCAAAAATAATTCTCTGGAAAAGGGAAACACATTATATAAATCAAGTCAATTATTGATTGGATGCAGTAAAATCTAGGCAGAGAAATGTTAGATAGAGAAGATTTTCTTTTTATATATATAAGAATCTTGTAAAAGACCTCCAATATTCTCTCTGGTAGGGTTCACTATGGAAAGATTATATTGGCAAAATATTGAATGCCGCAGGACACATCCAAAGAACCCAGAAAGAACACACAGACCTATTTTACCAAAAAGAACTCGTCTATATTTCACTATTTTATGAGGTAGCATATGAGCAAGAACCAAAGGTGCTGAAGGAAAAAAGGTCCAGCTGCACTGAAAGCATCAGCCAGAAACAAGGTCCAGAAATGGATGGAAGACCAATTGAAATTGTGATGTCTTCATTTCTGGGCAAAGATAATCAGAAGATTTTTTGTAGAATCCCATCCCAAGGTCTACCTCTCTACAGAGCATTCCTGGTTCCAGTTCTGCGGGTGTGGTACAGTGGGGTCTGGATATTTATGACTTTACTGGAAGGGGTGGTGACATGGGTTGCCATTGGCTTTCAGAACTTTAATCCATGGGTTCAACTCCTGTCAGAAGTCAGAAGTCATCTGTGTTGGTAGCCCATCGAGGTAGCTTTTCTCTGAGGAGCAATACTTGAAATCAGCAATCAGACTGAGGTCATGATCTTCTCTGCTTAATTGCCAGTATGATCTGCAAGGGATTTAATGTTCCACTTTTCTCCTGCAAACTGCTTGAACGGTATTTATCTCAGGATTGGTAGGAGGAGTACCACAAACCTGCCACAGTTAAGGTTAATAAATCCTCTTGTGGTTCAGAAAAAAAAAGAAAAGGAAGAAATGTTTCAACAAGCTGATGAAGCACCGGAAATACTTGTTGATCTGTGCCAGGCAATTTGGAAAATAGCTATTTAGCCAACTGACTGGAAGTAATCCACATTTGTATCCACTACAAAGAGAGCTGACCAAAAAGAATGAGCAACATATAAAACAATATCATTGATATCACATGCAAGTAAACTTTAGCTGAAGATCATCCAACAATATTTGCAACAGTACATTGGCAAGGAGCTGCCGGAAGTTCAGGTGGGATTCAGAAGTGGACATGGAACAAGAGATGTCATTGGTGATGTCAGATAGATGTTGGATGATAGTAGAGAATACCAGAAAGATATTACCTCGTGTTTTATTAACTATGCCAGGGGTCATAACAAACTATGAATAGCATTACAAAGAATGGGAATTCCAGAACACTTCTTTGTGACATTCAGAATTTGTGGCAACAGAGCAAGAGAAAAATGCATGGTTCAAAATCAGAAGATATGTGCATCATGGTGGTATCCTTGTATCATACTTGTTCAATCTGTGTGCCGAACACTTAATATGGGATGCTGGAATAGATAAAGATGAATGTGCCCTTAGGATTGGAGGAAGACTTATTAACAACTTGTGATACACAGGTGCACAACTTTGGTTACTGAAAATGAGGATGACTTTTAGCACTAGATGGTGAAGATTAAGGATTGTGTCCTGCAGAATGGATTACAACTCATCAAAAGGAAGACCGAAAGTCTCACAACTGGACCTACAAATCACCATGATGCTAAATAGAGAGAATTTTGCAGTTGTCCAGCATATCATCTTGCTTGGATCCACAATCAACGCTCATGAAAGCAGAAGTCAAGAGGTTGAAAGATGATTTGCATTGGTAAATCTGCTGCACAAAACCTCTTTAAAGTATTGCAAAGCAAGGGTGTTACTTTGACGACTAAGGTGCACCTGACCCAAGCCATTTTTTTTTAATTATCTCATATGCATGTGAAAGTTGAACATTGAATAAGGAAGACCCAAGAAGATCAGATGCATTTGAATCAGAGTGCTGGAAAAGAAAATTGAAAGTACCACGGCGTGCCACAGAGCAAACAAATGTCTTGGCAGAAATTTGGCCAGAGTGCTCCTAAAAGACAAGGATGGGAGGGTTCATCTCCCATAATCTGAACCCGTTGTCCTCAGAGTCTATTCCCTGGAGAAGGACATCATGTTTGGTAAAGTGGAGCCTTAGAGGAAAAGAGGAGGACCCTCAGTAATAAGAACTGAGATGCTGGCTACAATAATGAACTCCAATAGAAGAACAATCGCGAGGCTGGTGCAGGACCAGCTCATGTTTTGTTCTGCGGTACACAGGGTCACTAGGAGTGTGAACGGACTCAGTGACACCGAACAACAGAGGTTTCATTGAATATTATCCAATGGCTCTATTGTGTGCCAAGGGAAGCTCTGTGTCCAGCAGAAGCTCCCTGTCCAGTGGAAGCTCCAACAGACAGGGAAATAAATCAAGTTGCCCCTGGGTTCCAATTCCTGCCAGTCCACACTAACATGCCGGAAGGACATTTTAAAGGACAGCTTAACAGCACATTTTCTTTTTTTGTTTGTTTAATATTTAAGCTATTTTATAACTTGTATATTTTAGTTATCAGGAATATTTTCTTTTTAAATACTACATATGGGGAGATTTAAAAAAAAGGAAGTGTTTCATAAATTTAGAGACCAGAAGTTCAAATCAGAGCCAGTGCTCTGGCAGAGTGCCCTTTCTCATCAGGATTCCTAAGAGTTCCTGAGCACTCTGAAACCTTCAGCATCAATCGATCGCCTTTACATCTCTCTGTGCCTACGATGCTCTTTATAAGATAGTATCCAGAACAATCAGGCTTAGTAAACACCTACTGCCACAGTGCTCACTAACACAACCCCCCAAAAGCCACTATTCCCAAGAAATACATATTTGCAAGTACAACATATAGTTTTCAACAAATATTTTCTGAGGGAACAATTTATTCAACAACCCTTTACACACATTTACTGGGACTCAAATACACTTTACATGCTAAGGCGATTCTTTCAGTAAATAGCTTCCAGTTGTTACCTGTTCTTGGAAGATTCAATACACCTGCCGTTCAAACCTCTTTAGGAGCCCATTTGCTAATTCTCAGGGGGCTTCGTGGTGTAAATGATTAAAGCACTCTGCTGCTACCAGAAAGGTTAGAAATTCCAGTTTAGCCAGAGGTACCTTGGAAAAGGGCTACTGAACTGCTGAACATTCCAGCATTGAAAACACAATGTGGCACAGTTTGACTGTGGCATACATGTAGTTGTCATGTATCAGAATCAGTATCTTTTTCACAATTGTTTTATTCAGGTTAGCTTCAATCATGTTATGGATAGCTCTTGAAGATAAACATCACATTATTTTTATCTTATTGTATAGTGTAATCTATTTGAATTCTTTTTATAATTGTAAAACTTAGAAATGAATGTATTTGAATGATACTCAAATTTAAACTTTTAAAATATACCTATTCAGATTTCTCATATTAGTATGCTTTTCCTTTTATTCAAGTTTGTATGTTTTCCCTCCAAAATATTGTCTGCCCACTTCTCAGACATTAGGTTTTAGATATTTTATTATATCTTATTGCTTTTGAGAATGGGTATCTTTACATTTTATTTTCTAACTTGTAATTTCTGGCATAGAAGCACACTCTTTTATTATGTCCAGTCACTGCCAATCACTTTGCTATATAATTTTATGTACAATCATTATAACTGTTTCTATTCTTGTTTTTGTATCATACACACATAGGTGGAAACTTATCCATAAGCATCCCAGCAATGATGGGATGCTTCACAACTTTTGAAAGGCCCCTAATTTCCTATCCTAACACTTCCCAGGGCATGCAAACTTCTGTTTTCCTACAAAATCAGGGTTCCTCTTTATTCTTCATACTTTCCCCATGAGTGGAGTCACTGAATAATTGGATGAAAAGAGGGGGTCATGTTTCCCAGGGGAGTGTCACAACACCAGGAAGGAATTGCGGAGCCTGCCTGGAGAGACCATCAAGCTGTCAAGGCACAGAATTTCCAATCAGCTGACTCATTTCTCCATCAAGGGAGGTCCATATAGTATTTTGAGACCTGACAGTACAATGTTCTTCTAACTTTGGCATTGGGTCACAGATACGAGCCAGCCTATACTTGGGGACATTTTATTTGAGAGTCTTCCTTCAAAGAGCTGATGTTCTATCCACATTTTTTCCATTCCATCTGTTTTCTTCCTAAACATAATCCAACCCGAGAGAAGCAGAAAATAATTTATTCCAACTCACAGCTACATTGTTATGTCTGATTTTCATAGAAATGGCTTTAGCATTTCTCTGTGTAGCACAAATATAACTGTAGCACAACCTGAATTCAATTCCTCCCATAAATTTCCCTTAGTAAACAAGTCATTTTCATATAACTGTGCTCTATCATGCCAGAGCCATAATCTCACCAAACTAGAAGCGTCCCCATTTTGCACATATCTGTTTCCTTTTCACATTCCACTCCCGTCTGTCTGGTATGTCCTGTCTGATATTTCTACATTTAATTTTTCAAAGTTCTCCCATGAAGTTGTCTGTAATTATTTTAGTAAGATACTGTAACCTATTGAAAGTTTAGTTTAATCTTATTTAAACTAACATTACAATTATACAAAAATGACAAGTAAACCTGTAATCATTCTAAGCTGTATTAAATCTTATTATGAATGAGATACTGGAATAAGCATCATGGACACATATGCAAATAGATTTACAAAGATTCACCCACACTTGTATACATTATATATAGACACACAGATATATATTTACTGCATTTATTATAATATATTTTCTACATTTCATATGGGACATACAATATATATTGTGTAAAATCATAGCTGAATTTGATATTTACAACATGCTTGTAAGTTACTTTTTATTTTAAGAAATAGAAACTTAAAGATATTAAATTGCTTGTCTGTTGGACAAAACAAATTAAGTGTAACAGATTAAATATGAAAATCCTAAAAAAATTAATTTTATTTTGCATTCAAAATATGAGATAGGTTTCAGTGCATTTTTTCACCACATGTGCATAACCTGAATAAGATTAATCAACTGAAGTTGGAAACCTTATTTTACAAATTTGAAATTGCTAGTGATGTAGGCATTAGATTAGAGAGGTAAGACTAGAATTAAGAATATCACAGGAGAAAAATGGGTAGATGGCAAGTGATAGGTGCAATAAAATATATTTCTTTTCTTGCGGTGGATGACTTACACTCAATTAATATGCCCCATTCCTATGATCCCTATGTCAGCGGTTCTCAACATGTTAGTTGTGACTCCTTTGGGGGATGAACGACCCTTTCATAGAGGTTGCCCGATTCAAAACAGTAGCAAAATGACAGTTATGAAGTAGCAACAAAGGTAATTTTATGGTTGGTTGGGGGGGTCAGCACAACATGAGGAACTGTATTAAAGGGTTGCGACATGAGGAAGGTTGAGAACCACTGCCTTATGTGATATAATCCTAGATTTCATATGCCTTTGGCTATACTCCTTTTATGATGGGGCATGATTTGCTAATAAACAAGATTGAAATGAGATTAAGTTTTGGCTTTAGTTGAGGATATGAACTAGGCCACACTCCTCTTTGTTTAATGTTTACCTTGGCTACTGTCACTTGTAATGGATTTAAGGAATGATATGCTACATCTGAGTGTCAAAAAGCTGCTTCCGGAGTGGCCTGGGAAGAGAGCATGACTAGTTGCACCAATGCCTCCTGGAAACATCGTGAGCGAAGTGCCTGATAAGACGTGCCTGATAAGAGATCTAGTCCAGCAGTGTAGGGTAGACTACTACATTTAGGGTTATATGCTAATTTGATTGCATCATTGAACTCAATATAGCTCCCATCAAATGACCTTGCATGGATCTGGTAAGAAGGTAGGGGAAGATGCTGATAAAATTCACATGTGAGTAAGTCTAAGCAGGCGTCCCTGCAGTGACATCCTACTGCATATAAAATGAGCCTTTCAAGACAAAAAGGGTGTGATTCTGTCACTGGCAAGAGGAGGGGTCTAGCAGAGGGAGTTCTCTGGACCCGTACCTGGCTTACTCCTGCTTGACTTGGGGATTTGGGGGCTGAATTCACTACCACATGGGACATTTCCTCACATTTATGTACTTGAGTTTAGGGTCTATGAGGTATTGCAGCAAACCCCAGAATGTAAGGGAATGTCCTCAAGGCAGGAGCTGCAGCATTTGAAAAAGTTGCTCCAAAGAAGATAAGCTATTCCCTAAAAGCCACTGACGAACTCACCGAGGGTGGCATTCTCTCCTCGGGGATGCTCCTGATCCCTGAAATCACGCGCAGAGGTCACTTTCCATCTGATTACATGTAAATGTAGTTATGAATGGATAATCAGCCATCTGCGCAGAAAATTGTAGGGTACTCTGGAATGGAGGTTCTCTCTGATGCTACTTGGGCAGATGCCCAGGTTGAGAGTGTGTGAATCAGTTTTCATTATTTAGCAGCACATCATATTAGCTGTTTCTGAAATTCAAAAGGCAGCTGTCTAAACGAGAGGTAGATTGTCAAGATGATTCTTTGACTTCCATTCTTGTCTCATGTTTGTTTCCATGGACATTAAACTTAAACATGGTCTGAATTCTGTCTTTAGGACAATCTTTCTTTCACATGAAATTCAAACATTTAAGTATCACAAATCAGATCAAGTGATATAATTTAGGGTCCTAAGCTCTGAATATAAAATTTCATTAAAGTAAAAAAAAATCTCATTTTGTGTACCATCGGCAATCATTATAAAATAATTCCAATATTGAACATTGAAATCTTTGGGTGGAGGGGGAAAAACATTTATATTTTCATTTATAAAATGGATGGAAATAGTGACTTCTAACAGTTTGGTTCAGCAAGCATTGTCATCTGTTTCGGTAATTTGACAGGGTAGTAATTGTCCTGGCTGTCGGACTTCCACCAGAGGGATGATTAAATGGCCTGTGAATGTATTTTATGGCATCAGAAAAGAGAGTTGATTCACCCATCTCTGGTTTCAAGATGTTAGTGCAGCTCTTTGCCAATCCCTGGGCATCTAGTTACAAATAATTTTTATTCTTCTTACTCAATTGTCAATATTAAAACTGAGGACTCAATTGTTGATAATTGTAAAGTGAATTTTGCAATTGACTTTGCTTATATGACCAGGGAAAACTTAGTTGCCAAGTCAAGAACAAAATAGCCTTAAGATTTTCCTGAAGCGGATTTAATTCGTGCATATACCTTCTTAAAAATAATCAAGAAAAATTATAAATAAACTACAATTCTAATACTATATAACTATTCTTTTAATTTTGGAGGGAAATAATCTAAAAATATTTTTGAATTGGTGTTTCAAATATGTTTTCCTTGTCTCCATACTCTCCCATGAGGTAGACTGGATTATGCAGTAGTATGTTCAACATATCCATAAATAATCTCTTTTATCCAATATGGTTGTTAAGAAGCCCTAAGGATCATGAACCCTACTTACAATTCACTCAGATCTGATTTTTTCCAGTGCCATGTTTATTAAAAAGGCAACAACAAAAATCTGTGAATCCTGATATCTACACTTAAAAGCACAGCTGGAGAGACTATGAGAGAGACAGGAGGGCTATGTTCGGGAGTGATGTGTGGGAGAGCTTGATTGATTCTGAGAAAACAGTGAAAGAGGTGGCTCTGAGAAGTGGGTATTCAATGACTGTCTATGCCATTATTAATCTTTTCATAAACTCTTAACATTGGAAAAATAAGCCCTGATGGCATGGCCGCTAAGGACAAGGCTAAAGGTCCTAATCCACCCATTACCCTGAGAGACAAAGGTGAAGATTTCTGTTCCTGTAAAGACTTAAAGTCTCTGAGACCCAAAGGGGCAGTTGCACTCTGTCCTGTAGGTTTCTGTGAATCAGAATTGATTTGATGGCAGGGGGCTTGATCTTCTGTTTTAATCTTCGAAATATCGCAAAAAGAAAACTCTTAAGGTTGAATAATTACTGAAGAAAAAATTTTTACAACAAGAATAGGTTCTTTCCTTTGACTTAAGGGAACCTACACATAGAATATAGAGTCTGAAAGTAGGAGAAAATGCAAAGAAAATGTATGAAAACATTCTGTCCCAAAGTAAGGTGTAGGAGAGTCCCAGTACCAGGAAGAGATGCAGCTTTAACAAGAGCACACAGAAATCCCACACCTTGGAGGGGCCCTCATTGTCCCATAGTGCGCTAAATGCTAAACCATTCGGGGTTGACTGAAACCAATGAGGTAGAATAGAAAACCCAGAGTCTTGCAAGTTTAAGAAAAATGGACGTGAAAATGTGCTTATGGCATCCAACGATGCTGGGAAGAGGACCAGAGAGTTTCATGTCTAGGAAATTGTATTGGGTGTTGCTTTCACTCAATTCCCAGACCTAACTGCTCCAACAAGGACCACCCTCTAACCCATGAAATGCAAACACAATGAACGAACAAATAATATGCATTTTATTCTGAAAATTCATAGTGATCCCATATGTTTGTACTTTAGAACCCATAGGCTTCATCAATTTTAAGAGGAAAAATGGCAATCAGAAAGACAAAACGTCGTTCATTGTTCAATAGCAATTACTTAAAAGGTCCAGCAACTAGGGAAATACATTCCAGGATGAACTATAGATACAGATACAGGGATGATCAAAGTCATCAGTTGTCAAGATCAGTTCCTAATAATCCAAGGTAATATTGCAGGGAATATGTATGCCTCATTTCTCTTTTCCAAAAACAGGACTTCCTGCACATTAAATTGCATAAAT
Source organism: Echinops telfairi (assembly GCF_000313985.2). Lineage (NCBI taxonomy): Eukaryota > Metazoa > Chordata > Mammalia > Afrosoricida > Tenrecidae > Echinops > Echinops telfairi. Next base: position 39,314,130 of record NW_022111368.1, read on the forward strand.
GCTTCTTTGTTTTTTTTCATGATGCTTAATAGCATCAAATATTGAAATTAAAAGAAATAATACCATTGGTTTTCTAGTTATTTTTGGAAAAGCTGATTCAAAAATCAATGTGACTTACTACATCTCTTCTACCTAGAGCAGCAGTTAACAGCCAACTCTGGACATGTGCAGTATTTGTTGATTAATGTGTAGAGCTCTTGTGTGAAAGTCCACGGTAAGTCCTACCAACCTCAATTTCAAACCTCAACCCAGGTAGTCATAGCAGATCCTGCCAACTGTAACCTTGCTACCTTCAACAGAAGATTTGGCTTTGTACTTAACCCTCGATATACCTGTGTCTCTACACAAGCTTTTATTTTCATGTCATAGGGTTTGGCAGAATTGTTTCAGGCATTGACGATAAGCCATTTGTGTCTGTTTGAAAACCATTTAAAAGTTTTACTTACATAATTTGCTCAGGAAAGCGACTTAACTTTTAGAGAAACCTCTGGGTTAATGGCACAATAAACTATCTCAGTTAAGCCCATATGTTTGTGAATCCAGATCCATGAATGTAAAGAGTTAGAGTTTTCTATTATTACAGTTGCATTTTCTCTTGCTTTTTTAAAGAAAGGTGCTACAAAATTTCTTGGAAAAATGGATTTAAAATAATGAAAAATGTCCATGAATAATTTTAAACGCTGTATGAATGAGTGGAAATGTGTACTCATCTCTTTGTTAGAATTTTAAAATCTTGAGTTTCAAATTTAGCTCAGGGATTTCATAGGTATGGTAAATACCCATTTAATTCACTTTCTGTTCTTGGCATAGAATAAGGATAACTTTATTTTTAAGCACAATAATTAAAATTAGAGTTCAACATTGTAGCTAAAGAAACATACAAGGTACTTTAGATCTATTTTCACATAAAAATCTCATAATTATCCTGATTAATACACAGAAGTACATAAAATTATTATATTTGAATGTTTCTATCTTCAAAAAAAGCAATTTCATATGTCTCAAAATAATTTATGCCTCATTTCATTTTGCTAAAAAAAACACCAAAAAAACTAAAAACTAGAAAGATTAGGTAACATTTTCCAAAAACCACATAGTCCGCAATAGAAAAAAACTGGTGTTTAGCATAGTCTTTCTTGTGTTCAAACATCATTAACTTGAGGGCTTGCTCATTAATTACAGGTTCAAACAGCATCTCCAGGGCTACAATTCAAATGCATTGATTCTTCCTCAGTCTTTTTGATTCAATGTCCACATCTCACATGCAGATGTGGTAATTTAAAATACCATAACTTGGATCATGTGCACTTTAGTCCCCCAAATAACATCCTGGCTTTCAAATCACCAAGAGGCATTGGGCAGCAGATTAAAACAACCCAAATCATCATTTGCTCTCTTGCTGACTGCTTCTATGAGCACTGATTGTGGATCCAAGCAAGACAAAATCATTGACAATGTCAGTCTTTTCTCCAGTTATTATGATGTTATCTCTGGGTCCAGTTGTGAGCATTTTGGTCTTCTTTACATTGAGTCATACTCCATGCTGAAGGCTGAAGTCCTTGGTTTTCATCAGCAAAGGCATGAAGTCCTCCTCCATTTCAGCAAGCAAGTTGACATCTACGTATCACAGGTTGTAAATGAGCCTTTCTCCAATCCTGATGCCGCATTCTTCTTCCTATGATCTAACTTCTCTGATGATTTGTTCAGCACACAGATTGAGTAAGTATAGTAAGAGCATAAAACCTGGTCTCACATCTTTCCTGAGTGAAACCATGGAAGATTCCCTTGTGCTATTTGCACAACAGCCTTTGATCTATGTACAAGTTCCACATGAGCACAGTGTAGTCTTCTGGAATTCCCATTCTTCTTAAAGCTACTGGTAGTTTGTTATGATCCACACAGTCAAATGCCTTTGTAGCTTCAATGAAACACAATTCAACACCTTTCTGTTTTCTCTGATTTCAGCCAACATCTACCACACCCTCTTCTGAATCCAGCCTGAACCTCTGGTAACTAACTCCTTGTCAATGTCCTAGTACAGTCCTTGTTGCATGATCTTCCGCAATATTTTAGTTGCACGTGCTGTAAGTGGCACTCTTCTATAACTTGAACATTCTTGTGAGCCACCTTTCTTTGAACTGGGGACAGCTATGTACCTCTTCAAGCCAGCTGGCTTCCAAATTACATGGCATAGTTGAATACACGGTCTAGTGCTTCATCAGCTTGCTGAAACATTTCAAGTGCTGTTACATTATTTCCTGGAGCCTTGTTGTTGGCGAATGCTTCCAATGGCAGTGGTAGGCCCAAATCCATTTGCAGAGTCTCCACATGAATTAAGCCTCTGATGAATCCCCTCTGACCATAGTGGAGGGACGTGAATAGATTTGCTCTCAGACAGAAAGAACTGTAGATCATGGCAGATGCCATTAGGTTAAAATGTGATACTTTATCATTTGATCTCCCTTTTGACCAATTTTATCATTGTTTCAGCTTTTAATTCTTTTCTGCCATCTTCTGGATTGAGATTTTTCTATGTTTTACTTAGACATTATTGTTAGACATTACTTAGACATTATCGGTGGTGATATTTTTTTCTTCTTCCTGTTTGTGGTTTGTTTTTGTTTTTTTTAGTGATTTTCTGTATGTGAAAGCCAAGGTATGTAGATCTATAGAGGCAGAAATTGAATTGATAATACCCTGCGTGCGTGACAGTGGAGGATAGGGGTAGGGTGATGGGGGTTAATAAAAAGGAATACAAGAAGAAAATATTCTGAAATTGACCATGGTTATGATTGTGCAGATCTTATTAATATGGTTGGATGATTAAAGTGCATGCTATATGAAGCATATGCCAATAAAACTATTATACATAGAAAAATGTACAGCCTTAGAAACTCTATGATGTGAGTCTGCTCTTTCTTATAGGGTTTCTAGAAGTGAAAATCAGTTTTAAGGCTCTATTTTGTTTTGTTTGTTTTTTATTTGCTTTCTAGTGTTAATGGATGATCCTGGTAAACACGAGCCATGAAAATGATGTGCTTTATTTTTAGATATACAGCATGGGATTTGGGTTCTTTCCTAGTAAATATTCAACACATGTTCTGTTCTAATTTTCTTCAAGAGAAGAAAATGAGCATGGATGTCTGTACAGTATAACGTTTAGGGTATTATAACCAAAGGTCAGTTTTCATATGCGCTATCATCTGATATTTCAGGGTTTAATAACTTATCAAATCACATCTGGTAGAGACTTACTATGTAGCTTTACAGTTTGGTTTGAAGATACTTTTACCCAAGGAGTATGTATCCCAGTAAGTTTATTAAAGAGAATCATTTCTTCAGACAGTTGAAGCGTTTGGGGGAATAGTGCAGTTTTTAAGAGAAATCTGGAAGGGGCATTGTGCCGAGCTATTTAATTCATTGTAACAGTTGGCAATGAATCTTTAGAATTGCATATTTGCTACTAATTCCTAGGAGATCCTATGCTAATAGGACTATTGTGTAAAGTGTTCCCTTGAAAATTTTAACAACTTTTATTGGAATTTTGTTATTTACATTACTTCATAGGAAAAAGTGTCTTTGCAGCGCAATGGCAGTCATTATAAGGATCCTCAGATGAAATGAACTGTGAGACAATATTTCAAATGAAATCCCATGTGATTGTATTCTTCTTACCTCAGCTGATGCAGTCACATGCTGAATACAAATAGTCAGATAGAAAGCTATGTTCGTTGTCCGACACTGTGCGCCTTAATTAAGGGAGCCTGAAGTACTCTAATCTTCAGGAGTTACATTCCTCATGTATAAACTAAATATAATGCAGCTTTGCTACCAGATTTTAAAGTATCCAAGGATGGTTAAATGCTCCTAAAATTGACATTTGATATGCAAGATCACAGCAAACAAACGCAGCACACATCCTGATGGGTGGCAAGCCCCACAGGAGCACTGCACATAAAGAAGATGGCATAACCAGGGAAACAGAAAAATCATGAAAACTCAAAAGACTCCTGACACCTAATCATCTCAGGAAGTGGAGTCACTGAGTCCATCATGCCAAGGCTTTACCAAATACTGCCCAGAAGTGGAAAGGTAGGAAGACGACCAAAATGTTTTTGTAGAAATTTAAGTGAGAAGGTATTTCTTCACGTGGTTGATCATATGGACTCGGAGACAAGACAGCCATACTAAATGCAGAGGTCATATTGTCATGGGCATCTCACATTTGTGGACTGATGTAAGTGAGAGCCTGACCAGTTCATCTACACGCTCTGGGAACCAACAGTTAACTCTCAGGTCGATTTGTATTTATAGGGACGCTATAGGATGGCGTTGACCTATCCTGGTGAGAACGTGAGGCTACAGACCTTTACCAGAGCAGGAAGCCTCTTCTTTCTCAGGCAGAGTAGCTGATGGGGTCAAATTTAACCCATCCTAATTTGACTTCTCTCAAAATGGTGGTTTCTGGGAATCATTTACCTAAATGTTTCAATTCTGTTTTGTCTTTAAGTCTTATGTGTAGCATACTGGAACACAAAAAAGAAAAATACAAAAGAAAGATGCCAAGGTTTTTAATATTTGCTTTTCTTTTTGGTATATATTTTACTTCATCAAGTGTATTTTTTGAGGTGTGCTGGCCAATAGTTTCCATTTTGACATTCATCCATAAATGTGGACATTTCTTTGTGGCTATAACCCTTTTGACATTCAGTTTATTCTGAATCATAGTGACATACAGTGATAAATCTCTCCAAATACGATACTGTACAAATAAACATGTTCAGTTAAGTTCTAGTACTACAAAATATTCCTGGATTACTTTTCAGTTCTTTGCTTTGGTGGAGTAAAACTTCTTAATATGACTCTTTTATGTAAGTCTCTGTAGTTCTCACCAAATGATTGGGTGGGGCTATACAAAAGGTATGTGTGCATCACTAAAAGAAGGGATTAGTCTATTTTCCTGACCACTTCCCTGACTATAAGAATGAGTCAGATTATGATAGTGGGGGTGGGGGGAAGGAAGCATTTAGGAAATAGAAGAGAGTTGTATTTTTCATCGTTGATGCATAGCACCCTGACTGGCTTGTCTCCTCTTCAAGACCCCTCTGCAAGGGGCTCTCCAGTGGCCTGCAAATGGGCTTTGGGTCTCCACTCTGCTCTCACCCCTCATTCCCTGTGATAAGGTTTTTTTGTTCTGATGATGCCTTATAACTGATCCCTTCGACACCCTCGTGATCACACAGGCTGGTGTACTTCTTCCATGTGGGTTTTGTTGCTTCTGAGCTAGATGGCCGCTTGTACAACTTTCCTCTAGTTCCTAAATGCTTCCTCTCCCCTCCCCCTACCCACTATCATGATCTGAATTCTACCTTGCAAGTCTGGCTAGACCAGAAGATGTACACTGGTACAGATAGGAACTGGAAACACAGGGAAACTAGGGCAGATGATCTGTTCAGGACCAGTGGTGTGAATGGCGATACTGGGAGGGTAGAGGGAGAGTGGGTTGCAAAGTGGGAACCGATTACAAGGATCTACATGTGACCTCCTCCTTGGGGGACGGACAACAGAAAATTGGGTGAAGGGAGACGTCGGACAGGGAAAGATATGACAAAATAATAACTTATAAATTATCATGGGCTCATGAGGGAGGGGAGAGCAGGGAAGGAGGAGAAAAATGAGGACCTAATGCCAGGGGCTTAAGTGGAGAGGAAATGTTTTGAGAATGATGAGGGCAATGAAAGTAAAAATGTGCTTTACACAATTGATGTATGTATGGATTGTGATAAGAGTTGTATGAGCCCCTAATAAAATGATTAAAAAAAAAAAAGAATGAGTCATCTTTGAAGCAACATGGGAGGGAAAAGTCCAGAAGTACCAGTGAGCTTTAGGGACTATGGGACAGGGCAGGAGGGGCAGCACTGAGACTATGAGATGTGAAACAGAGCAACGGGTCTGCTTCCTGGTCAATGGACATGGGGCCCAAGGGGCAACATGGCTGACCAGTGAGAGAGGATTGTTAGTTGAGGAGAGGTGTTCCTGTGGACGACCGTCTGTATTCTATTTACTCATGCTGACTTACTGTTTATGAACTTTCCTGTACTGTAGTGGATTTTGCGGTAAACTATTAACTTCTGTAACAATCCCCATAATTGTGAGTATTGTCTCTGATTTCTGTGTGACCGTTGGAAGAATGATCAAACCCAGCAGAAAACAGAGTGGGAGGAACTGTTGGTGAAAGATCCGGGATAGAAGGATGTGGCATCGAAGCATGTCTGACCGCTGCCTCTGCGCAAGAGGAGTACCAGCGAAGGTCAGATAGGTCACCTGTAAATGATTAGATTTAGCAGATAACCTCAGTCAGGGGTATTTGTTGATACCTATATATTTTTGATTTTAAAAAATTTGGATTTTAGAAACCCAGAACCCTAACAGTTTCTAATTTTAGTATATAAAATGAAGAGATTAATTACAAGTATTGATAAGTATATTAAAGGAAACAGTAAGTAACTAACATAAAGAAGATCAAGTTGTATGTTTCTTGGTCTACTTTAAACAGTGCGATAAGGAAAGCAGTCTGTTATAAAGTGTTAAGTTTTTAGAATTTCAATTATCCTAAACTAAACATGAGATGTCTGAATCACAGACAGAGTTATTCTTTACTGCTCTCAATGCCCTGATTCCTCAAGTCTCATTTTGTTTTTCAGGGAAATGCAATGAGAGTAGATATCACCTTGCCTGGACTCTAGTGGATTTTGTAGGGTAAATTGATGGCTCTCGGTTTCATCAATCTTTGTTATATAAGCCCTGCTATGAGAAGATTAAACCTGAAATGTGTTTGAAATATCTCCCTATCTCATAGTTGATTACTCTTCAGTCATCCTTTAATTTCCTGTCCTTGTCATTGATGCCACTACTTTTTGCTCAGAAAGTACTGACCATTCAGAATCTTGAAAATATTTACTCTGCAAATGATTATAAAACATTAAGAAACAAATGTTCCCTTCCCTCTCACCAGCAGGAATGGAGACCAATGTGTAAAACTTACAGGAGTTTCCAGATTCCTAAGTTATGGACTTCCTTCTTATAGTGCGAAGGAGTGCTACTGAATCAGAGATTGAAAAGATAATTATGGAGAGTGGAGTTCCTAATACTTCACAGTGGATGCAAAGGCTGGAGGTATAAAACAAACAGATGTGACTGAAACATTGGAAAAAATGTGGATAAAATAGGGAAGACAAGGGGGAGCGGGGAGGGAGGGGAACCTGAGGAGCTGATGCCAAGGGCTCAAGTAGAAAGCAGGTGTTTTGAGAATGATGATGGCCACATAGAATGTGCTGGACACAAATGATGTATGTACAGATTGTGAAAAGAGTTGTATGAACCCCGAATAAAATGACTTAAAAAAAATAGGGAAGACAAGACTATTGAGGCGATCCATATGAGCATTATGTGGCTTCCATTTGGTAGATATGGACAGAATCACTTGAGTAAAAGATAACATAGCTTTCTTAATACCTACATTAAAGCTACAGCGATAACCATCATGAAGACCGCGCCTCACTGGGGAAGATTTTACTCTCTCTCTATGTGTCCAGATGTCGGCCATAAGTCAAAGGGAACTTGAAGACATTTAGCAACAATAACAACTGGATAATTCAAGGTGCAAGAACCAAAAAGGAATCCAATTAATTACATCTAAAAATAAATATTTTCTAGCTCCAAACCATTTACTTAATAGCTTTATTCAGAAAGTATCTTCTCCCTTCCCATCAACACTGTATAAACTTAACAATCTGTAAGTTCTGAAGAAATTTCCCTCAAATATTGAATTCATTCCTTTCATCAAATTTATAATGTCGGGAAGTAAATGAAAGTTCTTAGCATTTCACCACAATGGTATTGTAGCAGCCTCCTGCTTTTACTTCCTTATCTAGTCTGGCCATTGTTAATCAAGACTCCAAACCAACAGTAGTGTCCTTTCTAAAACCAATTCAGTAGTCATTTTACTGAAAATACCCATCTGATAAGGTTAGCCAAGTACTTAAATCCATGAAGAGTTTTACATAATTTTCACGTTTTTCCTTCCTTATCACACTGCTGGTTACCTCATACTCTGTCTGCTTATCTGCACTTCCCAGGCAGCTTCGTGTACATTGCTTCATTAAATGGCATCTATCCACTAAAAATCATGAATATTTACACTTCTGTTTAAAGTATAGTTTTTACTCTGGTTGGGGCATCTTCTACTCATAACTCTTAATAGTATAAGCTGTCCATCACAATACTATATGGTCAACCAGCAGATCCTCTGGGAAGCTTTTCTTTGCTGGCTGGGCTCTGTGCTTTCTTATCATTCCTGTTATACTGTTTTCATATGGCAGCTCACAGCCCTTGCTCCATTCTTTTACAAATTAACTAGATCATACCATCCCTAAGGATATTATTTTTCATAAAAATACCTAGAACCATTCCCATAATGTTAGTCTTGTTGTCTTTGTTAATCCCACAATGTCTTAGTTTTGGCATTTAATTTCGCTCAATAACCATTTCTCCACTTACATGTTTGAGATGTTTTTGATTATTGATCTAGTTAATCTTTACATTTTTATTCTACATATTTGAAATGGTTGTCCTTATAAAAATCACAGCAATGGATGGAAAACTTCAATAGCATAAACATCTCAGTTAATAAAATTTAATTTTTATGTTCAATAAAATCACCAGCAAAATACTAATCAATGACTTCTTTTCTGCATATTGTAGCCAAGTCTGTGTTTAGGAAAAGATTGATAATTTGAAATTCACAATTTTCCCCTTAATATTAGCTTAAAAATTAAGTAACATTAAAAAGTGACCCTCTCATGTTCCAAATAATTTTATCCAAACATCCCAATATACATTGATATTAAATAGATTTCAGGTTATTCTAACACATGCATTCCTGCAGGCTGGGAGCTTCAATTTCCTGAAATTTATTTTAATATCAACCTCACAACTAAAGTCATTGATTCAAAATATATTTGTGTTGGAAAGACATTGGATTTTGAAAGTCAGGACTCCTTGTTACTGATGGGAATTGTTGTTGTGTGCCATAGAGAAAACATTCAACTTGCAGTAACCCCCTATCACAGAGGAGAACTGCCCAGGGTGGCCTATCCTGCGCTCTTTACAAGAGCATGTAACTAGGTCTTTCTCTGGTGGTGGTGCTGGGTGGGCTGGAACCACTAACCTTTCAGTTGGCAGTCCAGTCACTTTAATCATTGCATCACCAATGTTCTTTACTGATAGGACTACAGCCAATTGTATTTTCTTTCCAGAATTTTGGGTATGGCTGAAGGCTCACACTGATGAATGAGAGTTTTTAAAATCCTGCTGTGAATAGTTGGGAGTACAGTGCTTGACAAGAAGCTAAACATATGAGGGAAGCCAAGGCAGTAACTCAGAAAAATAATGACCTGTCTTAAATCCAATCTAATGTTCATTCTGTAATAAGAGCAAGAATTTTCACTGGAAACCAAGAAAGAATGGAACTCAGTTTCTTATATTTTTTAGTTTTTCTTCTGTTTAAGAAATTTTCTAGGATAAATTGTTATCCTCCTTCAGATTTACATTAATAGAAATTGGATGTACAAAATTGAAATACAAATATCATCCTACTCTGCCATAAAAGGTTGCTATGAGTTGTAATGATGTTTGCAAAAAATATTGAAATTACCATGGACTTCCAGGAGAACAAATAAATCTGTCTGAGAAGAAATACGGCCAGAGTGCTCCTTCGAAGTTAGGATAGTGAGACTTCATCTCGTGTACTTTAGACATATTATCAGGAAAGATCAATCCCCAGAAAAGGGCATGACACTTTTGCAGTAGAGGCTCATCAAGAAAAGGGAAAAAAGAGAAAGGAAGACCCTCAATTGATGGATTGGTGCAGTGGCTACCCCAGGCTCCAAGAAAGCCGTAAGAAGGATGGCCAAGACTAGGGAACACATTGTTCTGGTGTGCACAGGCTCCTGAAGATTCAAAACGGATATGATGGCCTCTAACCACCACAACAAAGGGAGGATCAACTTGACAGCACAGAGCAATATTAAAAACACCCCTGACTCTGTGATTGGAAAAGGTATTCGACATATGAAACAGATTTGGAACTGAAGGGCAAGTAGGTTTGGGTGTCAGCATCAAATGGTGTCGTATGAATTGGGTCAAATAACTTAAGACCTGGGATTGTTTGTTTGTTTTCTGCTTGTTTGTTGGTTGGTTGGTTGGTCAATTTTACTGGACAAGAGTCAGTAGTTGGGTATTGGAAGATTCCCCAATGGTGTGATCCATAGGTTCTCAACCTTATCTGGTCCTGTAGAGGCCCCATTGAGAAATCACACAAAGAAAAACTCAAGTCCACCTGGAAATTAAAGATGTTTGTATTATAACCCCTATTTCATGATAAATATCTGCTTTTGCCGTCCCCTGGGATGGTTCTAGCACATGTGGGGGCACAGTATGCCACACTTGGAGAAACACTGCCCTGTGATTAACATACGGTTAAGGACCCCAGGCTGCGATTGGTTGTGCACAGTCAGGCAGTTGGCAGCAGTTTGGGCCTCTGGGCTTACTCTCTGGCACATTCTAATGCAAAGGCAAGGAAGGCTCCTGGGTGGTGAGTCCTGCTTGGTTTGAAGCAGACTCTGTGGGAAGGCTTGTCCTTTCTTGCTGGGCTGGATTCTACATTCGTCTTATCAATATCCCTTTCTTTGTCCATTGTCCACCTTATTATCTGTCAACCCTGGGAACTACCAGGTGCCTGCCATGTTGTCTGCTGACCTTGGATGTATTAGGTTCTTGAGCAATAAGTTAAACCTTCTGACATTGGATTCATTTGCCTCTGCCTGCATTATCCTCTGGCCTTTCTGTTTCTAAATTTGTCTATTCCCTGCATCTTCAGTCTAGGCAGTTACATGAGTCAGGCCGAGCCACTAGCTTAACAAGGATAAGAACTGGACTGGTCTCACCATTTCTACAATGCTGTGAGACATTTTCTTGATATCTTTGTTTTTTATTTACACATATGAGCATCACTGGTTTTGCTTTTCTAGAGAACCAGGCCTATTACAATATCCATAGGACTTACTTTGCAAACTGGAATGTGAGAATTTGTACCATATAAACAATAAAGTCTTATAATGCTAAGAATGTCCACAAGCTGTTTTTCTCAGAATAGTATTGCAGTAAGTAAGACAGAAGCCTCGGCCTGACTACTTCATGGCTCCCTATTGCCATCAGACAATCAGACTTGCCTCCATGCTCCATCCTTCTTTGTCTACCCTGACCCCAACCTCCCACAATACTCTACTTCTAAGCTGAATCAATAATTCATTTCAGTGACCACACAGATCTCACTGACAATATTCACAATCATGGTGATTTATTAAGGAAGTTAATAAGTTACTGAAAGGTAGAATCAGTGAACAGTAGGGATCTAGTCTTTGGTCCACAAGAATACCTCTCTTCATCCAGAAACCTAGTCTCTCTCTTATCTTCACCCCTTATGCCATGTGGTCCCTTGTTCTTGGCCTCCAAGGACCAGGAAGCCCACCTATTGCTCTGATTCACAATCCCATAGTCTGGACGTGACTCCTCTTGTTCTGGTCCATAGTCCCCATTGCCATAGTCTCTAGTGCCTCTGGACTGGCTTCTGTCACCTTATAGAGTGATCTGGAACATGCTCTTCTGATGGCCCTGGACTTTCTCTCTCTGCTTCTAAATATAAAGGAAGAGCTTTGCTGGAAGGGTGTGTGTGTGTGTGTGTGTGTGTGTGTGTGTGTGTGTGTGTGTGTGTTTTCTTCTTTTGGCAAATCATATCCCCAAGGAAAATGAAGGATGGTGTCTTAAATCACATCTTCTAGTGAAATATTCCTAAAGCTATATATCACTCAAGTCCTGCACTAAAGAAGGCCCTCCAAACTGGGATTCTAGCAATAGGTGTCGAGTCCAGGGTCATAATACATCATAAAGATTAATAGCTAAAAGAGCTATATTAATTGACTGCATCTCAGGTATTAAGCATCTTTTTAAACCATTTGTTTTTAGTTTAAGAAACTTTGCTTCTGGGGAAAAATTTAGGAAAAAATAAATGTTTTCTTTATTATTTTTATACTTTCCAAATAAATTTAAATTAATGGCACATGCCATCATATTTGTAAATATAATACAGTTAACATTATAGTAATAATTAATCAATGTAAGCAATAATGTAAGCAATAACGAATGCATATGGATAATTAAAAAAGCATGACTATTTCTGTCTCTCATGTTTGATTCCATTTCTGACACTCTCAACTTTTTATAATAATGTGAAAGTTTATTACAATACAGCTCTTCATAAATATTTTCACCTGACAGGCACAATCCTTTTTATCAAACCACCTAGAAACTGTTTTGAATCGCCTGATGCACTATTTTTATACTCATAGTATATTCATGAAGTTTCTTTCATTAGCAAATCAAATTGAGGTGAAATTGTGTGTGTTGTGTTGTGTGTGTGAGAGCCATAGAGAAAGAGTGAAAGTGACAGAGAGAGAGAGAAAAGAAGAAAGGGAGAGAGAATAATTATGGGAGTGATCAACCATCAGGCAAAAAGGCATTACTCTTATAAAATTGATCTCATTTATCTTTCTTCCCCTTCTACTCTATCTTTGTCTTCTCCCCATCAAAATACAATCCTAGGAAGGTCCAGCATTTCCCAGTGGGAAGACATGTAGCTGTACGTTTAAATTCCTCCAACCAAAAAGCAATCAATAACACTAGGGCAGGTATGCAGTTCCAGAAGCAAATTTTTGAGTGTGCTTCTTAAAGGAAGAGCAATGAGTAAATGGAGAGAAAACTACCATATTGGAAGAAAGTCCATTTATCTCCTTCTAAAAGGGAGAAAAAAAGGGTAACTTTAAAGCAATGCTTAACTTAAATTTATTTCATCAGCAGGGCCTAAGTAGAGAAGAGTATACTATTAGTAAATTAGAGTGAAAGGTGAAGCTCAAGAAACATGTGGTTGTTCAGAGAATTAAATTAGGTAGTCAAGTTCGTATTAACCTCATTAATATGGCCAAAAAATGGTGCTACATAATAGTGCCTTTGCTAAGATGAGGAGTGATGTTGTTGTTGTTGCTGCCAGGTGAATCCTCTTGAGTTGGTTTTGACTCACAGCCACGCTATATACAACAGAAAAGAACAAAGGAATACAAAGCACAACTGCCCAGGACTGGGCCAGCCTCACGATCAATGGCATGTGTGAGTCCATTATTGCAGGCACTCGGTCAGTCCATCTCCATGAGGGTTTTCCTTTTTCCCTTTTAGTCTCTGTTTTATTAAGTAGGCTGCTCTTCTGTAGAGCTTGATACCTCCTGATTAAATGTCCAAGGAACATGGGACAAAATCTTGCCCTCCTGTCTTCTACAGAACATTTTGATACCACTTCTCTGAAGGCAGATCTGTTCCTTCTTCTTTGCCAACACTCTCATTCAAATACAGCAATCTTCTTCAATTTTCAAGTAGCTTCTGGTTTGTCAAACTCAAATTAACCCTGTTATTCATTTACATATAAGTTGATAGGGCAACTATTTCTCTAGGAAAAAATATTATTAGCATTATTGTGGTTTTTCCAACTTTTCTTTTATACAGCTATCTGAAAGATAAGTAGGTATATTTACAAATGGGTTAATGGTATCTGGATGAAAGAGTTTTAGAATCTCTGATGGGCTCAGGTAGTCACAAATGAAGTAAGAGAAAGATATTAATCACCCCAAAATAGAATCTGCCATAAAGAAATTAGGAGTTGTGAGGGTTAAGCAGCTGAGGAAATAATTCATCTTAATGATTGTATTATTGTGGTTGAAATTTCAATTCTAAAAATTATTGGGCATAGCTTGTGTGTTAGATTGGGTTTCCTAAAGAAGCCAAACCAGTGATACCAGTAAGTGTTAATAAATATAATATCTAGATCTAACTGTGGATAAATCCAATCTGGTTCCAGTGAGGCTTCTGGTTCGTAGATCTGTGGAAGCTGAGGAACAAGAAGCTGCATAAGGAAGCCGTGGAGGAGCACATAGGCTGGGAGAGGCAGAGTTAAGTGAGTCTGAGGTTGGTAGTCCACTAATGGCTCAAGGCAGCAGCAGGCGACACAACAGGAAATCGATGACCTGACACAGGGTCCAGCTACAGCAGAAGGTGCAGAGCTAAAGAGGAACCATCTCTGCTCAGTCTCTCTCTTATTCAAAGGCCACATCCACAGGAGGTGGCATCAGGCTGGGGCTTGATTGATAGGTAGGGTTCCAACCCTATCCTTAGCTCCAAATATCTAGTTAACATAATGCCCAATAATCACAATTTATGCTTTGTTAATTGTAAATAAGTGAATGCATTATGACCTTTGTGAAAAGATTTTGAAATGGCCATATGCACTACTTAAGAGAAGAATGTACTACACAGAGCCTTAAAAAACACTGTGCATGTTTGGCCGTCAAAATACAGTAGCCATTGAAACCATTAAGCACCGATACGTCATATTGAATATGTAAACCAAACTCAAAATTTTGGAAGAAACAGATCCTAGAGTACTATAAAACTCTAGAGAAGGACCACAATGGAGGTCTAAAGATAATTTTAAGATCTTTAGTCTGATCAGAACATGCAATAATATGTTGATAAATTGATCCGATAAAAAATTAATTGTATTTCTCTCAAAAATTAATCAAGTAGTTCCTATCACCAAGTATACATTTTCATCTAGTTTAAGATGAATTGTAATAATGTGTTCTGAATAACGTACTTCTCTTGCCCCCATCAGCCTAGAATGCACATGGCTGTGACTAGGAAGAGGCCCCTTTTCTGAGGACAAAATCGAAGGGTGTGCCAAAACACTAGGCAATCAAGTTTACTTCTAAATGCGGAGACTTTGTCCTGAAGTATTTGAGTCCAATCAATAATCACCCCAAGCTGAACAGAGGACAGATAAACTGAATTTATTACAGTATTGCCTAGAAGATCCCCGCAGAGGAACACAACTCTACAGTGAGCATGTCCCTAGTTATAGTTTCGCAGAGGTTTCCTCTTCCTAATGTGAACTATAGATTACTACTTCATAATCCACATATTTTTTCTTATACGTATATGAATGCCCCTGGATTTTTTTTTCTCTAGACAACCCACTCTAAAAAAGACAGGAATAAGTGAAATCTAAAGTTAATGTCTGAAGAGACTTCAAAACTTATTCTTGATCCTAGACTAGCTAAAGCAAATAAAAGATTCGATGAAGTAAAAGTGCTAACAAGGAGAATTCAAGAGAAAAGAGAAAGTAAGCATTATAGTGAAATATGCAAAGACTTGAACTTAAACACCAAAAGGAAATAATATTCTCAGCTATCTCAAGATAAAAGAACTTAAGAAAAAACACAGGCCTCAAGTGAAAATTTAGAAGGATTCCACGGGCAAAATATTGTATAAAGGAGGAACAGGAAAAGAGAAGGAGATAAAGAGAGGTTCATTGTACTAAAAAGAATTGGTTAAACCAACCATTTTAAGAGGTAGCATGTGGTCACAACGTATGTATTTAAGAAAGAAATGGAGGTTTCACTAGAGAAATGGTCTAAAAAAGTCTCTAGGAATGGACAGAATACCAATTGAAATGTTTCAGCATAAGAAATATGGGAGACACTCACTAGTACATGCTACAACCAGGGAAAGACAGCTATATGGGCAATTAACTGGATGAGCTATAGATTTGTGACCATTCACAATAAACAGGACCAAATGAAATGCAAAAATTATTGGAAAACATCACTAACAGCCCAGGCGAGTAAAATTATGCTGTACATAATTCTACAGCAGTTGCCATACAGTACATCAGCAGCGAGCTGACAGAAAATTGAGCTGTATTCAGAATGTCAATGTAAACAAACATAGCATGGCTAGTTCATGATCTTGACTAAAACATAGAATACCAGAAAGATCTTGTGTTTTATTGATTATGGAAGGAATAGAACATTGTGTATCATAAAAAATTACAAACAAAATATGAATAATAGGAATTCCCAAACACTAAGTTTGCTGCTAAAGAACTTATATAGAGACCAAGAGGCAGTAATTGAACCGAACAAGGGGATGCTGCTTGGCTTAAAAATCAGGAAAAGGATGCCGTTCAGGGCTTTGGCCTTTCCCATACGTATTTAATATTGTATGAGGAAACCATCTGTGATTCTGAGCTGTATGAAGACAAACTGGGTACCATCTGAAGAACGGCTCATTAACGACCCATCATCTGAAGATAGCACAAACTTGCTTGCTGAAAGTAAAGAGGACTTGAAGCACTTACTAATGAAAATCTAAGACCATAGTCTTTTTTTAAAATTAAAAGCAATTTTATTAAAAAATAAAACGAGGCTACATTTCCATCTCAAAATAACAGAAAATCAAAATCATTTGTCGGCTCAAGCTATTTTAAGAAACAAATAACCTGTGAAAGCATTATTCTCTGTCCCTTACACAGTAACTAACCCAAGAATTCTGATGCTCTTTGCCAAGATATAAGTCATTTTTATTGTCTTATTTTTACATTTTTCACTTCGTCTTTGCCATATTCCTATTTGACCCATTTATTCTTTAGGACATTTATGATTTTTAAATCAAAGTATGAAACACCACTTTTTCTTCCCTGGGCAGATATCACCTTTAATTTTTCTGCATTTTATATTCATCTTGTCATTCTTGATTTCTTTTTTATAGTTCTGGAGCTTCATAATAAAATATCTTGTAAGTCCTAAATTACTCTTATTTCTTGATATAATTTACTTTTTCTTTGTTCTCTTGTCTTTGTGATTCTACTCATCATCGAATATATATCTCTTCAGTTTTGTTAGTCTATAAAGTCACCAAAGGGACTTCCCAACTTTATACTATGCTCCATGACATCTCATTAGACAAGCTGAGCCCAGTCACCTACAATGGAGAAGAGCTGGGATACATATCCCGATTCCAGGTCTCCTGGTGTTTTGTTTTCAGTAGTAGAGGCAGCAAACAAATTTATAGCCCACATTTAATTATGATGATAACTTTATGAAACAATACCGTAGGAACCCAGGGACAAAAGAACTTAGGAAAATAAAATAATAAGTAATTCAGTGTTTTATTAAATAGTAGAAGTAAATGCCAAGGTTGTAAAGTTATTATGTTTCATGTCTATCTTTATTTACCAAGTCTATTGTTGTAGAATCAGTTCCAACTCATAGCAGCTATATAGGACAGAGAATCAGCCTTATCTTCCCCATCATTTACTCTGGTTGGGTGTAGTCCTAACAATGTTAGGTTCCATGAAAAATGCTGAAGACACATAAAAGAGTGTCACCTTGTTTTAGGACTTTTTTCCCCTCCCAAGTTGCAAAATTAACTTCTTCATACTGAAACCAAGTTTCTTTCATTGCATAGCCTCAAACAGTATCGAACAGTGCAGGCATTTCTCAGATCCACTTTTATGTTATAAAGAATAGTTTTGTATTGTTTTGTTGTTGCTGTTGGTTATGGCACAGGTTTTCATTGGCTCATTCAATGTGGATTTCAAACTGTTTGTGCCCCAAACCTGCTGATAAGTAATTTCTGACTCACAATCAGTCTGTCTAGATATGCAGTGCCATTGAACCATTTCTGCTCCTACTCACCCTGCAGGACAGAACGGAGCTGCTCCTTAGGGTTTCTGAGACTGCAAAGGATTAGGGGAGGTGATGACCTCATGTTTAGACCACTGACCCTGTAGTTAACAGGCCAGTTCATAACTCACCGAGACGCTGGGTCATCAGCAACTCTACGATGAGTGAACTTTCTCCATAAGGTTTCCAAGTCCGTCATCTCTATGGAAACAGACTGGTACGTTTTGTTTCATTAGAATGGCTAGTGGATTAGACCTTAGGTACCACAGCTCATTAATGCCAATGTACGCATGGTATGCCATCAGACATTCCGAAAGACGAATATTCTCTTTTGATCAAGAAAGGAAATAGATAGAAGGCATCACAATTTCCCAACCAATTTAAATACACCCTGATTTCACTTTTTCATTGACAGAAAACTTACATGAGTCCTGAACTAAACTAAAGAATAGCCTATTTCTCTATCTCTATAATATTTTGATATGATTTGGATTCTTATTTCTAATGAACTCTTACTTAAATATGGATTGTGAAGCTATATTATTTTAGCTGGTATATCATCAGATGTTAAATTGAGAAAACATAAAAAACAAAATATACCCTTGAGTCTCACTCATGATGAGCCTATGTGCGTCACAGTGAAACTTGTCTTTATAGTGCTGTCACCAGCTGATTTTTTAATGGAGGTTGTAAGGATTTTCTCAAGGAAAGCCTCTGGGTGGACTCAAGTTCACCTTTTGGTTAGCAGCCAAGTCCATTAATCACTCTCATAACCAAGATATAAATGTAGGTGTTATCTGTCTTAGACTTACAACACCAGGTAAATTCAGGGTAAAAAGTTCTATTCATCCAAAAACTCAAACACTAAAACTCATTGCCATCAAGTTGAGGCTAATTTATAGTGAACCTATGCATCATCGTATTTTTAAAGATCAACAACTTATTCATTGCAAACCTACAACCCTCTTTAAAAAATAATTTTATTGGGAGCTCTTACAAATATCACAACATTCCATAGTTGTACAATTTTGTACATAGTTGTACATCCGTCAGTGTTGTACAATTGCAACCCCCATCAGTTTCAAAACATTTTCTTTCTTCTTGAACTACTTTATATAAGATTCTCTTAATCCCCTCCCTCCCCCCATAGACCCCAGGGATCCTTATTCCCCCTTTTTATTCCCTATAATCATTTTTTGTGTGCCATATCTTACACAATCAAATAAATCCATTAACATACAATTATGTTGTTCAATCTCATCAAGTGGGGCTTTACAGTCATCAATCCTATCCCCCGCCCCTCCCCCTTTCTCATACCCTCAGGGTCCAATTACTCTTGTTACTATTTCTTATGAGTTATCTATCTTGAATTTCATGTACTCAATGATCTTAAATATACAAATGTACACATACAAATCTAACATGGTTAGTGAGAAAAAACAAACAAAACCATAATAATAAGGGGAAGAAATATCAAAGAACTAGAGGATAGTTATGTGGTCATCAGTGTCATACTACATCCTGGATTTATCATCCCTATGGTTGGCCTTTCTGAGAGGGACTGTCCAATTATCTTACAAGTGGTTTCTAGGTCTCCATACATCCACGCCCTCTCACACTGATTTGTTTGCTTAGAAAAATCCATTTTTAATACCATAAATGACAATTATACATCAGATGGCACCCATGCAAAGGAATCAAGAGGACACATCTGTAGAAAGAGATGAAAAAGAAGCTCGATATCATCAGTCAAATGAAGGCCTAGGGCTGACTGTGGAATGGCCTAGCCTGTCCATTGCTAATATAAAAGTTTAGGTTGAAAGTGAAGAAAATGAAAATGATTAAACAAGAATCTAATTATTACTTGAGTGCATCCCATCAAATTCTACCGATTATCTCAAGGATAGATTTGGTACGTTGTATATGAATGATTGTGTTAGGACAGGTTGATTTGAGAAACAAATCCAGAGACACTCATATGTGTGTAAGAGATAGCTTCATATCAAAGACCAATTATATATTGAGAAAACATCCACTCTAGTCCAGATCAAGTCTTAAGTCCGATATTAGCCCATCTGTTTAATACTAGTCTATAATTTCCACTTCAGAATCACATAGCACATGCAATGATGCTGAATGCAGGAAGATCAAAGGCCAGTGAGTGAAAAGTCCTGTGGATCCAGTGGTAGCGGAAGCATCTCAGCACTGGCACTGGTTTCCATATGGCTCCTCCAGCTCTCTGAGTGTGGCTCCCCAATAGGTAGGTGAAGCAAAGCAAGAGTGACGCTCCCAGTTTAGCAGGTCTCCATATGGCTTGTCAACAGGAAGATGCAGACACAGAGAGAAAGAAGAAGTTCCCATAATCCTCCTCATGAGGTCATGCTCACAAGGAGGCATCGTCATATCATCATACCATGTCCTGACTGAGAGGCCAAACACTACCCCTGCACTCTTAACAGGAGATTATGTAACTGCCACAAAGATCAAGGACCAATTGAGTTATGGGATAACACCCAGAACATTACACAGGAAAAAAAGTCATAAAAAATAGAGGGAAAAAGTAAAAAACAAAAATTGAAGACCAAAAGGACCCTGAAACTTGCTTGAGAACATAGAGAAGCTAAAACCATTAGAAGAAATAATGAAGTTAAATAACTGACAAGAAAATTTCTTTCTAATGTTTAAATATTGATCTATAATTAATATCATAAAATTCAACATCTCACTTTTATTCAGAAGGGCTGTGCAATCATCACCACAATCAACTTTGAAATCTTTTCTACTTTTGTTTACTCATTGATGGTGACCCTCTATTTCCCTTACTCTCCCCTTCAGTGTCCCCAAGTCATCATGAATTCTGTTACCGTCTTTGTAAGTGCACCCATTACTCTTTAGAATGTCCAGCTACAGGAACTCTTTGAACCTCACAAGTGGAAGCATCAATTCTGATCATCATAATAGTGAGCAGCTGGAAAATTCTATGACTAAATGTTGAATAAGGACATATGCTACTACTCATTAGCTCCATTAGTAGATGAATACACCAGGTGTATTTGCATGTGTTCAGTCACCATTTTGCAGAACAGTATTAAGATGATTATTGAACATGAGTTCACCAACAGGTGAAATCTAACTATCAATTAAGAAATTAATAACTGAGAATGTGATACTTTCAAAAAATTTTAATAGTATTTGAAAGCAAAAAATGTAGCATGATACATTTATTCAATTACAGAGTAGCTATTGTATTAATCAAAGATGTATCGGAAGTATATATTAGATGTAATTTTATACATTTTTTTCTTTAAAAAATACTTTTATTAGGGGTAATTTTATATTATATAGATAATGTATGTAATACATATTTTTGTATTTACATATATAATGTATTATAATTTATATGTAGCTATATAACATATAATATATGTAAATATTTTCAATTATGCAATGAACACCAAACAAAGCAAGTAAAAATAGTGCTACAAAACCTTAGAAGGTCTTATTAAACAGCATTATCAAGATGGGAAATTGTTTTTCCTTGACATATCCTCCATCTAGATCTATAGACTTCTGACTATCGTGTTTCCATCTCTGTAACTCTTCCCGGAAGCATTCTGCGCCCTTTGATTCATAGCTAAATAAAAGAAGCAGTTATGGCATCCACAAAGCCTCAAATCTTGTTCCTTGTGTTTCCTTGAGTTTTGGGGCTAAAAAGAAAAGGCTCAGACTCTGGGTGGGTGTGGTCAGGTTTCATGATGAACCTGTCCTAGCACTGTCTTTGGTCCTCTTGCAATTGCATTTTATTATAAAAAAATACAATAAAAAATACCTTGATGTATGAGCTGGAAGCTCAGAAGCATACTTTTGGACTCACACTTGCCACAAGAACACACACACACACACACACACACACGTGTGTGTGTGTGTGTCTGGGTGAATAGACTTCGAAAAATTTGCGGAAAAAAAAAAGAAGAGATAATGGAAGTTTTCTACAAACTCTTGGTTGTCCCCCTGCTACATTTGTTTGTATCTTGGTACCAAAACTTATACAGTGACCGTATAGTAAACTTAACAAATAAGAAAAGCAAAAAGGATGTTTCTATAGTTGAAAAATAGAGCATATAGCAGAATACAACTGTATCCTGCCTTTATTTATAGAAATCATTATTTCTACAGAATTGGTTTAAATAGTTCTTTTGGCATCCCAGTGGCTGGAGATTAACCAGCTTTATCGTGTAAGAACATCAAACAGTCAATGCTTGAAAGTGATCACAGGGGAGAGAGAATGGGAGGCAGGCAGAGCTCATGAGAGATTATGAGTCTTCATTTCAAAAAGTGATTTATGCTAAGCAGGGTTATTTTAAGTAATGAGCTTTTATATTCAATTATATTCATCTTAAATATAGTGATTATGTGAACCATATCTGTACTGGGTTACTCTGAGCTCTTTAAATCCCCTAAACGCATCTAATGCCAACTTTTCCTGAAATACAAGACAAAATCAGCATATTCCTATACTGAGAAATTATCTATCCAGCATCCTAACTCTCTGAATTTAATTATTTAAAGGATATATTAAAACATCATGATACTATTGGTAGTAATAGCTACAAATTAAATATTTATATGTGATCTATAAGACAAAATGGAAAAATCACTAAAATATTTGAATATCCCATTTTCCTCATAGTAGATTTCATCACTTCTTTATTACTCTCCTTGGACATCTCTATCATGGATTGGCTTTTAATATTTTTAATGTTAGAGATTTTGCTGTGGTGGTGGTTCTCATACCTATGTATGAGCAAATATGAGGATAAGTAATAAAATATTGTCACCCAATTGTGCCAGTTCATACTCGCAAAGGTTAATTATCACCAAAATATGTTTTAACATGTTTCTTTGACCAGTGTAAGGCAGCAGACAAAATTTTCTCAGTGATAACTTATCTTAGTTTAGTGCCTTCAATCAAAAAGATCCAATAAAATTTGTTCTAAGGAGAGCTGCTGGACCGGTCCATTTCAAAGCCAGGAGGTCAGCTCAGAAGGTTATGTAATCCAAAAGGGACTTTTTTCTCGAAGGGAAGAAGTTTTAAGAAAAATGAAAACTTCACTGATGAGAATACGGCCAGAAATATTACTTCAAGGAATTTATTTGTTTATTTGTTTGTTTCTCTGTTTTTCTCTCTCTATTAACATCACAGCAATGCACCTGCTCAGTCTAAAGGGTAGCAAACGTCATCCTAGGAGAATTTCATTCATAAACTTTGCCCCATCCACTCTCCTGTGGTGAGCTTGTCTCTTCACACTTCCTTTTGTTCCCAAAGTCAAACAGCGTTGAAAAGGCACAGCATCTCAGCCCCAGAGGATCTGAGAACTGCTGTTTCAATATTGTGTAAATCAAGAAGCTCAGAATTCTTTGAGGACAAAATTAGAAATGTGAAAATAATACATTCAGAAGAGTATAAGATAGCTAGATTGTGTGTCAAGAAACAATAGCTTAATATTTTATATTTTTATTTAATAAAAGTTTCTGTGATTTTGCCACATTGTTCTTTATGTATTTTCGCGTGTGTG
This sequence comes from Echinops telfairi, assembly GCF_000313985.2. Taxonomy (NCBI): domain Eukaryota; kingdom Metazoa; phylum Chordata; class Mammalia; order Afrosoricida; family Tenrecidae; genus Echinops; species Echinops telfairi. The sequence continues at coordinate 39,337,393 of NW_022111368.1, forward strand.
CATGTGCGTGTGCCATACTTTAATATATGATTAACTGAGATCAAACACTTGTAGGTACAGGTCAATAAATCATAAACTGTGAGATGGCTTTGTTCCTTTCATGGGGCTTGATGTTACTTAGAATAACAGTAGTAGTAATTATGAAAATAATAGCAATGGTAACAAGAATAAAGTCCTCAAGCCTTTCTCTTTTTGTTTTATTTGAGAACAGAGCAAGGAAAAATAGCCATGAATTTTAAGCAACGGAAACTACTAAAGTTTATTTCTATTTCTGTTTAATAATCCTAAAACTGAACCCCTCCCCCACAAAAAAATCAAACCAATTGCCATCTAGTCAGTTATGACTCATAGCAACCTTCAATGACAGGGTAGATCTGTCTGCGCGGGGGGATTCTGAGACCCTAACTTTGGAAGCACAAGTCTAGTCTCGCTCCTGCAGAGCAGCTGTTTCAACTGCAGAGCAGTTTAAACTAGATTTTGTGGTTAGCAGCCTAACGCGTAACCACTACCTTATCAAGGCTGCTTTGTGATGAAACCCCTTCTTCAAGGAGTGTGATTGAATAAATTAAGGCATTGAAGAGCAGTCACAGCAAACCAGAAAGTAGGAAGGGGGAAGTTAAATAAACAAACCTTGTATTCCCTGAACCTAGTTGGAGTACTGACTCAAACCGTTACTGTGCGAGACATCTGATTATTTCACTATTGTGAATAAAATTAATTAAGAAACATTAGGCCCATGATAACATGTTAAAAAGACATGAGTTGAAAGTTAACTTGATCTCATTAGCTGAATAGCCTTAGACAATTACTCTTGAGCCTTGATATCTTCACCTGAGAGGTGGGGATACCAATATTTATGTAAAATTGGAAACTTCACAAGGGATCTAGTTACATGCTAACTAGAATCTTGTTGCCATTGAAGTGAATCGCATCGATGGCAGCCCCCTGTGTGTCAGAGTGGAATTGAGCTCCCTTGGCTTTCCAATGGCTTCGGGTTAAGAAGTGCTTCATCGGGCCTTTTTCACTGAGATAAGTGTGGATTCTAGTTTCTGATCTTTTGATTAACATTCAGGAGTTAACAGTTTGTGTTACCCCAGGATGTGTGACAGGAACCATGTGACTATTTCTAAGTATTTTAAATAAGTGAGTATGATTTTGCTTAAGCTTGTGAAACCTTGTAAACATAAATTAACTCTGCCTCTCTGCCTGTAGGGGCACTGAAATAATTAATTTGTGATACGTTAGAAAGATACACCTTCTCTAATGCCTTATATAGTCAATGAACTATTATTTCTAGGGAAAAGGGGTTACCTTCACTTTTTCATTTTTAAAAATTGTAAAATAGACAAGACACAGCATTTACCAATCAACATTTTTCACATGTACTTTTCAATGGGATCAATTGCCTCAAGTTTGCCAAATTTTTCATTCCTGTAAATAAACACTCAGTGCTTCCGAAACAATAATTCCTACTGTACCCTCATCCCTTCCTCTTCTGGTAATCAATATTAAACAGTTTATATCCATATACTTTCCTATTCTAGGTATTTCAGGTTAATGCAATTATACATTATTCCTTGCTAATTGACTTATTAAACTCAATATATATATTTTTAAGGTTTATCCATACCATGTAAGAACATTTATATTTGTGATAGAGTCCAATCCTTTGGACATATTATCACGAGGGACCATTTTCTGGAGAAGGCCATAATGCTTGGTAGAGTAGAGTGTAAGTAAAAATAGAGAAAGCTTAGCAAGCTGATTGGCACAATGGCTACCACAATGACTCAGGATCACACAAAGCTTCATGATACTGTGTCACTACGACTAAGCAGTAACTCAATTGCACTTATCAACAATATTCATTGTATGCACATGTCATTTAAAAAATCCATTAATCTGTTGATGACTCTGTAATTGTTTCCACATCTTGGCTATTATGAACATCAGGGCAGTAAACACTGGTCTACATGTGTCTATTCATGTTGCTACTTTTGAAGTCTTTTGGATATATAGTTAAAAGTGGAATTGTTGGGTCAGATGATGGTTCTATGTTTAAATTCCTTAGGAATTGTCAGACTTTCTAAAGTAGCTGTACCTTTTGAATTCTCATAATTTTTAAGGATAAAGAAACAACAAAAGGATAAAGAAAAAACAAATGATGTTGGTAAAGACAGGGAAAGATTGATGCATTTTATTTTTAATTTTAATAGCTTGCTGGTCTATTAACATTTTTTCTAATGAATGTGTATGGATGAGATCTTGACATTTTTTTGTCATCAGTTTGTCTCAAGGGGAGAAAAGTAGAAATGCGAATGAAGAGAAAATATATTAAAGATTCTAATATTTATATTTTGGCATGCTCATATTGGGCTGCACCTTAAAATCAATTAATTCCGGAGAGAAAATATTTTGAGAATGAGGTACAAATGTGCTTTACACAATTGATGTGTGTATGGATTGCAATAACAGTTGTATGAGCCCCTAATAAAATGTTTTAAAAAATCAATTAATTCTGACCAATGATGATAGCAAGGAAGATAGCTGGATGCAGTTCTGATAAATCTGATTAATATTCCTAATGGCCTGACAAGACAACTGTATCACTTCAATAATTCAGTCAGTACACCATTTAGATTCCATTTGAGGAAGATGTATAGTCCTAGTTTACTGTAACCTATTGTCCTAGTTTACTGTAACCTATAGTCCTAGTTTAATGTAACCTATTGTCCCCAACAAAAATCTTAGTAGGAGATGGGAATAACTCAGAAGATTTTATGTGATGAGCAAGATATCATAACATAGTCTGAAAAACTAGATTACTCAGACAATCTGGAAATCTAGTTTGCTAGAAGTCATGGCTCATTCTTACCCCAGTAAGTTGAGTATTATCCAAGGAAACAGCCCATGCTATTTGGTGCTCATCCTTTCCGGGATAACGTTTTAAATAACCTAGGCCCTCAGCCTTGAGAAAAAATGGGAATTCCCGACTTTGTCATTGCGCTCAGGCAGAATTTCCACATGGGGCAAGAAGCAGTTGTGGGAAGTGAACTATGGAATCGTGCACGGTGTAAAATCGAGAAAGGCGGGTGTCAGGGTTGTTTCTCCTCACCATGTTTATTCAATCTGTGTGCTGAGCAAATAATTTGAAAAAAAACTGCACTACAAGGAAGAATGCAGAATCAGGATCAGAAGAAGGTTCATTAAAAACGTATGATATTCAGATTATACAACCTTTCTGGCTGAAAATGAGGAGGACTGTAAACACTTGATGATGATCAAGAATTGCAATTTTCAGTATAGATTGCAACTCAATGAAAAGAAAATGCAAATTCTCAAAGCTGGCCCAGAAGGTAAGATCACGACACAAGGAGAAAAGACTGAAGTTGACAATGATTTCATCTTGCTAGGATCCACAAGCAGTAGCTAAGACATCAAAAGATTCCTTGTTCTGGGTAAATATGCAGTCCAAGACCTCTTTAAAATGTTGAAAAGCACCTTGTGGTCTCAGATGCACTTGACCCAAGCCACATTATTTTCTGTTGTTTCATGTGCATGCAACAGTTGGGCATTGAATAAGGAAGACAGAAGAACAAATGTGTTTGAATTATGGTTCTGGCAAAGAATGTTGAAAATACCATGGACTGACAAAAGAACAAGAAAATCTGCCTTGAAAGAAGTACAGAAAAAAAAATGCTCCTGAGAGGCAAGGATGGGGACACTTTGTGTCATGCTTTGAACAAGTCCTTGGAAAGGGTGTCATGCTTGGTAGAGTAAGGGTCAACAGAAACCAGGATGTCTTTGAAAACGTGGATTGACGCAGTGGCTGCTAAAGCCTAATAGTTGTGAGAATGGCTCAGGAAGGGCGGTTTTTCCTTTTGTTTTGTGTAAGGTCGATATGAGTTGAAACTGGCTCAATGGTACTAACCAATAACAACCAGCTCACCAGGTAATGATGATTGCCATTACCAGGCAAAATGTGAGCTGAAACTAGGATGTAGGCTACCTTGGCCCGCTAATAAGACTATTAGTCACATTTCCCCAGAAAAATTAGGAATAACGGGTTGGAAGCAGTTCCTTTCACTACACCAAAACCCAATTCTTACAGGTCTAATCAGGCAAAGTTCCCTCATTCCATCTCTGGAAGGATAAATGGAAGATCGAGATATCTGATTATTTTCTCTAATTACTTTCTTTTGCAAATTTCCCTGGGGTAGCCCTTTTTCTGAACATCTAAGGTATTGGGTATTCAGTGCTCTGGTTGACTGAGAATGAGCTTATTTTGTGAAAGAGAGTATCTCAGAGAAATAGTGGGTCATTACAAAGGATTGTATTGCCAATGGGCTTGAAGGAACAAAGCTTCTGAGCTAGAATTGTTAGGTTTTGAAAGTGATGAGGTTTTAAAAATACCTGATAAATTACTTTGTGGGTTAAGTATTGAACTGCTAACCATTAACTCAATAATTCAAGCCCACTAGCTGTTGAGCTGTAGATAGATGAGTCTGCCTGCTCCTGTAAAGATTTAATGTCTTAGAAACTCCTAGAAGCAGTTCTACTAAATATTTGGGGGTCTCTAATAAGTCAGAATGCATTTTCTGGCCATAGTTTGTGTCTTTTAATAAATGTACATATCTACTTCTCACTTATTGGCTATCTCAATGTTTAACATTTTGCATAACACTGTTAAATATATGTTATTCAATTCTTTTGTGTTTCATCCACATAATCTGGTGGCAGTGAATGAATGCTAACATGGAAGGAAAGAGTAATTCTGTGATGGTTGAGGTTATTAATCAAATGGCCTGAGCGATGAATCTTAGAGATTTGGAAGTTATTTAATAATTTCACATTTATGCAATGATTCAAACAGAAATTATATAATAATGAAGTTATCCTCTGTTTTGTGATATGATGTGGTTACCCTTCATTTTACATAATCCCTATTTTTGATTAATGAGTTTAATCACTTAGTCTTGGCACCTAGATAAACAGTGGGTGAAAACTAAGGATGACAAAAACAGAGGGGAAAATGGGGAAACATTTGTAAATTAAGATAGCTTAACTACAATTCCTAAAAAATGTGTAAACTTAATACTTTTTCAGTTACATATGTATGTGGCAGTCCAGGAGATGAGATATTATAATACCTGGCTATCCTTAATCTGTCCTTTCTGTTATTTGGAGGAACCCTTGATTATAACTTGTCTCCAAATAAATAAAATAAGTAAAATTAAAGAAGAAAAATTTTAAATGTGTCTTATAGAAGCATAGGCATTTAAAGAAGTTATAGTGGTGCCTTCGTGGAAGATAGTGGTTCGAATATTTGGCTTTCAGGATGAGTCGTTATCCACTACACACAATGTTGTTATAGTTGTTAGTAGGGTCCATATGAGGTTCCATAAGCTCTGGCTCAAAAGCACTGGATAAACAGTAAAGCAGATCACTGCCTAGACCTGCTCCATCCCCATGAACCTCAAGCTGTTTGAGCTCCTTGTTTCAGGCAATGCAATGCGCTTGTGGAGGGCAACGCAGCTGGCAGAGGGTTTGCTTCCTTTGTGCTGCCCTCTACTCTCTACTTACACACGTCACTGCTACCAAATGTGCTACGCAGGCAAGAGGGCTTTTTAAAAATCATTTTATTGGGGGCTTGTACAGCTCTTATCACAATCCATAGATGCATACATTAGGTCAAGCACCTTTGTACCTATGTTGTCATCATCATTTTCAAAACATTTTCTTTCTACTTGAGCCCTTAATATCAGCTCATTTTCCTCCTCCCCCACCCTCCCTCCCTCATGAACCCTTGATAATTTATCTTTTTTTTTCCTTTCATGTGTTACAGGGACCTATATCTCCCTTTGCCTACTTTTCTATTGTCTGGCCCCCTGGGAGGGAGTTAGATGTAGATAGTGGTGATCAGTTCCCTTTTTCTACACCCTACCTGACCTTCCCCTAACCCACTTAGTATCTCTATTCTCATCTTTGGTCCTGAGGGGTCTACCTGTCCTGGATTCCCTGTGTTTCCAGCTCTTATCTGCAACCCTGTACATAGTCTGGTCTAGCTGGATTTGTAAGGTAGAATTGGAATCATGGTAGTGGGGGTGGAAGAAGCATTCAAGAACTACAGGAAAGTTGTGTGTTTCATTGATGTTATACTGCACCCTGACTGACTTGTCTCCTCCCTGCGACCCTTCTGGAAGGGGATGTCTAGTTGACTACCAATGGGCTTTGCGTTTCCACTCCGTGGATTTTTTAGAATTGCCACTTTCCCTTATTGGAAGGGGTAAATTTGAAGGCATTAAGCTCATATCATCCATGGAACTGTAGAATCTGGAAGCTGCCGGGTCTCTAATTTTGTTGTTGTTGTTCATAACTTTTTATTGTGGCTTAGGTAAAGGTTTACAGAGCACATCCTAGCTTTACATTCAATAATTCATTACACATTCTGATTCAACTCATACACTGAAATAGGGTTTATTAGTATTATCTGATGCCAGATTCTTTCCATGCATGGTATGTTTGTTTTAGCAATTATAAGAAGGTTCCTAGTCCAACTTCCGATAATTTTGCAAAGTATCACACGTTATAGAGCTGAATTTTAAGCCTTATCACACTATGAATAAGGTTATTTGCTCCAAACTACTAGCTTTGAAAAACATTATCAAACTATTTGTCAGCACAGCAAGTAAAGCCTAAGGACCCTATACATTATATATTTGAACCTGCCATTTAGCAGAACATGCTTTATGACACTACTAAATTCCATGCACAATGGCCCTAGGAATCATACGAAGCCCAATTTATATGCTCAATCACCCTTTTATAAGGCCTGTAAAATGTGATAAAATGTGCATTACCTGGACTAATGAGAACCAACTCCTAAAATAAATAAAACTATTATTTTCCTAAGGGGCCTTTTATAAAATAAACTTATAATTGCACAATGAAATATTGAGCTATATAAGAGTATCAACATGAAGAAACAAAATAACCTTATAAAGAGCAACTTGTTTATCAGATAATCATGCTTCTACTAAAATCTGTAACTAAATATAAAGCATGTAAATAGTTTTGATTTTCTTCATTAGAGTTCAAAAGGTGTTGTTTTCTATTAAATTGTAGTACTCATAATAATTATTAAGATCATTTCTTCAATAGCTTAAGCCCCTATAGATTTGCATAAAATAACACATATAAAGTCTGAACCAGTTCTCCAAGAGCCCCAGGGATGCTCATTTATTTACACTCATTTTTTAAATGTAGTAAAGGTAATTAAGGGTCATTAATTACAAAAGAAAAAGTCACCCTGCAATGCTAGTAGTTTATAAAGTTGTTCAAAATTTTACTTGGCTTACTATTCTGTTCACGTGCAGACATCCCATGGTGACAGTGAATAAAAGTCCTATTATCAACGTTTTACTGAATAGTTGATTGTCTCATAGGGACTCTCTACAGGCAATGGACTTGATCCCTGAAGTGTCTCCAAAACACCTACAATTTCTATTGAAAACTTTCTCTTCTGACCACTGGGCTGGTTACCAAATTTCTCAGAGGAAGAGTTTTGAACCTGTTTTGACAAGAAACTAACAAGAGTTGATACTCACAGGAGAACACCCCTCTGGGAAACCTTCTGCTTTTAACAGTGGTTCCACACATCTTAGCCACTCAACAAAGAGTGTGAACTGGGAAGGTGTCCTTGGAGTGATAGCTGTGACTCTCTGACAGTGACTTACAGTTGTTTACCTTTATCCTTTCAGCAACAATCACCCTCCATTTGGACAAGAACGTCATGGCCTTGCTTTTGGCCAGCAGGAGAAGGGAAGGAAAAACTAGTGGGATTAGTAAATCAAGTATTCAAGATATAAAATTCTTGTTCTTTAGCTGGAAGAACCAAAAGTTCAGTTGTGCAGTAAATATTTTAAATATAAGAGAAACTCATAAATTGCATATCACTATCTCATTTCCCGAAATAGAATCACCCAGTAATTTCGTAGATGAAAAGAGTAACTGAAGAGGTGGACTATCTGTGATCCAACTAACTACACTAGTGGGTGAGAGGACAAGCCATGTCAGTACATTTCAGAATAAATGGCTAGTTCTTCTGTACATGCTCTTTTGGGTTTTGAGGCACAAAAATCAATACCTTTGGTTTCAAGAGCTTTCCACAACTTTAAAACCCGTCACTGACTTCAAAGTGCTCTTATGACCCAAAGAAGACATACCATCTTTTAGTAATATTAAAAGTAAGTATACCTCATGGACCCACTAAAAGAGCATCGAGTAATTTAAAAATTTCTTAAACTTTTAGAACTCCTCCTACATATCACAAGGAGTCCTGGGGTAGTATAAATATTTAACAAACTCCACGGCTAACCAAACTATTGCAGGTTTGAATCCACTCAGTGGCATCTAGGAAAGGTCTGGAGAGCTCTTGTTAAATATCACCTATACAAAATCCTATGGAGCACAGTTTACTGGTTTGGCTCTATGAGATGACGAGGCAACATTAGACACTGTTGTAAGGATATGCAAAGTGAAGTATCAGAGCCCAACTCGCTGCCATGAGATTGATGCCAACTCATTGCAAGCCAGTGTTACAGGGTAGAATTGCCCTGTGAGTTTCCAAGACTGTAACTATTTATGGGAGTAGAAAGCCTCGTCTTTCTCCCATGGAGTGCCTGGACGGTTCAAATTGCTGAATTTTCAGATTTCAACCCCATAGTTAAAATTCACTTATTTTCAAATTTGGGTTTGTTATCAGCAAGTTTCTGTGACGTGATTCCCCAGCCTTCTGTGAAGACAGAAACAACCCAGGGTAACACGCAGGAAAATCCACGGACCCATTGACATACAACTTATACAAAGAGCACTACAGGGACATTTGGGTGAGCTTATAGCGTATCTCTTCACAAGAGGATACAGAGATAACATCCTCAGGGTTTGAGTTCCATGCAGTATTCTGAGAATATAGAGAGAACCACACCTTCGGCACTGGTAAGGCGGAAGAGAATGGTATCACTTTGTTTTAGAGTCATCTTGCCAAAATTACTAAAACGGGTGTATAAGCAGACTGAGTTAAAGAGGAGGGGGAAAAAAAACCCAGAACAGTGCTTCTTTCTCTCCTTCATCTATTACATTTTGAGTCCTTTTAAGTCTGCCTGGAAATCTTGTGGTAGAGAACCCGCAGAGGAATGGGGCAGCAAATCATCAACTCGTTTCCCTGGGAACGTAGATGAAGCCAGTCTCATGCTAAATTTAGCAAATCCAATCACTACTCAGAATCCTCCATCCTAGCTCAGAAGAATAAAAATCTTGTCCAAGGCTGCTATACAATAGAGCAATGCTCCCTGAGATTCTAGGGCATGAAGGCTTGCAACAGAGACAAGTCTTTTAACTCTGGCTTAAAACTAAACAAAAAACCACCAAAACAAAAACAAAAGAATGGCAACAAGGAACATAAACTATTAGAGATAAGGTTTGGAATCAATGAGATAAGAATACTTTTTTAGACATGGTATGTTAGAAAAGGCTAGAGAAACAAAACCAGAACACTAATAATTTTATATATATTTATATAGATAGATAACATAAGTAATAGACAGATAATTAAATTATAAAGCAATACAAATGGCTCAGTGCAACTCACTCCCATGAGACAGCTGTGAGACACTGGCAGTCCTTCAAGTCTTGAGGGCCGCTGGGTAGTCAGTCCTCTGTAGAACAATTCAGGCTATCTGGGCGCAGGAAGTAAACAGCAAGGCAGGTTACCAACTGTCAGCCAGATGAGAGGGTCCGCCAGTTCCCAGCTCAAGAGATGTAAATTCCAATGGTGTGGCAAAGCAGGTCTTGAAGGAACCTCAGATTACAACGACACAGTCCAGGGGTTAGGTGTCCCACAGGTAGTGTAGCATTCAAATGGAGGCACAGACAAGCAAGGCAGCCGCACACTGGTCCCATGATCAAAGAACGAATGACAAGAAAGGCGAGACTCTCCAAGCCATTTATCTCTCCACACTTCAATTAATCCCACATGTGTTTATTGGCCAGGTTGGCACAATAAATATTAACTATCTCACATGGGGTGAAATAATTTTTATAGAAATAGCAATAATTTTAAAATATTTAGACATTGGACATGTAGATAGTCTAAATTTGTTCATGATCTACTAATACCTAGAATGGAGAACAAGATAATTGACAGGTTTATTTCTTCCTGTTTTGGGTTTTGTTTTCTGCTTTTATTTTTGTCAAAAATCCTGAAATGTTCCTTATCTCCACCAGGGAAGTGTGGGTAACGGAAATGATAATCAGGCCGATGGGAGCAGGGCCTGGGAACACTTTTGAGGTTGCTCTAAAATGTCAGAAAGACTTGTCTTGAGTTTAATTTTGCAAACAGAAAGGAGACATACATGTGAGCTGGGAAAAGGGAAAAGCCTAGTATTGTAAATGTTGCCACAGCTCATATCAGCAAACCCAGAGAGAGTTACAAGTTAGAGATAAAGGTGCAATGTGGAACTCTCTTTGAATCACTGATGGCAACCATTTCTGATGGGAGCACATAGTACCAAGGAGTCAGGAGTCTTCCAACTATCAGAGACGTTATAGTTCAAAGCAAAGGCAAAAGAAGTGCACATTTTACTTCATGAGTAAGGATCATCTATACTTAAGGTTAAAGTCATTGATCTCTATTAGTAAGTGATTTTTTTTCCTTTGAGCAAGCAAGGTTCTATCATTGGCACATCGCAGATTGTTAATAAGTCTTCCTCCAATCCTGGCATTGCACTCTTCATCAAACTGCCTAGCTTCTCAAATTATTTGTGCAGCATGATAGAGTGGGGTGAAAGAGTTAACCCACTCTTAGCCAAATTCTAGGACTGTAATGTAGGTTAGGATTGGCTCTGTTGATATTTTGTTTGTTAAAAGGGACCCAGGATATAGCACCCCCACCTTTGTAGTAAAACCATTTCTTTTAAATCTAAGCAGGAAAGATGCTCTATTTCAGGAGAGGGGAAGCATGGTCATTTAGATAACTATGGAGACTGAAATTTAAGGGGGTAACAAGTATGAAAGTCCCTGGAGTAATTAAAATATCATTTGACGGGTTGATAGTCATTTAGGGAAATTTATACTGTTTCCTGTGAAGTTTTCTCCCTTTGTCCCATTTTGTCAGTATCTTCTGATCGCTGTAAAACTAATTAAATCTTGAGCCTCTTGCAAAATCTGTTGATCATCTCTGCCTCCCCTCCCCACAACACAACTTGCCACAAAATGTGAGGTATATAACTTGTTGATTTTCACTGAATCTTGAAACAGTTTGGAGGTAGACACCTTCACTGTTTCTTTCTGTCAGCATTCAGGAATAAATTTAGAATTTCTTGAGTCAACCTGGTCTCTATCTTTGACTCAAACATGGATGTGCATCCAGGACTTCTTGTCTACTAACCACAAGCAGACAAATTGAATAAGAATTGCCCAAGCATACAACCTTCACTTTCCTGATATTGGGAGATTTATTTTCTGATTTTGAAAAAAGCAATATCCCCTTATTCTCTCTGAATGACTGGCTCCTCTAGACTTTCCTCATAGAACAATTAAGTATTCTGGAATTTCATTTCTTCACAATATTATTCTCTGCTTACAAAAATAACTATATAACATCAATGGTGATATCCATTGTTCCATATCTTCATTAGAATTAGGATTTAGATTTCTGGAAGTTCCCTCACTTTGTACTGTTGCAAATTATTCTAATTTCAAAGAAAACATGAGGAATAGAATATGTTTTAAAATCAGAAAGTGTGACTTAGACTATATCTTTTATCATACGTATTCCATTTTAGGTTGAGCAAGTAATCTGAGAAGCTGGATTGTATGGAGAAGCAGGCAGGATGGAAGGAAGATGCGTGGAAGAGCTGCTGTGCCGAAATGCCACAACCTTGCTGGCTGAAAGAGAAGAGAATGGAGACTGAGGAAGATCAAGGGGACAGCTTTCAGCTGGGATTGCAAAACCTTGTAAAGAAAATGAAATTCCTCACAACTGGACCAATAAACCACACCGTTGCAAATGAAGAAAAGCTGGATGTCAAGGATTTCATTATAGTTGCACCCACAGTCAACACCAACTGAAGGATCAATCAAAAAATCAAAAACTGGTTGCACTGGGCAAACCTGCTGTGAAAAAGCTCTTTAAACTATTAATTAGCAAATATGCCATTTTTGAGGACTTAAAGTATCAGACCCAAGTCATGATATTTTCAAATGTCTCATCTGCATGTGGAATAAACATAGAACAAGGAAGATATGGAGAAGAATTGATGTGTTTGAATTATGGTGTCGGCAAACAATATTGAATATTCTATGGACAGCTAGAAGGCAAGTAAACTGTAAGTACAGCTAGAATGATCCCCAGAAGTGAGGATGGGAGACTTTGTCTCAAGTAATTTGAACATGCTATCAGTAGAATCCATGAAGAGCCCAGGTGGCATCGTGATTACATGTGTGGCTGTGATCCATAGGGTCAGCAGTTTGAAACCACCTGCAGCTCCTCGGGAGAAAGACTGGGCTTTCTACTCCCATAAATAGTTACAGTCTTGGAAATCCACAGAGGATAGCTATGGGTCTATGGACGTGTATTTGGTTTTATCAATAGAGACCAGCCCCTATAAAGACATTTTCCTAGGTAAAATAGAGAGTCAAGATAAGGGGTTATACCCTCAATGACATAGCTGACACCCTGGCTGCAGCAATAGGCTCAAACATAACAATTGTGAGGATGTTCCGGATTAAACAATGTTTGGTTCTGTAGTTCACAGTGTCGCTATGAGCCAGAACAGATGCAATGGCCCCAAAAAGCAAACCAAACCAAACCACAACCTTGTGCTTTGAGGGTCTCTGGAGGGAAAGCAACTAAGCACCTGACTATTGGATTCAAGGTTGTAGGTTCACAACTCCCTAGAGGCATATCAGAATTGTGTGGACCAGGGTTTACTGTCGAAAAGTCAAAACTTTGCAATCTGGCTGAAGTGCAATTCTATGTTGAACACAAGGGGCTGCTGTGAGTCTGATCCAACCCAAAGGCAACCAAGGACAACCACCATGTATCCTTAGTCCACGGTGCTTTGAGCTCACTTTTATGTTTTCTGATTTCATGTATTCTTAATTATACATAGTATTTTCCAATAATGGCACTATGCATAACTAATTAAAGGGTGCAGATATTTAATATCTACTCCCCTATTACAGAGGAAGACAAAGGCTAACTTGCCTTTCTTTGTCTTTAAATCTTCATCTGTGAATTGAATGGCAATTATACAAAAATTGTTCCAAAATAAGCTTACAGTTAAGAATCAAGACAGAGGTAATTCAATCTAAATATATTCTGAAAAAAAGCAATCAAAGACAACAAAAATGTGGAGTTTTGAAATAATACTATAAACCACTAGAATGAATTTTTAGTATCTACTAGGAAATTAAAAGAATAATAAGTATATAAAAATAATGAGATATTTTGAAGACCAAATGGATTCAAGTTTATAACAACAGTTTAACCATTGAATTTCAAGAAGAGATGTACTGTTTTGTTGCATATTTCTTTGCCTCTACAAAGAACTTAAATGATTTCCTATCATCAAATGCCAACTTTATACCCTCACTGATGAATTTTTTTCTATATACATATGACTTTTTAAATTTTGGTTTGCATATATTTTGAAAGTCTTCACTTTTTGTGTTCATGCAAATATGTCTCAATAATTTTTTTCAAAATATAAAGAAAAATATTCTTTAGAATACCTATGTGTGTTTTCATTGGTGATATAGAATTTAAATATATACTATAAAAATAAGGTTTAAATTTTTGTCTTCATATTTATTACAGTTCGGAGCCATTCAGTAGACATTCTTGCTGGCTCATTAGAGGTGCTTATGAAACAAGAGCAAGTCAACAAGGAAGGAACAGCTGTTTGGAAAAGCATGGAGAAAAATTAGATCAGAAACGCAGGCAAAATCTGAGCACTTTAAAAATAATTGTGTGACATCAAAAAGATACTATTTAGACATTGTTTAAAACTATCAACCATAATACTTAAAAATGGAAGGATCCTGGGTTAATAATGAGTTTATGCATCAGCTATTACAAATGTAATTGAAATGTGGAGAATGTCATATAAGTTATTCATTAAAAAAAGCATACTGTTGCTGAGCAAGAATGTGCCCTCCTTAAGAGAATTCTGTAAGAGTCAGCACTTAAAAATACCAGGAAGAGTCATTAAGGCTATTAGTATTTGGATTTATGGCATGAAGAATGTCTTTTATGAGGAGACACCTATCTTATTCAGTGGTTACCCTTCGCTAAGAACACAAGAAGGTAATAAAACAGAGTGACAGGCTGCTTTTTCCCTTTCCTTCTGGTTTAAGAAATGTGGACAGTGATATTTTCTCAAGTAAGAAAATATGAATTAAATTTTGAAATTGTCTGTGGAGCCTGTAGAATAATCTGTCAATGTTATTTCTCTGTGTTATTTTCAATTCTCTCTTTTTAAAGTTTATCTTACAAATAAAAAATAAAATCAAAGTCCACGGGTTTACAGTCTATATTCTGGCATTTCTGATTCTAAATTATTTCAATCTAAATTACTTCTCTGCATTGATATCATTTTCATCTGCTACATGGTAGCAATGAACAGCTTCAATTACATGACATAGAACCAAATATCTAACCAAGTTGACTTCCCTTTTTACTTTATGACTAACAACAAAGTGATATTTTTACAAGAGAAAATAAACTATAACTCATTACCATCATGCCATTTCTGACTCATGGGATACAGTGGAACAACCCCTTTGTGTTTCCAACTTGTAAACTTTAGAGGGACAAGCAGCCTCATCTTTCTGCCTTGGAGCAGCCCTGTGGCTTAGAACCAATGACCATGTGGTCAGCAGCTCAATGCATATCCCCCCTGTGCCACCAGGTTTCTATACTTAAATTCTAATGAACACCAAGACATACACACACACACACACACACACACACACACATACACACGTGTATATATATATATACACACACATACAAATATTTGTCCATAAGAGTGGAATAAGAAAAAAAACTTTTCAATAACTTCTATTTTTTAAAACATTTTATTAGGGGCTCATACAACTCTTATCACAATCCACACATACATCAATTATGTAAAGTGCATTTGTACATTCATTGCCCTCATCATTCTCAAAACATTTTTTCTCCACTTAAACCCCCAGCATTAGGTCCTCATTTTTCCCCTCCCTTCCCACTTCCCCCTCCCTCATGAGCCCTTGATAGTTTATACATTGTTATTTTGTCATATCTTGCCCTGTCCAACGTCTCCCTTCACCCACTTTTCTGTTGTCCGTCCCCCAGGGAGGAGGTCATATATAGTTCCTTGTAATCGGTTCCCTCTTTCCTACCCACTCTCCCTCTACCCTCCCTGTTTCGCCACTCACACCACTGGTCCTGTAGGGCTCATCCGCCCTGGATTCCCTGTATTTTCAGTTCCTATCTGTACCAGTGTACATCCTCTGGTCTAGCCAGACTTGCAAGGTCGAATTCGAGTCATGGTAGTCAGAGTGGGGAGGAAACATTTAGGAACTAGAGGAAAGTTGTATTTTTCATCGTTGTTACATCGCACCCTGACTGGCTCATCTATTTTATAAAATTTTATTAGAGGAGTTATATGTGTACATACTTTCAATATGGCAAATATTTCAAATTATTTTCACACAGATGTTGAATCCTTCTATGCTCTTATTTATGTTTTGAGTTTCAAAATCTGATAGGAGTTAGTAACTTCAATGAAAATATATGGAAAAATTCCTAATCGATGTAGCAAAATACTCATGTTTAGTTTACTCGGTGCCTATTTTAAGGGCATCTACTCCACTTTCTCAATGCTGCAGATCTGTACTTCTCAAGGAAAAACTGTTTATATATCTCAACTAAAGGAGGATTCACATAGTGTTCCCACTGTCGAGAGGCAGGCACATTTGCAGGAAATCAATAAAATGAGAAGGATGTCTAGAACAAAAAGCATTGAACTTTGACTCCTTCAGGCAATTTGCTTCCAAATTGATGCTTGAAGTTCAGCCCAATATTATAGCATCTTTCCCTTTGCTGGTCACCCTTTTTTTTGCAAAAAAGCCCTGGTGGTGGAGTGGATTACCCACTGGGCTGCTAACCACAAGGTCAGCAGTCCCAACCCTCCTGTCACTTTGCTGGAGAATCACCAGACTTTCTCCTCCCACGGATTTTTAGCCTCAGAAATGCACAGAACTGGAGGGTATAGCCAGAGGGTCTCTTTGAGTCAGAAATTGACCCAATGGAAATGAATTTGAGTGTCATCTCTACTTCCCTTAGAGATTTGATTAATAATATTGAATGAGAAGAAAAATGTAAAATTTCAGGCATTTCATTCTCAAATACCTCTCAGGTTCATTTCTTGTAAAAGGAAGTTTTAGCTGATTATAGAGCTTAAACTATTATGCTAATTGCATTTGAATAGGACATCAAAATTAGGAAAAACAAAAATGAGACATAAAAATCACAAGAATCTAATAGCACAATGGTTCAGAAAAAAATGTACCAGCAAAATGTTGTTGGGTCATAATTTTAAGGAGTGTAGAATAGGCACACTTGATTATCTCTTCCTCAGAATGCTTGGGGATGATACTTAGAGCTCTGAAATGTAACTAAAGGAGGATGATTGAAGAAAAAAAAAGACCATATTGTTGTTATTACTAGGAACCATTGACTCAGTTTTGACTCATAGTGGCCTATGTGCAGCACAAGGAAATGTCACTCATACTGTGCCAGCCTCACAATACATTGCAATGGTCGAGACCAGTGTTGCTACTACTGTTTCAATCAGCTTATTAAGAATTTCCTCTATTCTCTGGTCCTCTACATTACCATGTATGATGTTCCTTTCCAGGGACTGATAAATTGTCCAAACTACGTCAAGGCAGATTTCTTGTGCATTTTAATTACCCAACATCCTGTATGTGAGGGTAGTGCAGGACCAGGCAAGATTTAATTCTGTTTTACACAGAATCAACATGAGTTATAACCAATGCAAAAACACCTAACAGCAACCACCAGCCAATGACACAAATTATCTACATATTAATGGCCTTAAGCGATATATTTTTGTGTGAATAACAATTATTGAGTCAGTGCATTAGGTAGTATTACAGTTATGTTGGCACAGTGATTCAGACATTGGGCTGCTCACTGTATGGCCCTGTGTGTCAGCCACTGTGTCAAACCCTCTTGTCAATATCTTCCTCTTTTCTGATGTCTCTCTGCATTCCCAAGCATGATATCATTTTTCAGAGGCTGCTTCCTCCTGTCCAAAGTATGTGAGATGAAGTCTCACCATCTGTGGCAGTTATATATAATCTATTGTCAACTTGAGACTATTAAGAACAAAGAGGTGGAGTTTAGCCTGTCAATCAGGTCACCGCTTGATGAATTCATTTGGAGGTGCTAAGGAGATACATAGCTTGCTGGAGGCGGGGCACACACTGACTCCTGTTGACAAGCCACATGGAGCTAAGTTGTTGACAAGCCACATGGAGCTATGATGGTAGACCAGAGCCCTGGAGCTGGAGGAGCCACATAGGGACCCACACCAGCACTGAGATGCCTTCACTGTCACTGGATCCACAAGACTTTCCACCCACTGGGCTGTGATCTTCCTATTTTTGGCATCATTGCATGTGGTGCGTGAGTCTGAAGAGGAGCGTATAGATTGGTATCAGACATATGGGCCAATATTGGCCTTATGAACATGATCTAGACTGTGCTAGGATGTTTTCTTAATATATAATTGCTCTTTGATATAAAGTTATGTCTTACACACATATGAATGTCTATGAATTGTTTCTCTAGTCTACCTGGACTAACCCACCATTCTTGTTTCTTAGGAGCATTCTGGCTGTACTTCTAAGGTAGATTTGTTTGTTCTTTTGGCAATCATGATACTTTCAATATCTTTCACCAGCACCATAATTGAAATACACAAATTCGACTTCTGTTTTCCTTATTCAATATCCAGCTTTCACATACATGTGAGGCAATTGACAAAACCTTGGCTTGGGTCAGGAACGCTTTTTGACAGATGATAGATGATAGATAGATGGATAGATAGATAGATAGATAGATAGATAGATAGATAGACTGATAGATCTAAACTTATGAATAACAATTTTAAATAGTACAGAACAAGGCATTATTTTATTTTATGCATAGGATTGCTATAAATCAGAACTGACTCATGAGCACTTAACCACAACAAAACAATCAGGATATAAAGAAAAATATGCAGTCTATTTACTAGCATTATTTCTGCCATGACATTGCACCATGTGTTAAGCACTTTTCAAGAGAAACATTAACTAGTGACACTCATATATGTGTAAGAAAGAATGTTATGTAAAGAAATAATTTATATCAAGAAAGTATCGCAGCTAGTCCAATTCAAATTCAGGGGTCTGATACTGAAGGCTTCTTCAGACTCACACAGCTGCCCATGGGTGATGCAGGAGAGCAAAGTAGAATTTGGGAAATTAAAAGCTGGTCATTACCATGGGCCATGGATCCAAGGTCAGGAGGCACATGGCAGGGTGCCACAGGTCGCTGGATTGACAGGCTTCCTGGGCTGCATGCCACGCCCTTGACTGAGACCAAATTGAGAGCGGACACCACCTTTACCTCCACACAGGTAGCATCAAGTTAACCTAAAATATAACTGACACACACCTGCTCATTATTAATAGATAGTAAGGACTGTTGTATAATAATAATTCCAAGGGGAACCCTTACTTATCGAGTCCATAATCCTGTTCTTGTTCCTTCAGACGTTCTTTATTCCCCAAACTCAGAGTAGGTTGAAAGGAACCATGATTGGAGTCTCTAGAGGCTCCTGAAGTTTCCATTATGATGTGGTTTAAATGAAAGAGCACAGACATTTAGGGGAAGTGTTAAAGAGTTGGAAATATTGTTTTCATAGATTTAGATAGACTATGTGTGAAGAAAAATAGCTTCACATTTATTCTTTATTTAATAAAGATTTCTATGATTTTACATTCTTTTCAAAATCCTCATTTATAGAAGGATCTCAAAAAGTTCATGTAAAATAGAATTAAAGGATGTTGACACTTTTCCATGAATATTTTGAATCCCACTGATATAGTAAAAGCATCTCATCAAATTCATTTGCAACTGTGAATGTTTTAAAATGCAAGGACTTTTTTGAATAGAATGGAACTCTTTTCATTAGAATAAATTACATTAAAGTAATTAATCTAAATTATTTTAGAATTCTAAAATTCTAAAATATAAAATTAGAATATAAAATAAGAAATAAAACCGATAAGTTCAGGTAGATGATAGAAAAAGATAACTAATGAAGAAATGAAATGATCATTAATGTTAGATAAGAAGCTGATCTTATTTTAAAACCTAAATGATGATTAATTAGAATTTAACACTTTTCAGAAACAAATGGAAGATGAATGCTTATAAACAAGCAATGAATAATAATTATTAAAACAATTTAAAATTTCTTTTATTCCTATTTACATATCTATGATACCTACATAAAGGTAACTCAGTAAGTATTGCTACAAAGATCATCGAAATCTTTACTAAACAAAAATATTAAAATGTGAAGATAATTCTCAGCACATCCTCCTGCTAACACTATATATTTCTGAAGGTGATATTTCCACCAAACACTTACCTGAAGAATTCCTTGCTCTACAATTTACACCACATCAAAATGGTAGTTTTGGCATCCCCAAGGGACTCGAATTGTGTTCCCTTTTGATGTGACAAGATCAGAAGTGGAAGGTGGCTGGGATGATGCTTCCTCAACGAAATTCTGATCAGATAGTCCTGGCTACTCTCTCAGACTGTGCAAGTGTGTTGTCGTGATACGAATGAAAACTCTGGAAACAAATTGACGGGCCTTTTTCCCACCAATGTTGATTTCAACACTTGAAACTTCTTCCCAATAAATCTCTGTTATCATCCTATGTCCTTTGAGAATATCTATCAAGACCACCGCTCTGGAATTCCATATCTAACTGCTTGTCAGATCCCCTTTAAAGGGCAGTCACATTTATAAAAAAAAATCTCATTTAAAAAGATTTAAAGTATTTTTTTCTTTTTAAAAAGAATTCTAATAAGACTAGGGAAAATGTATTACGGAGAGAACTTATCTGTAGTCATGTACTAATCTCAAACAAATGATTAAATATTTTATGAATAAAACCATGCATTTATGCACTAAAACCATAGTAGCAATAATTTAGACTTTATATGGTATCTGTATAGATATAGGAGGGTCTTCAAAGAGTTCATGAAAAAATACATTTAAAATAATTGAAAAAAAATTTGCAAACTTTTTAACACCCCTCATATGGTTGACCCATGGGAAGAATGGATTTGAACTGCATGGGCCCATACATATTACTTATTAAAGCAAAGGAAAATTAATGTGATGCCAATCATCTCAGCCCAGTAGTGAACCCCTGTAGTAAATTGAGTATCACAGTGAAATTGGAACTTAGGGATTTTTCATTGCATTAGTTTAATAACTTAAAAAAAAACTTGAATGGCACCTTGTGATCTATATGAAGTGCCACGAGGGATACTGGAAGAAAAATCATCAAATGACAAAAACATAGTTGAATTCCTGATATTGTCCATAGTTTGTAGCCCATGGTTGCCTGCCATTTTAAGATAGATGAATTCAGGGAAAGGATAATTTTAAAAACATGAAAAGAAATTCCCATGGCTTTGGCTATAATTAAGCCAATAGGAATGAAAATCTCATGGGTTTTTCAAAATACATTTTTATCTTGTATTGAAAATTCAGCTCTTTTATGGATGTAGTGTGCAGCACATAAAATATGAAAAATGTACAAGAAATTTGGGAGGAACATATTAGAAACTAGAAATTGAAAAAATGAGAAATTATGCAGACTTAGGGAAAAATAGAATGAACAAAGCACTCACATTCCTTTTAAGGAAACAACAGTAAGGAAGTTGAAAAGAAAGGATGGAAAGAAAAAAGGAAGAAAAAACAGATGCAGGCACATCTAGGTATTATACACTATTTTATATAAAGCTATCCAATAAATGTAGAATGCAAGCAAATGCCATTTTAAATTCTCAACTGCCTCATTTAGGAAGCTTGGTGGCATCGTAGCTACATGCTGGGTTGCTACACGCAAGGTCCACAGCTCAAAACCACCCACAGCTGCATGGAGGAAGGATGGGTCTTTCTACTCCCACAAGGAATTGCAGTCTTGGAAACTCGCAGAAGCAGTCCTACCCTGTCCTGTGAATTTGCATGGAGTTTCTGGCAGTGAGTTTGAGGTTAAGGCTATCTGTAATCCTGCTAACAAGGAGGGCAGCTGTTCAAATCCCCTAGTCCATCCATAGGAGAAAAAGAAGGCTGTCTACTGTCATACAGATTTATCGCCTTGGAAAGCCTATATAACATCAGTCTGAATCAGAATCATCTGGATGACAGTGGACCCATGGTTTTGAGTATGGCTATATTTTATCAAGAAGATAAAAAAAAGTCACAAAATTCATTTAATAATGTATGGGTTCAGCTTTGGGCTGCTCATAGCAAGGTCTGCAGTGTAGCCTTCTTTTCTCTCAAAATGAGAGAAAATTGAGGCTGTCTACTCGCACACTGCTTAGGCTAGAGAACTCAGAGACCATTTTGACCTATAGGGTGCTTATGAGTTGGAATCAACTGAATGGTAGTATTTTTGTTTTGGAAATAATCTTATACCAAGCATATATAAGTTTAATAATGTACTCGATCTAACTCAATATCCCCCAAATATAATTCCAGTATATAATCAATGTAAAATTATGCATGGGATATGTTACTTTTTGCATTAAGTATTTTTAAAGCAAATATTTGAAATCTTGTGTGTACGTTATATATTTCAATTCACATGGTAAATTTTCATCAGAAATGTTACATCTGTATTTGTATTTCATCAACTTTAAATTTAAAAAGTAGATTCATGCACCCAGTTACTCAAAACTTACTTAAGCATATTCTGATAACTATATCGTATAATCATGTTTCAACTTAAACTAATCTATCATACATAAGGAGAAAAATGTAGTTCTCAACTCACACTAGCAATATTTTAAGTACTGTGTGGTTGTTGGAATTCATATTGGATCGCACAGTGTCACATAAATTTACATTTTATCAAAATGAATTTATACATTTTCAGTAGGTTATTTCTACTTAGAAATGGTGTTACCTTTTATAAGTTTCACAATGAAAATGTTTCATCCTACAAATTTCAGTCCTTAAAATACTAATGAAAAGCTAAAGAATGCAAAAGGTCTTGATTTCATTTTGTGGCACGATTTTGACCAAACTCTCTTTGCTGCACTGCTATTTTGTCAGCAGAGTAGTATGTCTGGTCTATTAGCTTCCCTCTCCAGGATTCTTTGCCACGTATGGCACATTTTCCTTTCTGATACATCTGCTTTATTGGAATACAAAATAAAACAATTATTTGCAATTTTTGTGATTTGAATTCAGGGAAATTTTCTTTGCGATCATTTCAAATGGTGTAATTGCCTAATATAAAATCCGAAGACTGCTTTCATTTTCCACAAGAAACAGATGCCAAGGCAAAATGTCCCTTCCATTTGTGCAGCCCTAGGCAGTATAAAAGCGACCCGCAAAGCACGGCGTCATTGATAAACAGAAAGCGGGCACACTTTTTTTATGTAGATACTTTCCTATATTCAGTTTTTCTTTATCATTCTTTATGATTCCACCAGGCTTGTTCAATCTCTGTATTGAGTACATAATCAGGCAAGCTGGCTTATAGGAAGGAGACTGTGGTTTTAAGCTTGGAGGAAAAGAAGAACTGGTGCGTTTGAATGATGGTGCTACATTAGATCTGTAGATGACACACCTTGCTTGCTGAAAGTGAGGAGGACTTAAAGAAGTTGCTGAAGAAGATAATAGATTGTGACATTCAGTATGGATTATGACAATGTCAAGAAGACCCAAATCCTGACATCTTGATGTGAGGTAGCATCATGATAAATTGAGAAAAGATTGAAATTGTAGAGGATTCTATCCTGCTTGGATCCACAATCAATGATCATAGAATCAGCGGTCAAGAAATCAAAGGACACATTTCATTAGGTAAATCCGTTGCACAAGACCTCTTTAGAGTATGGAAGACTTAGGATGCTACTCTAAGGTGCACCTGACCCAAGCCCTGATATTTTCCATCACTTCATATACATGTCAAAGTTAGACATTTATTCAAAGAAGAATTAACGGAGGTGCGTTATGCTGCTGGGGAAGACTATTGAAAGTATTGTGAACTGCTCAGAGGACAAACCTATCTGTCTTGGAAGAAGTGTAACTGGAGTTCTCCTTAGAGGTAAGCATGGCAAGGGTTCCTCTGACATACTTTGGATATATTGTCTGGAGAGACCAGTCCTTAAAGAAAACATTGTGCTTGGCAAACTGTAGGGGCAGAAAAAAAGAGGGATGCTCTCAAAAGATGGGTTGACATAGTGACAAAAGCAATGGCCTAAGCATAGGACCCTCCAAAATCTTAAGTGTCATATCCTCAAAGAGCTCTTTGGGAAATTGCTTAATAAATTATTCCAAATGTTGACAAAATGCACTAATGCACTTGTTCATGCACACATATTCATCTTCTATCATGTGAGTACCTAACTGTCACATATTGACTATTAAATTGACTTAGGACACAGAATGTTCCTTGAACTGTGAGTGGCACAACTTCATCTCACATACATGGGACATGTTAGCAAGCAGTACCAGTCCCTGGAAATGGATATCATGTTTACCAAAGAAGGGGAGAGAAAAAGAGGAAGACTTTGACCAAGATGGGTTGCTATAGTGACTGCAGCAATACACTCGAATTGAACAATTGTGAGAATGGCTCAGGGCTGGGAATTGTTTCAGTCCATTCTAAGAAGGGTCTATATGCGCTGACAGCATGGAACAATCACAACAACAAATTTAGCCAAATTGAAATAGAAAAGTTTCTCATAGAATCATTCTCTTCATTTGTTATGACTACGGAAACAGGAATACGACAAGTGAGTGGCTTTAAAATCAGAAATTCCCCTGTTGTACATTGCAGGAGCCCAGATATCTGAATTCAGGGTACCACTCTGTGTGCTCTCTTTCTGGACACTGCAGGGGAAAGTGGCCTCATCTTCTACAGCTCTGGAGTTAGTTTGTTGGTAATCTCCATGGAGCATAAATCTTTACTTCATTCTTGTGTTCTTGCTTATCTCTGTGGCTAATACACCGTTTTCATATCATAATAATCATATGTTTAAGATAAGCCCTACACTCAATGGTATAAGAGTTATATCCTGGGGCCGCTGACCAGAAAGTCAGCAGTCACTCTGAAGGATGAAGATGAAGCTTCCTGCTCTCACAAAGATGCTAACCTCAGAAACCTTCAAGGCAACTGCTCCCCTGTCTTAGTGGGTCACTATGACTCCTAATCAACACAATGACAGAGTTTGCTTGGGCCTTATTAACATAACGGAGAAAACTCTACTTCAAATTGGGTCACAGTCATGGGGTTAGGATCCCAGAGCCTACTTAGAGATATCCAATTCAAAATATAGTATCATAAGTTCAATATTTATTGATCTATTGATACCTCACGTCTTTCTGTTAAAAATATCTTATATACTGACTGGTTTGGATGAAGCAGAGCTTTGGCCATTACAACAGTCACTTGTAGGGATGTGAGCATGTGACTAATATGGTTATTAGGAAAAACTAATCTGAGAATGGAGATGAAAAATGAAGAAGTATCAAAACACAAAACAAAATATGAAGCTAGAAACAAAGTCCACACAATATTTATTGAGCTTCAGGATAAAACCAAATCTAAATCAAGCTACCACTGGACATTTGGTTATATGGATCATGATTTTATATATATATATATATTTTATATATATATATATTTATATTTATATATATTCTATGTTTTGTTTCATTTCCTGCCACTTACAGTGAACTAGTAATGTATGGTTTAAATTGTTTCTTATCAGTTTCCTCTCACACAAATACAACATTATTTTTCTTTCTGTATTATAAAAGAAATTAGTGGATGAATAAATTCAGAGCTTTGTAATGTATTGAAATTACAAGATTCATGAAGTTGGACTCCATGTGTTATTGGTTCCTCTGGGGAGAAACTTTGCAGGGGAAGACTAGAGTCTTAGGAAATGAAAATTACCTTTTCAACTAACATTTGAGACTTTCATATGGCTCTTTAGAATTCATCAGAGATTTACAAGAAGTCATTTAAAGACAATTTTATACATTATTACCAGTAATGGAAGACTAGTAAAATAGAACGAATGGTTAGTAAACATAATTTGTATAATATTTCATTAGCATTAAATGCCAATTCAATAATAATAGGAAATACGTATCCCTTAGAATTTATGTTTTCAGCACTATAAAAATGGGATACATACTCCCTTACCATTAACATCTTAACTGAATTGTCATTTTTAAGAATAAATATATATCATAACAGGAGTATGATGGTTTCAATATGTTGAACAAATGTCTTCCAACTATATAATAGCTTACATTTTATCTGGAGATTGAATGCAAACTGGAGGCA
Source organism: Echinops telfairi (assembly GCF_000313985.2). Classification (NCBI taxonomy): domain Eukaryota; kingdom Metazoa; phylum Chordata; class Mammalia; order Afrosoricida; family Tenrecidae; genus Echinops; species Echinops telfairi. The sequence goes on from NW_022111368.1 coordinate 39,363,133, forward strand.
TTTCCAAAGTCACATATCTGTAGGTCCTAAAGAATAAGGAAACAGGAAGAAAAAGCTCAAAGAGTTAGATTGGTATATGAAGGTCAACAGGCGAGATGGTAGGCCCTTCGATCTCCTACGGCAAGTAATACAGTCTGCCAGACATTGATGAACCAGATGTAGCATCTGGACCAGCAGGAAGCAAAGAAGCTTTCTTTAACATCTGCTGATATATAAAATAAGCCACATCCCGCAGGGAGCATTATTCGGGCCCTGAAGTGAATAAAAGGGTACATGGCACTGTGATCCTCCCAGGATTTCCTGGCTGCTTACAGGAATTATCTACAGTATTCTAGGTCACATCATGGGAGAGACCTCAGCTGTCAAAATCCTGAGAAAATTGGCCCAATCACATTGACAAGCACCTAAATATTACAGTAGGCTTAAAATATGTATTTATGATAAGGATATAACACATAGATTTATTCGAAAGTGTCATGTGGTCATTTTTTAACCTGAAGTTTTCAAAACATGTAAATGGTTTTATTTTAACAATGTTTTCCCTTGGGAATGAGGTCCAGATACCAAATGATTATTGCGTATTCCTAGGACAGCTGGTTAAAAGTGTTTAAGCATCAACCAGTGGTGCTTTTATGATCCCTCCAGAAGGATATATTATTATAGTGGAAAACTTTGACAGCTATTGCCTGTCGAAATGGCACTGAACGTGTCTCTAATCAATTGTTCAACAAAACATTTGACTCATTCATCCTCCTTGTGAACGCAGTGAAACACTAACTAAAGGACTGTATTCTACATTTTTTGTTCCATAGGCTATATCTATCTTTGTTTGGAGCTCCTTAGTAAGGGCCATCACTCTTTATTATTTAACTGAGGTGTCCCCCGTGCATTTGAATGCATTATTGTCCTTAATAAATTCCCTTAATTTCATTAAAAGGCGTTAGTGTCTGTATTTTATTGCATTGTCTTTGTGTGACACGATAAAGTGATGAAAAGGAGAGAGAATGAAAGTTGAACGCATTCATTTATTACATGCATCATTGGAGTGGCTGTGCCTAGGAATAGAAGTCTCGGGAATCTCCTGTATAGATGCATCACTATCAATCATTACACCCGCTGACGGCAAAGTAGTCAATTGGCACCTCCGATCTATTAGGAAATTCAGAATATTTTGTGAGTAGAAAATATGAGCCCCTCACCAGTAGGAGTAAGCTCCATAGTTACTAGTGAGCAAAAACAAAATTATAAAGGCAAATAATCATTTGTAATGTATTTAATTTTTATTCCTATTAAAACATTGTATATGAAAAGCTGTAGTTTAATAGTTGCCTCACAGTGCAGTTGACAAAATCTACATAACTAAAGTGGGAAAATAATTTATAAAGAATAATAAAATCAATGACCATGCTTCGACCCAGGCAAGAAGTGCCAATTGCCATTTCACTTTGTTTTAAAGTGTCTGTGGTGCATTGTGGTATGAGCATTGTGCTGCTAACTGCAAGTTACCAGTCGAAACTCACCGGCCTCCACCAGAGATGGTTGAAACGCTCCCAGAAACCTGTGAAGGATCCCTATGATTTGGAATCAACTTGAAAGTAGTGGGGTGTTTTTTGTATATCACATACACACACAAAAGAAATTATTTAAAATAACATCGGACCCTAAATCCATCTATATATTCAATTTACACTCCAACAAAATTCCAAAAGCCTTCGTAGAATAATGGAAAATCAATCCTCAAATATATGTGGAAAGGCAAAAACAAACAATTAAACTGAAAATCTCTCTTGTCTTCAAGTTGATTCTAACTCATACTGACACTATAAGATGAAAATTAAAACCTATAAGAAAAGAATAGCCCCATAGGGTTTCTATGAGCATACAGTTTTTTTGTGTGTGTTTTTTTGGGGGCATATAGTTTTATGGATGCAGATTGTCATGTCTTTCTGCAATGGAACAGTTAGTGGGTTTCCCTGCTGACTTTATGGTTACTATCTGAGCACTTTAACCACTACAACACCAGAGATCTTTCTAGAAGGCCAGAGAACCTCAAACAGCAAAAGCCAAAGCCAAACTGGCTGCTTTTGTGTCAATGCCAGCTCCTAACAGCCTTGTAGTGTAGGGTAGAACAGCCGCTCTGAGTGTCTGAGACTGTGCCTCCCTTAGCACAGCTGGGGGTTTGGATCGGAAGACCTTGTGAACTGCCCACAAGCGAACTCCTAATGACCATGCCACCGGGGCTTCTCTAATGGCCAAAACAGTCTTTGCTAAAAATAGTAAAGTGGGAGGTTGCACCTTCTTTAATCAAAATCAATTCAAAATGCATCAAAGTTATAAATGTGAAACGTAAAGCCATGCATTTTTAAGAAGAGGATATAAGGGTGTGTCTGCAGCGCCCATCTTTAAAGATGGTATTCTAATTGTTAGGTGCCATCTAATCAGTTAGGTGCCATAGCAATCTTATGCCCAACAAAATGAAACATCGCCCACTTCGGGTCAGGCTCATCATTGTTCCTATGCTTGAGCTAATTGCGGCAGTCTGATGTCAATCCATCTCCGGGAGGGTCTTCGTCGTTGTTACTACACTTGCACTGCGCTAAGCATGCAGTACTTCTCTAGGGACTAATTTATCCACACATGTCCCAGGTATGAAAGACAAAGTCTGGTCACCCTTGATGTTAGACCACTCCAGTCATACTTCTCCCCAGACATAGCAATTGGTCCTTGTAGCAGTCCATGGAACTTTCAATACTCTTCTCCAGCACCACAATTCAAATACACTCATTCTATTTTGGTCTTGCTTATTCAATGTCCAATTTTCACATTCATCTGAGGTAACTTAAAACACAATGGCTTCCATCGGACACACCTGAGTCCTTACAGTGACAGCCTTGCTGTTCAATTCTCAAAAGAGGTCATACCACCGAATAACTAATGCAAGGCATCTTTGATCTGTCTGCTACTTCCATGAGCATAGATTGTGGATCCAAGCAAGACAAAATCCTCAATAACTTCAACTTTGTCTCCATTTACCATGATGTTACCTATTGGTCCACTTGTGAGGATATTGGTTTCTTAACAGTAAATCTTAATCCACACTAAAGGCTACAATTCTTGACCTTCATCAACAAGTGCTTCAATTTCACCTCATTTTAAGCAAGCAGGGTCTTGTCATGGCATATCCCAGGTTGTTAATAAAACTTCCTCCAACCCTGACACCTCATTTTTCTTCATAGAAGCCAGCTTCTCTGATTATTTTTTCAGCATATGACTAAGTATGGTGAGAGGGTGTAACCCTGATGCACACCTTTCCCAGTTTTAAACTGTGCAGTATTCCCTTTATCTGTGCCCACAACAGCTTCTTAATCTCTGTGTAAGTTCCACACGAGCACAATGAAGTATTCGGGAACTCCAGCTTTCTCAAGGTTGTCCATAGTTTTCTATGGTCCCCATGGTCAAATGTTTTTTCATAAACTGCAAGTAAACATCTTTCTAGTATTCTCTGCTTTGACTCATAATCCATCCAACATCAACAATGATATTCCATGTTCTGAATCTGTCCTGAACCTCTAGTAGCTCCCAATTAATTTACTGCTGCAGCTCTTGTTGGAGAGTCATCAGCAAAATTTTACTTGCATGTTATATCAATAATGTGACTCTATAATTTGAGAATTTGTTTGGGTCACCTTTCTTCCGAATGCATAAAATTTCAGTCAGTTGGCCAAGAAGTTGTCTCCCAAATATCTAGAGGAGTAAGGCTTCAGTGCTTTATAATTTTGTTAAAACATTTCAATAGATATTTAGTGATAGATCATCACATCTGAGGAAAATAATAAAGTGACAACAGAAAAAGATAAAATTGATTAGCCATACTTCATGAAAGTTAAATAATGTTATTCATCAAAGAACTTAATAAAAAGATCATGCAAAACCAATTGATTGGGAGAAAAACTGGAAAACAACGAACTCTATAAGTGCATCATATCTATGTGTATATGTGTTTAATATCCAAAATACATTAAATACTAAAATGAATTAATAAAATGACAAAAAATTCAATCAAAATTTGGGATTAGGATTTGAACAGAAATTTCGTACAGAGAATATTCAAATGGACCACTAGCATGTAGCAAGTTGTTTTAGGTTGTTAGCCATTAAACTCTTTGCATTAAGTAGATTCCAACTAGTAGTGACCGTAGGGGACAGGGTAGGACTTCCCTACAGAGTTTAAGGGTTTAAACCTTCAACATTCCTATTAGTAGCTGAACATTCAACCACTCAGCACCATGTAAGATGCAAATAAAAAGAATAAGAGGATTCTATTGCAACCACATTAGAATAGCAACGATCAAAGCAAAAGAAAACAAAAATAGCTATATGTAAAATAGCTATAGTGTAAACTGAGACCTTCATCCATTCTTGGTAGAATATAAAATGGTACAGGCCCTGTAAAAAAGAGTTGGGCAATTCCACAAGAGAGGGAGACAGGTTCCAGCATTTGCAGTCCTAAAAAGTACACTCAGAAAAGCAAAAGAAAGAACACTAATTCTATAACATATGTATAGGTATATGTGTGTGGGGAGGGTGTGCATGTGCAAATACATCTATAGATGTGTATGTATATATATGTACACAAATACATATACATACGGGTGTAATATTTTTGCTCAGGCATAAAAGGGAATGAAGTCTTAGGGCATCTTTCATATGATATGTTGTATAAATCCTTAAAAACTTTATGTTAAGTGAAATAAATCTGCTGCAAAAAGAACAAAGCAGTATGATTTCACTTATATGAAGCAAGCAAATATATTGAGAGATGAAAGGCTGTTAGTGGTTACCAGACATAAGTAGCAAAAGGAGAAGGAGGAGCCACGCGTAAGAGGCTGGACTTCATGTTAATAGGAGTGCAATGATTTGGGAAAGGATACTGACTTACACAAATGTTTTGTACGTGTAGCACTTCATGAGCTGGCTTATGAGTAGCTGTGAATATTTTCATCACCCTCATACATAGATCACAAAGGTTTGTGTCTTAGTATCTGGCTCTCAAATGTAGTTGGAATGTTATCTTTGAACTGCAACCATCATTCTCATGATCAACATTCTCACTGCCTAGAGAAAGTCATCTCTCTGGCTCCATGTCCTCTTGCATCTGTGACCTGATGGCAAGAGGTCTTTGCGCTGTATATAGATATTTGAGATAATATTGCACCAGACTGCAGGGAAATTTGAATGGTAGGAGGTTGGGGGAACATAAAGTAAAATAATCAATCAACCTAAATTTTTCCAAGATAGCATGAATATCATTGATTTTTACACAATAAAATGTTTCAATAACTTGAACATCTATTTTCTTGCTTTTCTGTTTTAATTTGTGTTGCAGAGGTATTTATGAGAGTTCAGTTTATACACTAGTTGCCTGCAAAGTGTGTAATATTTTTTAGGTGAAGAAATTTGAAGTATTAAACAATTCACATTAATCATCATGATGTTAATTTCCATTTCCATACTACCTAGTGATGTTGGACACCTTTCCTGTATTTATTTGCTATTGATTCTGAGCCTTTGTTTACATTTACAGTGTACCATATCATAAGGATATTGATGTTTTTGTTTATAATATATCAATATAGGTTCATTTTATTTAAATAAAATATCAGAGAAGGAAAAAGAAATGGATAATGATGTGTAAAATAGTAGGGAATGATTAAATTTAATTGTAGTAAAGTTTTGAGGGTTTTTAACATCATTTTATTGGGGACTCTTACAGCTCTTATCACAATCCATCCATCCATTCATTGTGTCAAGCACATTTGTAAATTTGTTGCCACCATCATTCTCAAAACATTTTCTTTCTACTTGAGCCCTTGGTATCAGCTTCTCATTTTTCCCTCCCTCCCTGTCCCCCTTCCTCAAGAACCCTTGATAATTTATAAATTGTTATTTTTTCATGTCTTACACTGTCAGACGTCTCCCTTCACCCACTTTTCTGTTGTCCATCCCCCAGGTTATATGTAGATCCTTGTGATCAGCTCCCATTTTCTACTCCACCTTTCCCTTACCCTCCTGGTATGGCTGCTCTCATTATGGGTCCTCAGGAGTTTATCTGTCCTGAATTTCATGTGTTTCCAGTTCTTATATATACCAGTGTACATGCTCTGGTACAGCTGTGTTTGTAAGGTAGAATTGGGATCATGATTGTGGGGGGGAGTAAGCATTAAAGAACTAGAAGAGAGTTATATGTTTCATTGTTGCTATACTGCACCCTGAATGGCTCATTTCCTCGCAAACCTTCTGTAGGGGGATGTCCAGTTGCCTACAGATGGGCTTTGGGTCTCCACTCTGCACTCCCCTTCATTCACAATCATATGATATTTTTGTACTTTGATGCTTGAGACCTGATCCCATCATTATCACACAGGCTGGTGTGCTTCTTGCATGTGGGCTCTGTTGCTTCTCAGCTAGATGGCCACTTGTTTATCTTCAGGCCTTTAAGACCCCAGATGCTATATCTTTTGATAGCTGGGCACCATCAACTTTCTTTACCACGTTTTCTTATGCACCCACTTTGTCTTCAGCAATCATGTCAGGTAGGTGAGCATCATGGAATGCCACTTTAATAGAACAAGGTGTTCTTCCATTAAGGGAGTACTTGAGTAGAGGCCCAGTATCCATCTGCTACCTTCATATTAAACAAATAAATATATGCACATAGATCTATTTCCTCCTCATCATATATAAATATATTTACAAATATGCATGCTTGAATTTAGACCTCTATAAATGCCCTTTGCCTCCTAATTATTTGCTTTATTTTCTTTTACTTTCCTCTTGTCCCACTATGAAACTCACCCTTTATTTGGGTTTTAGTAATTCCTCTCAGTTACAGTGCCCTTGACCAAGCCCTACCAGGCCTCCTATGCCCTCCTTGCATCAATTTTGGATCACTTGTTATTCCTTTGTCCCTGGGTTTGTTAACACCCACTTCCTTTCCCCCGCCTCCCCCTCTCCAATACCCCCTGAAACCTTCGGTCCCATTGTTTTGTCCTCCAGATTGTTTATCCTACCTAATATATTGATTTGGGGGCATTAATGGTCTTCTAACAAGTCACTAAGATTGTTACACTAGTCCACTCATTTAACTACTTATGACTCTTAAAATATAGCTAATTTATCTGTCTGAAAGGTATGCCTTTTTTTCCTGATAATTTCCTGAAGAGTTTTGACTGTCATGAATAAATATACATCATAATCAGAGTTATAAGATAATTAGTCCCATAACTAATCCAATCTTTTAAAAGCTTATTCAAGCTAGAAGAGCCAAAGATTTAATAAGCATACTAAAATTACAGTCTGCAAAGTAGAGACAATTTGGGTTAAAATCCTCGTTAGCAACCCAATTGCCAGCATGAATTATACATACATTTCTGATGCCAATTCTATATTTCTACCTTCAAGGGAAGAAATAAGATCAAGACTCCAGTCTTTCAAAATGTAAAGCCCTTTTCCTTTTCTACTGCATTTGTGCTATTGTATAATTACACATTTATACATGAAAACATATGTCTAAGAAAAATTTTCTGAAATCTGACAAATAGCAAAATTTATTGTTACTTTATCTTTCCTTGCTCTAATCTGTGCCCCAAATTACTATTTTTCTTAACCCTTGGACTTATTTCACCTATTGTGTTTATACCACAAGTCAAAATTTAAAATTGATTGGAATCAAATTCAACAGATAAAATCTCTAAGGGTAGCTTTTATCATGTTTAATTTCTGCTTTGATTCCAGTTTCCTTTCCAGAATTTCAGTTCTATCCCTAAAATGATGAACAATTCTATTGTTTGGTTCCAATACATTCTTCTAAAGCTTAATTCATTTTATTATGACTCACCATTTTATATCTGCAATACAATCTCAACCTTTAAATTTGCTCTTACTTATATAGAGTAAGAAGATCCCTGGTGGTGTAGGGCTATTCTGGGTTGCTAACCACAGGGTTTGCAGTTTGAAAGCACCAGCTTCTCCACAGAGAAAGAGGAGGCTTTCTAGCCCCCAAAATGTTTAGCTTTGAAAGCCTACAGGCCAGTTATAGTCTGTCCTACAGGGTCAATATGAGTCAGAATTAGTTTTGAGTGAGTTTACATACAATTAATTAAACCATAAACAATTTTATGAGTTTTGAAATTTGAAGAGAATTATGATCAGGAACATAATGATATAATACCTCCAAAACATATTTTCCCTATACTATCTATCTCTACACTCCATGCTTAATGCTTGGCAAATATTGATTTCTTGTCCACCTCTATGATTTTGTCTTTCTTGTGCAATCCTGTAAGTACACACTTTGAGTCTAACCTTTTCCTAATAATAATGGATTTGTGATTTTCTTTATTCTTCATTCAAATGAATGGTGATTCCAACCAACTGGGCCTAGGAAGGTCCATTTCTTCTTCAAACTAGCAGATGAACTTTTCCTGGATTAAGTTCAAAAGCTTCATCCAATCAATTTGGGCAATGGCCTCATTCTCTTAGTCAACTTGAATGGCTGCCCCTATTTCTGGAACTGTGATAGCAACAATGCAACTTTTTGAAACATTGGAAGCAACTCTCACCTTTTGAGTACTCAGGAGTAGAGGTTCCACTGTCAAACCCAAGGAAATGACAGCCCTAATCACACAATTCCTTCCATTTCTTTGGTCTGGGGAATCCTGTGTGAAAATCCTTTCATTTTCTTGGAGAATAGCAGATGTCTCCAACAATTAGCTTCTGTTAACCACTTGTTGCCTATAGAATTCCAGGAATATTTCATCTTTCCTTCTTATCATCCAGTCTCTGTCCCTTTCAAGGTAAATGGAAGGCTTTCTGTTGAGATTATTGATTGGATTCACAAATGTGGACAATTGTGTAACACAGCCTTCCTGCTTTTTCCAGGGAAAGATATGCTAAATTTCATGACTGACACTTCTAAACCTCTGAATTGTGTATCCATTGTTTTTTGTTTGTTTGCTTGTATGCAAAGACTTAGGATTAGCAAAAACAAACCAAAAGAACACACTCAGCATATCTAAAACTAAAAGACCTCAAGAAGTTCAAGTATCAAGTTGCAATCTTGAAAAATTGTATGGGAAAAATACTGAATGATTCAGGAGGCATTAAGAGAAAATGGAAAGAATACACAGAATCAATGTACTGAAAAGAACTAGCAAACATTCCACTATTTCAAGAGGTAGCCTATGAGCAAGAACTAATGGTGTTGAAGGAAGAAGTTCAAACTGAATGAAAGCATTGGTTACAAACAATGTTCCAGGAATTGATGGAATACCCATTAAAATGTTTCAGAAAACCGGAGAAGCAATGGGAGCACTCACTCATTTTTCTGGAAATTTAGAAGGAAGCTATTTGGCCTGGAGACTGAAAGAGATTCATACGTGTGTCCATTCCAAAGAACAGTGACCGAACAGCAAGCTCAAACTATCTGTCTCCTATATTTTGTTCCTTTAACAGCCACCCCTCCTTCCATTTGGAGAATGTTAATGTATTTTGCTGCAAGTTTTAAATTTAATTCTGGTTTCTTGTGTGTATGTTTTATATTTCTTTAGAGATTTTTAAAAAAATTACTTCAGATTCTATTTAAAGCAAATGTTTTATCATTTATAATTTATATTAGTATTGGAATAGCAGTTTATAATGTAACTCAATTCCTAAAAGATTTAATAAGCTTTGTGGTGTGTTAAAGGTAAAATTCTGAGCACTAGGTTTGTAGAAGGGTAAGATTTACAGAGAAAACCATAAATTCATTTTGAGTCTCCAGATATATTCAATCTCCAGTGAATTATTTCTGACCATTGACTGACAATTTCTTTCAATGACTTGAAATCCATATCGAAGATTGCAGTATGTAATTCTCATCAGCAAATGTTTCAAGTCTTCCTGAATTTCAGCAAACAAATGTGCATTATCTGCATATTGCTGCCTATTAATGTTTTTTCTGGGTTATATATATGAAATATATAAATAATACATATTTGTAGAAATAACAATTCCAATCTGAGTCTAGTCTGATCCCAAATTCATGGGAGAGATGTTCTGTTGGTTTCTCCTGACCGCTAAAGCTTCAGGAAATGATGGGCTGATGATCAGCAGAAATTCCACAGGAGATTGAGACTAAGGCATCTAAGACCAGCAGGTCAGCCTTTTGACATAGACGTGAACACAATCCAAGTTTGGAAGGTCCGCTGACAGGTTGCTGATAGTTTCTGGGATTGGCAGACAATATGCAGGCTGTTGGCTTAGGTCCAAATGAGTCCGATTCAGGCACCAGAGCCAGCAAAAAGGAGAGCAAGGTGTGCAGACATCCTTATAGAGGAAGTAAGCACACACCCAAGGAATATCGTTTTCAACAGCCTCAGGGCTGTGACCTGAGTAAGGGAATAGCATGCCATCCTCACTGTCGTAAAATTAATTACATTCTCAAAGCAGATCTCAATATGGAGTTGAGTACATTGTGCTAGGTCACAACCTGGGGAATACTACATCTTAACTAGAAAACCTTACCACTTGTCTGCCAGTTTGTCCTACTGTGGTGGCTTATACATTGCTATGATACTGGAAGTTATGTCACTGCTATATTAAAAACCAGCAGGGTCACCCACAGGGCACAGATTTTAACAGAGCTTCCAGAATAAGAACAGACAAGAAAAAAGTAATAAATTTCCTGTTTTAGAGGCAGTAGCCACTGAAAACCTTATGCACAGTTTCAAAAGTTTGTTAGCTACCAAAGGCCTCCTGAATAGAAGCAGAACTTTGCCCGAGGGGCCCATTCTCTGGCACTATCTCCATCAAAGTTGTGGGACCAGAAGCTTAGGATCTTCATTTGCTAGCTGGATGCGATACAGAGTAATAGAAAACAGCTTGCAAAATCTGATAATGATAATAATTTGTAATATGTGAAGTATAAATCTAGAAAATTTTGGAGTCATTGAAAATGAAACAGAGTGCATAATGAAAAATATTCTACACACTGGTGAGCTGAAATGGACTGGATTAATTATTTTGAATCAGGAAACCATGTGATTTACTATGTCAGGAATGACACAATCAAGAGGAATGGCCTTGCAGTCATTGTCAAAAAGGACATTTCAAAAGTAATCTTGAAATACTGTGCTGCCATTGGTAGCATTATATCTATCTGCCTTCAAGGAAATCCAATCAACATGTCTATGATTCAAATTGATGCTCCAACTAAAAAAGCTAATGTTGAAGAAAATTAAAACAAGTCCACAAGAGCGAAAATATGGCCCTAAGTCTAGCCTATCTGAATTTCAACAACATCTAAGGAACAGATTTGAAGCACTGTGGTAGTTAAATAAGTTTACATCAACCTGAAGATATATAAAAGTGTAAGGGTGGTATTCAACATGTAGATCAGGTCACACCCTCAAGGTGCCTCCTTGTGGCATGGGATTCTCATTTGGAGGACCCTGGAAATCTCTGAGACTTGATGTTTCCACTGCTGTTGGATCCAGACATTTTGCAGCCACTAACCTGTGATATTCCTGCATGCTGCAACATTGCTTGTGAGTACATGAGTCTGAAAAGGAATTATGGACTGGTATTGGACTTATAGACTTGAGTTGGCCTCGGCTGGGTTGTTTTCTCAATTCATAGTTAGTTCTTAATATAAAACTCTTCTTATATTTATATGAGTGCCACTGGATTTGTTTCTCTAGTCAACACAGCATTGAACCCTAATGGCAGAAGGACTGATGAGCTGAGAGAGGACATCAAGAACATCGTTCCTGAAAAAGCGAAAGGTCATTACAAAGACAGGAAAGAAAGATTAAAGTGCATGTCAACAGAATCTCTGAAACTTGCTTTTAATCTTAGAATAGCTGAAGCAAATGAAAGAAATGATAAAGTCAAGGATAAAACATTTCAAAAGACAGCCAAAGAAGACAAAGTACAATATTATAATGAAATGTGCAAAGACCTGGAGTTAGAAAACCAAAAAGGAAGAATATGCCTAGTATTTATTAAATTGAAAATAACTCAAGAAAAATTCAAAACTTGATTTACAATAGTCAAAGATTCTATGGATGAAATATTTAATGATGCAGGAAGCATCCAAGGAAGATTGAAAGAATACACAGAGACATTGCACCACAAAGAAGAGATTGACCTTCACCCATTCCAGGAGGTACCATATGAGCATGAACCAAGCGTGCTGAAAACAATTCAAGCAGCATTGAAAGCATGAACCCAAAACAAGACACCAGATATTGTTGGAAGATGAATTGAAATGTTTCAACAAACTCATGAGCACTGCAAGCACTTACTGGTCTATCCCAGGACATTTGGAAGACAGTAACGACCAACTGACTGGAAAAGACACATATTTGTAGCCATTTCAAAGAAAGGTGACCCAAAAAAATGTACAAACTATAGAACTATGTTATTGATATCACATACAAGTAAAATTTCGCTGAATATCATCCAATAATGGTAGTAGCAGTACATTGACAGGAAGCTGCCAGAGGTTCAGGCGAGATTATGGGGTGGAACAAGGAATATCATTGTTGATGTCAGATTAATCTTTACGGAAAAGCAGAGAATACTATGGTTTTATTGACTATTCCAAAGCATTTGACAGTATGGATCATACCAAACTGTGGATAACCTAGAGAAGAAAGGGAATTCCAGAATACTTCATTGTGCTCATGCACAACATGGAAAAGAATCGAGGTAGTTATGGGAACAGTACAAGGGACTACTGTATGGTTTAAAATCAGAAAATGTGTGTGTCAGTCTTATGTCTTCTCGCCATACTTATTCAATCTGTATGCTGAGCAAATAATCAAAGAACCTGGTTTATTTGAAGATGAATGTGGCATCAGAATTGGAGGAAGGCTGATGGACAATCTTCGATAGGCAGGTGATATGACCTTGCTTGCCAAAAGTGATGAGGACTTGACCCTCTTGTTGATGAAGATCAACGACTGCAGTCTTCAGTATTGCTTATAACTCAATGTGAAAAAGACCCAAATCCTTACATTTGGACGAATGGGCAGCATCATAATAAATAGAGAGAAAGTTGAAGTTGTCACAGATTTTGTCTTGCTTGGATACACAATCTATGCTCATGGGACCAGCAATCAAGGGATCAAGCAATACATTGCATTAATTAAATCTGTTGTGCAAGATTAGAGCAGTGAAAAGCAAGAATGTTGCTTCAAAGACTTAAAGTGGGTATTATCCAAGCCATGGAATTTTCAGTTGCTTCATTTGCATGTGAAAGTTGGACATTGAATAAAGAAGATGAAAAAATAATAGATGCATTTGAACTGCAGTGCTGGAGAAGACCACTGAAAATATCATGCACTGCTAAAATCACAAAGGGATCTGTCTTGGAAGAAGTATGGCCAGAATGCTCCTTAGAGGCAAGGATGATGAGAATTTGTCCTACATACTTTGGATATGTTGTCTGGAGAGAGCGGTCCCTGGAGAGGGACATGACTTTTGGTAGAGAGCCAGTGAGAGAGAGGAAGGCTCTCACTGAGATGAATTGACACTATAGGTGCAGCAATAGTATCAAGCGTATAAATCATTGTGAGGATGACGTGAGACCTGTCAGCGCTTTGTTCTGTTGAGCACAGGGTCACTGTGAGTCATGGCACCTATCAACAACAACAAACAATTGCCAAAAAAAAAAACAACAAAAAAGAGAGAGAGAGGGAGAGAGACTTCTGGTACAGCCAATTTGACACAAACTTTTTCAAGCCTTTAATAAGCCCTTATGAAATCCTGATGCTTCATTCTTCTTACAGCATCTTGGACAATTTTATCAGCATACTTAATTACTATGTATTTCAAAGGATACAACCCTGATGCACATCTTTGTGATTTTAGATCTATTAGAATCACTTTGTTCTGTTTGAACCCTTGTCTCTTGGTCTATGTGCCCTTTCTGCATGAGCACCATGAACATTCTGGAAATCCAGTTCTTTTCAATGTTGTCCATAGTTTGTTATTCTACACATAGTGGTGGTAGTTACATAATTTCATATCAACTTGATAAATTAGTGTAGGAGTGTGTCTAACCTGCCCATCAGGTCACAGGCTGATGATGATTTCCTTGTGGGCGTGGCCTTCTGAGAACTTCCTCTCATTCTCCCTGGAGGCAGGCCACACTCTGTTTCACTCTCCTGCAGCTGGAGGAGCGATGTAGAGACCTGCACCAGCGCTGAGTTGCTTCCACAGGCATTGGAGCCACAAGACTTTGCACCCACTGGCCTGTGATCTCCCTGCATTCGGCATCATTGCATGTGCTACGTGAGTCCACAGAGGAATTTATGGATGAGTATTTTACTAGTTGTGTGTGTGTGTGTCTGTGTGTGTGTGTGTGTGTGTGTGTGTGTGTGTGTAGCAAAATCACTTGGTTTCTTGTCTAATACTTCCATAGGTATTCACAGTTGATCTAAGGAGAATAAAAGCCCTGACAACTTCTATTTTTTCTCCACTTATCATAATACTTTTTCCTGGCTCCAGTGTAATAAATCTTTGATTTTCTTTATGTCCATGAGTTATCCATATTAAAAGATGTAGTCTTTCAATTTCATCAGTAAATTCTTTAAGTGTCATACCTTTGAGCAAGCAAGATTGTGTCATCAGAATATCTCCGCTTGTTGAACCCTTCCTTCCTAATGATGTGTTTTTTTCATTGCTAGCACAGCTTCTTGGATGATTTGTTTGGCATATTGATCGATCGATTGATTGATTGATTGATTAATATGAGTAAGTACAACTCTGCCACATACCTTTTCTAATTTTAAACCATGAGCATCATTTTTCTCTGCTCTGCTTAAACAAAACAAAATCAAACAAACAAACAAGCAACAAAAATCCCTGCTTCTTGCTTCAGATTCTCCATGATAACAAGTGTTCTGGAATTCCAATTTTTTGAGACTTTATGCATAATTCACTATGTCCTATTCAGTTAAATGTCTTCATGTAATTGATCAAAATCGATCTAATTCTGGTTTTACACTAAGATCACTCTGTCAATAGCAATTTTATTCATTTTAAAGTAATTTTCAGAATTAAAACTATAGCAATAAGACTACTAATAATTTTTGTTTATTTTCCTTGTTTTGAAGAAAAATAGTTATTATGACAGTAATGTGGTAACTTCCTCATTTATTTATTTTATTACTATTCACAGTTAGTAGACACAAACAAAAGAAACTTTCCATACACAATTTCAATTTACTGATGCACATTTTAAATTAAGGAATCAAAATCTTATGTTAGATAATATATATATTTTAAAATATATTTATTAAAAAACCCAAACAACTCACTGCCACCATGTCAATGCTGCCTCATAGAAATCCCTTTCTGGGTTTCTGAGGTAATTCTTTACTAGAGTAGAAACCCCAGTCTTTCTGCCTCTCAGCTTCTGGTGGTTTGAACTGCCAACCATACAGATTATAGCCCACTGCTTAACCACTATACCACCAGGGCTCCTTAAATAAAACAAACAAACTCCAATTTTGTATATATTTTCTGATATTTCTACATATACTTTTTTAGTAACATACTTTATTTATTGGATTTCATCCACTTTATTTAACTTTAAATCATGAATTGGGTGAAGGTTTATGAAGTGGGTATTCAATTCTACATTCAATAATTGGTGGAGTGGGGGTAGGGATAATCGGAGCTGATGTCAAGGGGTTCAGGAAGGAAAAATATGTTCTGCCACTGATTGTGGTCAAATTGTACAATTCTGTTTCATGTGATTGAGCTATGGAATGACATGGTATCGATATTAACTTCAATGAAGTGGTTTTGAAAAGAGTAATCTTACATATTTTATGTAATCACATGTATTCTTGGAATCTCTTTGATGTCAGATCATTTATTCTACTTCCTCACTGCGCTTCCTGTTTCCATGCCTTCTTCTTTCTTAGTTTCTGAACTTTGCCCTTGAGTATATTAGCTTTTTTAATCTCAATTGGTAGTTTTTTCCTTCCTCCCTATTGTTATAATCCTGTTTATTTTTTGACTGAAAATTGAGTGATAGGATTAGTTCAGTTCCAGACCTGATGGATGCCTAAAAGCTTTATTGTCAGGGATTTCATCAATCTTTATCTGATCAATAAATTGTCAGGGATTTCATCAATCTTTATCTGACCAATAAGCCTGATCTCTTTTGTAACTTTTTTGTTATTTTGCATTTCTCCCTTCCCCCAACTGTATTCCCTATCTTTAATGTGATCCTTTTTAGAGCAAACATTACTGACAGCTTTGTGCTATCTAGTCCTCCTGATCTCAGGTTCTTGGATATTGATGTTCACATGACCCGTTAGGCCACAGAAAGAATTGTATTCATGTAGCTTCAGTGTTCATTGCTCTTCTTTCCTCGGGGTAGGGAGAGACCAGTAGTTTCACCTTAGATGTCTGATCATAACTTTTTAAGGCTCACTGAAGTAGGATGTAGGACATTTTCTTTGTGGATTATGTTATACCAATTGACCTCGGTGTCCCTTGAGCTATCGTCCTGGGCCCCAAGACTCAGCATCTCATTTCCTCAAGGTGTTTGGTTATGTCTAAGATGTTTTCAAAACTTTCCCCGCTGTATGACCCACCCATCACATACAACTGTGGATAGAGTCACACCAAAGAGAAATAGTCATGTACAAAATCCCTCTGTACAAGCTATGTGCCTCTGGGTATACTCCTACTCTCCTTCCCCCATCCATCCCGTCTATAGGTCTGTCCATGCATCTACTTGTAGAGCATCTTTATTGCAAGATTCTATTTAGATCATTATTGCCCTCTCTTCACTTTAACTCCTGCACTGTTGTTCTTGAATAATTTGACATACAAAGAGGCCACATGTCTGAGATTTTATTACATTAATTTACTATGTGAAGGGTCTTCCAAAAGTAGAAAGTTTCTGAATGTGAATCTAGTACAGCCTCATTTTAAGACAACTTGAATTGCTATAATTATAATAAATCACTCTAATAGAGTAATTTATATCAGTGATGAGACCATCACATTTTAGCTCATCAGTGATTTTCTAAGTGAAACATAGCCTTCATCCTAATGTGATCTGTTCTTCTGGATTCTGACTCAGCTGGGTGTCAAGTTACCATTCTAAATGAATCAAGGAAACACTCATTTCTCCCTGTTGAAGTTCTACATTTACTATCGAAATGATGCTTCCTTTTAAAACACTTCTTGTGCATTGGGTGGAGGTTTGGAAAGCAGAACATCACTATTACTTTGAACAAAATAAACTTTTAATATAGTATTAGCAAACACTATAACTTAAGAATAGTCTCATTTTATTGTAATCTTAGGTTGAAACCCCCTTGTGTCAGGGTCTATTGTTAGGTTATTTGCTGAAATAACTATATGAATTCAAACTTTTGGGAAGCTGATTAACTCATTTGTAAACAGAAGTTAAACCCTCACTCAATTTTAAAAGTATCTGCCACAATGTTGTTTCATTATTAAAAGTAGTATAGATTTATCTTGATCTCCACTAAAGAGCTCAAAAGGAAGACCCCCTAAGTGAATGTTCATCATGCATTTCACTGTTATTGCACAGAATGGGATACTCTGAGCTTGAACCACTTCCCTAGGCTACACTGTAACTGAGAAAAGCGACAATGAGCTTTTCAGTTGTTCCGTGGTGACACGAGCTACCGTACTAGATTTAGCAGGACATTAACTTGGTCTGATTTAGAGATAGCCCATTTCCTCTACACATATTTACCTTCATCAGAAATGTCTTATGTTCAAAACAGTTTCTGGAAAACTCACTGCCACTTTATTCATATTCCAAGTTAGTTGTTATTCTTTCAAAAAACTAATTGAAGGGGACACTAAAATAAAAATGAGACAGAGGTAAATAAATTCCTAGCTTCACTAAGGTCAAGGTAGAAAATGTGAAATGACATCAATGTGCAGAAATCAAAAGTCAGAGTCTGCTCAAATTCTTACCTTAGCTAATGAAGGGGGATATTGATGACATTAATGACATAGTCCCCAATTTCTCTCAGCCAGAACAGTCTAGCAGTCTCCTTATCACTATAAATCACATGAGTCATATTATCCTCTTTGTATTATGTGCTATTTTAGTAATGATTATATGTACGGCTGTCACAGTGGCCTTGTGTCTTAATGAGTTACATACTGGGCTGCTTCAATGCAAGGTCAGCAGTTCGGCTCAACCCATTGCTCCAAGAGAGAAAGATGAGACTGTATGCTCCCCTAACGGTTGCAGCCTCAGCAACTCAAAGGGCTACACCATTCTGTCCCATAGGGTCACCATGAGGTGCAGTGGACTCAAAGGCCATAATTTTTAAACTTTGAGAGGAATACAAAAATATTTCTGTATACAACATCATGATAATTATATTTTATACTCCAGCAATTTGAGTTTATATTTGAATGAGCTCCCAAAAGAGATCTGATTCTACAGCCAGCTTCCAAATACTCAGGAATGCTTTATCATTACATGAATATGATAGAAATATCCTAGTGTCATCTGGGCCATGTCAAATGTCTGTGATTCCCAAAGTAATCACAAAAATAGTGTTTGAGGGTATGAAATGATGATTTAGGCTGATTAAGTTCAGTGTTAATTGCTCAGTAATTTTGCTTCATTGGCAATATAATTCTTCCTTGGACCCAAGTTTTCTAGTTATAAAATGACTATGACCATCAATTTTATTTTTTTTGGTTTAGAGTAAAAGACTGTAAAAAACAAACAAACAAACAAAACCCAACAATCAACAAATCCTGGGTAGGTCTGTTTACAAGGTCAAAGTTTTAAACTCATCAGTCACTTTGCAGAAGAACAATGAGGCGTCTGTTCCTGGGAAGACTGATAAGCTTACAGACCCTATTCTTGGGGTTGTAATGAGTTGAAGGTGAGTAGGTAGCAGTGGGTTCTTCGAGTAGTAAAGGTGCTATTTGGAATTTCAATACACAATGTTAGTGCAGAATGGAAGTTCTCTCAGGAAATGTTTTGCTTAGTCAAGTGTTGTCAGCTCGCTCACTGCCTTTTGCTTTATGTATGCTGCTGTTATGTTGCTGGGCAACTCCAAGCCAGCAGGAGCATATAGTGGCAATTTAATACAATGTTGTCCAGTCTGAAGCCACCCTGCCAACCCTTACAATTGCTCTTATTTTTGAGTCTATTGTGTCCATCCACCTCATTGAAGGTGTTCCTCTTTTGGGCTGATCCTCTACTTTATCAATTATAATGACTTTTCCAGGAATTGGAACTTCCTGATACCATGTCAGAAGCACCCGAGAAAATCTCACCTCCTGACTTGACAGGAATAGTCTGTTTGGACTTCCTCCAAGAGAGATTGCTTTGTTCTTATGTCAGTCCTTACTTTATCCTGGGGGAGGACAAATTACTTCCTTTAATTATTAAAAAAGCAACCAAAAAAGAATGGTGTGCACAGTCAGTTTGACTGCATGGCTTCGCCCCAGTGGATTCGTTGTGGATCTGATGCAGCTCAAGTATTGCTCTCTTTTCACTGCAGAGAAACTTGTTTTTTCACCAGGCAATTTCTTTCTTTCTTTTTTTTTAACTCATTTTATTTGGGGCTCATACAACTCTTATCACAATCCATACATACATCAATTGTGTAAAGCGCATTTGTACATTCATTGCCCTCATAATTCTC